>NW_026728483.1:10000-342500 GCF_030684315.1 Stegostoma tigrinum | reverse complement strand
CAAAAATCCCAACAAACTCATGGACCAGAGAAGTAATTAGGACAAATTAAGTATCAACTTCTTTAACTTAATTTTTTGTGAGAGGTGAGTGCTGCATGCTTTTGGTATTTTGTTCACCGTTGCATTGATCACAGACACTGTGGCTCAGAATGGATTGTGACTTGACTTCCGGTTGGTTCTGTAATTTGCAATTATTGAGAATTTACAGAAAGGCCTTTTTATTAGTCCTGTAATCAGTGTGTGTGCATCCTATGAAAGTGATTGCTGTGTTGTTGCTAAATGATCGATAAAACTTCTTGTCCATAATTAGTAAATTAAATTGCATATTTGGACTGGATTTCTAAGGGGTAAATTGACCCTTTTCAGTTAACTATTCTCCTACATTTCTAAGATTGGCCATCTTGGAGAAGGTGCGTGTTACTGCCATTGATCTGATCAAACAACTCCCTGTCTAAGAAGAACTGGAGTGAGACCCCAACTGTGGATGAAACTATGACTGCCATAACTAAGTAAAGAGCAACAGCGACCCGGAGTCAATTGAATTCCATCTGAAGCTTGAGGAATGGTGGCCTAACTCTGAAGGCCAAGATCTGTTAGCTTTTCATGGACTATGAGGAACAGGGCAGGATTTCACAAAATCTTTAAGATGCCATATCTTATACAAAACTGAAGGAGAAATGTCAGATTGCTCAAAGAACCATGGGATCACCAGCCTTTCCATTGCTGGGAAGATTCTGGCAAGGTTACTTCTGAATAGGTTTATACCACCATGGCGAATGAAAACCTTCCATGCGAAGGGAACTTTGTGAAAATGTTGGAGACAGAGCAGGACCAATTTACAATAATGATTCCAGGGTTGAGATATCTCATTATGAAAATTGATTAGAGGAATTGGGACAGCTTTCCTCGAAGATGCTGAGACTTAGAAGAGATTATTTTGAATCTTGCAAAATCATTTGAAATCTGGTCAGAGTAGACGAGGGGAAGACTTTCCTACTTGTGACAGAATTGAGAATAAGATGCAGAGGTTTGAAGTGATTGACTACAGAAGTAACTGCAGTGTAAGAAATAGCTTTATCACAGTCTATAGAATGCATTACCTAGAGGAGGCAGTTTCGGTAAAAGATGCAAGAAAGCGTTAGTTGATTAATTAAAGAGAAATAATGTGCAGGTTAAGGAAAAGGCACTAATTTGTGACATGTATTTGGAGAGCTAGTTCAAACATGATGGACCAAATGGCTTCCTTTTATTGTGATTTGAACTTAAAATTCATGAAAAGTAAAGTGTAATTGGCTCTGGGACACGGTGGAAAAGGATAAGGTAAACAGGACATGAGTGATCGGAGACTTGATAGTTGGAGGGGCAGATAGGAGATTTTGTAGCCGCAATCAGGAATCCAAACACAGAACTTGCATGAATGAACAAAGAAGAGGAATCGATTCAGTTGCCTCCAGTGAAGACTGTGACCACACCTTCACCCGCTGTGGGAGAATCTGCCTGATATGAATGAACCACCCACCAATAGGTCCGCAACCAATAAACACAACTTTCCTCGAGTGTTCATCCAGTGAGAAGCACCAAGAGGAAGGCAGCCTTTTTCCGACATTTTGTCAGCTTGACCATTTGGGAAGAGAGCCCCCCTTCTCTGACATTCTGTTCTATAAAGATCAAATGTATTGGTTCCTGATGTTGCATGAGGCCAGTGAACTTCCACAATTCTACCACACTGTTACTTCCAAATCTATTTCTTTCCTTAACATCTCCTCAATGTTTCATCTTCTCAATCTACCGTCTGTCTGTATTTCTTCCGACTGTTGTTCAGAAAAGTAATTCCTTTCATCCCTTTCACTTCCAAATTATGTTTGTTCCTCACGGAAACTGGTATTCTGCTTCAGTTTATCTATTGCCTCGAAAATTCTGGACTAATCTGTAATTGACAGTGAGTTTCCTGTTAGCAGTGCTATTTATAAGAGGATTAACTGAACTTAACCACTTCAGTGCGTAATTTAATATTGCCTTGCATAGCTCCAAAAATTTTAAGAGCCTGCTGTTTGTACTTTTATGTTGGTTTTCATGGCTATTTAGTTTCTGCTCAAACATTTATGACTGCTTGCTGAGTCTCAGAGTTTGGCTTCATGACAGGAATCTGAAGGCAATATTCTCTGTTTTGCACCATCTCATCATATTGATGACCTGCATTCTGTCTGCAGTTCCATCCATTCATCTGTTGATAATTTCACACAACATTGATCAAGTCCTTCCATTTCATTATGACATTTTCCATTCTTGCAAGGGATTTGGCTATCACCGGTGAAGTTATCATTTGTTGTCCTTCGCTAATTGCCGTTGAACTGAGTGGATGGCTGGGCGGGTGGTTCAGAGCTACCTACATTGCTGTGGCTCTGCAGCCACATGTAGATCAGATGGGGTAAGGATGATCGAATACTCCCCGAAAGGACATGAGTGGATCAGATGGATTTTTACCAACAATTGTTGATAGTTTCATGATAGCGTTACTGGAAATGACTCTTAGTTCTGGGTATTTTTTTAATGAAATGTAAATTTGACCAGCTACAGTGTTTGAACATGAACCTACATTCTCCAGAGCATCAGCCTGGGTCTCTGGATTTTTAGTTCAATGTATTTGCCACTTGCCCACTGTCTCTCAGCCATTATTACAGTTAATTTCTTGACTTTTTTTTCTCTTTGCTTGGAGAACTTCCCTTCTGCAGTCTGAGCTGAAAATGTGTATCCTCCTCGTTTATTGTGGCCTTTACAGCTTCACATGTTACAATCGCTGCTTGTCAGATTGACCTTTTCCAGGAAGATTCTGGCAAGGTTACTTCTAAATAGGTTTATGCCACCGTGGCAGATGAAAACCTTCCATACAATGGGAACGTTGTGAATACGTTGGATGCAGAGCAGAAGCAATTTACAATAATTCCAGGGATGTGATATCCCATTATGAAAATCGACTGGGGGAGTTGGGACAGTTTTCCTCGACTTTGCTAGCATTTGTTTCTCCCCACATAATTTGCCGTTTCTTCAAAATAAAAAAAAATACATAATTTAACTACTTAACTTGCATTCCTTCGATGGTTAAAAATATCCAAACAAAAATGAACATTTCTCTTACTACTTGTTCTTCCTTTATAGGTACCGCAGCCTCAAACACTTGAATTATGACATGTGCCGAAGCTGTTTCTTTTCGGGGCGCACGTCAAAGGGGCACAAGTTACATTACCCAGTGGTGGAGAACTGCACTCCAGTGAGTAATGTATTATTCCACTTGATAGAATTGTTCCAATCTGTCGAAACTTAGGGATTTTACCATTTAAATACAATCTTCCCTCAAAGTTGAAGTAGTTTGCTAAAATGATAAAAGGCCAACAGCTTAAATCAGGCTTCAATACCAGGAATACAATATTGTGCAGAAGCTCTTTGATGTCAAGTTGAGGCTCAAGGAGGGATATGTCATCATGCCCACCCTTTTCTCCAACTTTGTCACCACCATTCTTAATCTCATCAAGAACAAGCTTCCCAGTGACTTGGATAGGATGGATGGAAAACCTTTTCACCTCAACCAGTTAAAATCACGGAAGAAAATGACACTGACCTCGCTTATGGAGCTTCAGTATGTGGTTCACAATGTCATTTCCACTCTCAGAAGTCTTCAAATCTCCCTTCAGGCTTTTGCAAAAGTATACTGAAGAATTAGCCTCAACCTTAAATTTGCCACCCAGGTTGATGGGGTTGTTAAGAAGGCATACGGTGTGTTAGGCTTCATTGGTAGAGGGATTGAGTTTCGGAGCCATGAGGGCATGTTGCAGCTGTACAAAACTCTGGTGCAGCTGCACTTGGAGTATTACGTACAGTTCTGGTCGCAGCATCATAGGAAGGATGTGGAAGCATTGGAAAGGGTGCAGAGGAGATTTACCAGGATGTTACCTGGTATGGAGGGAAGGCGTTATGAGGAAAGGCTGAGGGACTTGAGGCTGTTTTCGTTCGAGAGAAGAAGATTAACAGGTGACTTAATAGAACCATACAAGATGATCAGAGGATTAGATAGGGTGGACAGTGAGAGTCTTTTGGCTCGGATGGCCATGTTTGACACGGTCAGGGGGCATAGCTTTAAATTGAGGGGTGATAGATATAGGACAGAAGTCAGAGGTAGGTTCTTTACTTGGAGAGTAGTAAGGGCATGGAATGCCCTGCCTGCAACAGTAGTAGACTTGCCAACTTTAAGGGCATTTAAATGGTCGTTGGATAAACATATGGATGATAATGGAATAGTGTAGGTTTGATGGGCTTCAGGTTGGTTTCACAACATCAAGGCCGAAAGGGCCTGTACTGGGCTGTTATGTTCTATGTTCGAACCTCAAGATGACTCAAATCCTTTACCAATCTCAAGTTGTGGCCCATTTTTTCATCAAAATTAATGGAGAAATCCTCCCAAATGTAGAACATTTCCCTTACATGGGTCGCTCTCTCTCTTTTAAGGCTGACATCGATACAGAGGTTCTAACATTACGTCCAATCTGCGAGTGGCACCTTTGGCCTCCTAAGGATGAGAATGCTCAATTGTGACATCTGTGCTGATCGCAAGATCCTTGAGTTCAAGGCATGCATCGTTCAGCCTCTCCTATATGACTGTGAAACCTGGATAACATCCAGCTGCCACTTCAAGACCCTTTCAGCACAGTTTTGTCATGGATTCTCCACATGAGCTAGGAGGAAAAACCTCCTAGCATCAGCATTGACGCCATGATGATTTGAAACAAACCCCATTGGGCTGGCCATGTACTTTGGATGCCTAAGTTATGACTACCAAAGTAAATTTTTGCCAACTGATTTCAAAGACCTTGAAATGTTCCTTCAAGAAATACTACATCGAGGTCAAAGTATGGGATACCCCCATTCAGAAGAAACCAACTTGGGGGAATCTCCTGTCTGAAGACACATAATTCTTTATGAACACAGGCAAGAAGTTGAAGTGTGGGAAAGGAACTGGAGAAAGGAATGCTAGTGTTCTCAAGGCCAAGACCACTTCCATCACCCTGAAAGACCTGCTAAACGTGTGGCTCTAGTTCAGGCTAATCAACCCGCACAGAGCTCATGACCCGTGATACGGAATTTCCTAGCTGGGCAATCATACTCATCAGCCAGTGATGGCTCTTAATATTGTGCAGAATATAATTTGATCTCAAACAAGTACTGTATGTAGCTTTGAGCATTGCTATGGAAAGACCAGGTTTTATAGAATAATCAGAATGGTGCTGCATGAGAAACTGGAATTAAGAGGAGGTAGGTGATACTTAATTTTTATTTGTTTCTGGGCCACTGGCATCGCTAACTGGGGCAGCATTTATTTCCCATCCTTAGTTAGCCTTGTAATTATTGAATCATTGTAGTCCATGTGCTGTAGGTAGACTCAGTCAGTCAGGGGTGAATTTCCAGGACTTTGACCCAGTGATAGTGAAAGAACAGCAATATATTTCCAAGTTGAGATGGTGAGTGGCTTCGACACAGGGTCTTGTTGGTGGTGCTGTTCTCATATATCTGTTACACTTGCCCTTGCAGCTGAAATTTGTCATAGGTTTGGAAAGTCCGATCTCAGGATCTTTTGCAGATTTCTCAGCGCATCTCACAGATGGTACACACTGCTGCTAATGAGCACTGGAGGGAGTAGGCTGCTTTTTACTGGATGGTGTTGAACTTATTGAGTGCTTTTGTATCTGCACCCATCTAGGCAAATGGGGATTATTCCATCATTCTTCTGACTTGTTCCATGTAGCTGGTAGACAGGCTTGGGGAATCAGGAGGTGAGTTACTTGATGCAGTAATCCGAGCTTTGGGCCTGCTCCTGTAGCCACTGCATTTAAATAGGAAGTCCAGTTGAATTTCTGTTCACTGGTAAAACCCGGGATTTTGATAGCGGACAATTCAGTGATGGTTACACCATTGAATGTCAAGGGACAATTTATAGATTTTCTCCTACTGGAGATGGTCATTACCTGGTATTTGTGTAGTATAATTGCGACTTGCCACTTAGCAGCCCAAGCCGAGATATCGTTCTGGCCTTGTTGCATTTGGACATGGACAGGTTCGGTATCTGAGCAGTGGTGAATGATGCTGAATATTCTGCTATCACTGGTGAACATGCCCAATTCTGACCTTATGATGGAGACAAGGTCATTGATAAAGCAGCTGAAGATGGTTAGGCTTAGGACTGTACCTTCAGGACCTCCTGCAGCTGACCTCCAACAACCAAAATGCCTCCCATTAGGAGAGGCGATGACCTAATGGTATTATGACAAGACTATTAATCCAAGCACTCAGGTAATGTTCTGAGGACCTGGTTCAAATTCCACGATGGCACATAATTCCAGATTTTCATTGAATTCAAATTCCATTAAGAGTCTAATGATGATCGTAAATCCATTGCCAATTGTTGGAAAAACCCATCTGATTCACTTATGTTGTTTAGGGAAGGAAACTGGGCTAGGCCTGGTGTGGCCTACATGGAACTCCAGATATCAGTTAGGCAATTTGGGATGGGCAATAAAAGCTGGTCTAACCAGCAATGCCCTCTTTCCCATGAAAGAATGAAAAAGCATCGTCCTCTGTGCAGATATTATTCGAACCAGTGGTGAGTTTCTGCTGGATTCCCATCAGCTCCAGTTTTGGTAGCGCTCCTTGATGCCACACTCGGTCAAATGTAGCCATCCTTAGCTCACCTCCGGAATTCAAGTCTTTTGACCATGTTTGAACAACAGCTGTAATGAAGTCAGGAACTGATGAGGTAGCAGAATTGAGGATTTTGTCTCGGGATCTGAGGGATGTGGCAAATCGAGATTTCCAGAAAGAATTTGACCAGTTGCTGCATAAAAAAGTGAACCAGAAGGTTAGATCCAAGGGGATTAAGGGTAGAATATTGGTTTGAATAAAGGCCTGGCTAACTGACAGATAGCTGAGGGTCAGGATAAATGAGTCTTTGTCCGGATGGTGAATTGTTACGAGTGGGGTGCTGCGGGGTTCAGTTCTCTGACCTCAACTATTTGTCTCTGCTTACATATCATTTGTATATGTTACAAAGTGTAATGTAACAGAATGCATGGATGATTCTGAAAGAGGTGGGAAAACAGCCTGTGATGTGAAATAGAACATACACAGCTGAATATTGATAGGCGAGGAGAATGGACCAGAATCTGGCAAGTGGTTAATGTGGATAAGCATGAGGCTTGCCTATTTTGTCCAGGAAAAAAAGGGCAAATTATTATTTAAATGGAGGGAAGATTCAAAGTGTGTCAGTGCAAAGTTGTCTGGCTGTCTTTGTGCATGAATAGCTGAAAGTTGGTATGCGGGTTAGGCATAGCACAAGGAAGACAGATGGCATTTATCACAAAAGGACTGGATCATTAAAGTAACAAAGTGTTTTTCCGAACACATTGGGTGTTGGTGAGACCAGAGTCTTGTGTCCAGTTTTGATCCCCTCACTGAGGATGAATGCGTTTGCACTGGAGGCAGTTCAGAGGAGGTTGAACTGATTGATTCCAGGGATGAAAGGGCTGTCATATGAGAAGTGGCTGAGTAGCTTGGGCTTGGACTTGCTGGTGTTGGAAAGAATGAGCGGGGTGGTTCTGATTGAGGTATATAAAATAGTAAAGGGGATTGAAAAGATTGGCATTGAGCAAATGTTCTGCATTGTGGGACATTCTTAAACAAGAAGCTGTAGCTATCGAGTGAGGCATGGCATGTACAAAATAGAGACGAGGAGTGGGTTGTGAATCTATGGAATTCATTGCCCCTGAATGCAATGGAGGCAGCACCAATCGACCGATTCAAGAAAGAAATAAATATGTTTCTGATGAAAAATAGGGAGAAAGGGCCATGGGGAGCAGGCAGGAGAGTGGAGTTGAGATCAGGAAAAGATCAGCAACCACGACTAACAAGATAAGTCAAGGACAGGATGAAAGCAAAAGAAAAAGCATAAAATGTGTTGCGGTTAGTGGGAAGCCAGTGAATTGGGAAGCCTTTCGAAAACTAGCAGCGGACAGGTAAAAAGGTAATAAGGGGGAAGATGATGAAATATGAGGGCAATATGAATGAGGGTAATATTAAAAAAAATTGCAGGAGTTTCTTTCAGCTATAAAAGGTAAGAGAGAGGCAAGAGTACAAATAAAGAGAACAAAGAAAATTACAGCGCAGGAACAGGCCCTTCGGCCCTCCGAGCCTATGCCGATCGAGATCCTCTGTCTAACCTGCCATCTATTTCCTAAGGGTCTGTGTCCATTTGCTCCCCGCCCATCCATGTACCTGTCCATAAGACCATAAGACATAGGAGTGGAAGTAAGGCCATTCGACCCATCAAGCCCACTCCGCCATTTAAATCATGGCTGATGGGCATTTCAACACCACCTCCCCGCACTCTCCCCGTAGCCGTTGATTCCTTATGAGATCAAGAATTTGTCGATCTCTGCCTTGAAGGCATCCAACGTCCCGGCCTCCATGCACTCTGTGGCAATGAATTCCACAAGCCCACCACTCTCTGGCTGAAGAAATGTCATCTCCTTTCAGTTTTAAATTTACCCCTCTAATTTTAAGGCTGTGCCCACGTGTCCTAGTCTCGCCGCCGAACGGATTCCTAGCGTCCACCCCTTCTAAACCATAGATTATCTTGTAAGTTTCTAAATCTCCCCTCAACCTTCTAAACTCTAACGAGGACAATCCCAGGATCCTTCGCCGTTCATCATACGTTAAACCTACCATTCCAGGGATCATCCGTGTGAATCTTCGCTGGACACGAACCAGGGCTAGTCTGTCCTTCCTGAGGTGTGGGGCTCAAAATTGGATACAATATTCTAAATGGGGTCTAACTAGAGCCTTATAAAGCCTCAGAAGCACATCGCTGCTTTTATATTCCAACTCTCTTGAGATAAACGACAACATTACATTCTCTTTCTTAATTATGGACTCGACCTTCAAGTTAACTTGTACAGAATCCTGGACCACACTCCCAGATCCCTTTGCACTTCTGATTTGCGAATTTTCTCACCGTTTAGAAAATAGTCCATGCCTGTATTCTTTTTTCCAAAGTGCAAAACCTCACATTTACTCACATTCAATTTCATCAGCCATTTCCTGGACCACTCTTCCAAACTGTCGAAATCTTTCTGCAGCTTCCCCACCTCCTCAGCACGGCCTGTCTGTCCACCTATGTTCGTATCATCGGAAAACTTTGCCAGAATGCCCCCAGTCCCTTCATCCAGATCATTCATGTATATGGTGAACAGCTGTGGCCCCAACACTGAACCCTGCGGGACACCGCTCGACACTGGTTGCCATTCCGAAAAAGAGCCTTTTAACCCAACTCTCTGCCTTCTGTCAGACAGCCAATCCTCAATCCAAGCTCACGTGGAACACCATGGGCCATCACCTCGTTCAGCAGCCTCCCGTGAGGCACTGTATCAAAGGCCTTTTGGAAGTCTAGATCGATCACATCTACTGGGTTTCCCTGGTCTAACATACTTGTTACCTCTTCAAACAATTCTAATAGGCACGAACTCCCCTTACTAAATCCATGCTGACTTGTTTTAATCTGACCCTGCACTTCCGGGAATTTAGAAATGTCATCCTTGACAATGGATTCGAGAATTTTACCAACTACCAAAGTTAGGCTAATCGGCCTATAATTTTCCATCTTTTGCCTTGATCCTTTCTTAAACAAGGGAGTTACAAGAGCAATTTTGCAATCATTTGGGACTTTCCCTGACTCCAGTGAATTTTGAAAGATCACGACCAAAGCCTCCGCTATTTCCTCAGCCACCTCCCACTGAACTCTAGGATGTAGCCCATCGGGGCCAGGAGATTTATCAAATTTTAGACCCTTTAGCTTTTCTAGCACTTTCTCTTTTGTAATGCCTACCGTATTCAACTCTGCCCTCTGGCTCTCCCGAATTGTTGGCATACTACTCATGTATTCCACTGTGAAGGCTGACGCAAAGTACTTATGAAGTTCTTCAGCTATTTCCTTATCTCCCGTCACAGGCCTTCCTGAATCAATTTGGAGCGGCCCAATATCTACCCTTGCCTCTCGTTTGTTTCTTATGTATTGAAAGAAGCTTTGACTATCATTTCTAATAATACGAGCTAGCCTACCTTCATATATGATCTTCTCCTTCCTTGTTGCTCTCTTTGTTATCCTCTGTCTGTTTTTGTAGCCTTCCCAATCTTCTGATTTCCCAGTGCTCTTGGCCACTTTATAGGCTGTCTCTTTTTCTTTGATATATTTCCTGACTTCCTTTGTCAGCCATGGCTGTCTCATCCCACCCCAGATATTCTTTGTTTTCTTTGGAATGAACCTCTGTCCTGTGTCCTCAATTACACCTATAAACTCCTGCCATTGTTGGTCTCCTGTCTTCCCCGCTAGGCTCTGCTTCCAGTCGATTTTCATCAATTCCTCTCTCATGCCCCTGTAATTACCTTTATTTAACTGTAATACCATTCCATCCGTTTTTGCCTTCTCTCTTTCAAACTGCAGACCGAACTCTACTGTATTATGATCGCTGCCTCCTACGTGTTCCCTTACTTTAAGGTCTTTTATAAAGTCTGGTTCATTACATAGCACAAAGCCCAGAATAGCCTGTTCCCTTGTGGGGTCCATCACAAGCTGTTCCAAAAAGCCATACTGCAAACATTCCATGAATTCTCTTTCTTTGGATCCACCAGCAACATTATTCACCCAATCCACCTGCATGTTGAAGTCCCCCATGATCACCGTGACCTTGCCTTTCTGACATGCCCTATTTATTTCTCGGTGCATCTTGCGCCCCGGTCCTGATCACTGTTAGGAGGTCTGTACATAACTCCCATTCCAGTTTTTTTTGCCTTTGTGTTTCCTCAATTCCACCCACACAGACTCCACATCTTCTGACCCTGTGTCGTTTAGTGCCGTAGATCTAATTCCATTCTTAACTAACAAGGCAACCCCACCCCCTCTGCCCACCTCCCTGTCTTTTTGATGTGTTGTGAATCCTTGGATATTTAACTGCCAGCCCTGAGCTCCCTGCAACCATGTCTCTGTGATGCCTACCACATCATAATCATTCAAGAGGATTTGTGCTGTTAATTCATCTACTTTGTTGCGAATGCTAAGAGCATTTAGATGAAGTGTCTTAATGCTAGCTTTCTTATCATTATGAGAGAGGTTGGAAATCCTAAGATGTCTTAAGTTATCCTTCCTTTTTGCTGTATTCCTAGTCTGCCTCGAGCTTAAATCCACCTGTACTCATGCTATCCTGTTGCTTATCTTTCCATTTAACTCCATACTCCCTGTCTCTTTCACTTCCCCTTCCCCCCGACTCACGAGTTTAAAGCCCTACTGACCACCCTATTTATCTTTTTCGCTAGAACACTGGTTCCAGATCGGTTCAGGTGGAGACCGTCCCAACGGTACAGACCCCCCCGGTTCCAAAACTGATGCCAATGCCCCATGAAATGAAATCCCTCTTTCCCACACCAATCCCTTACCAATGTGTTGACTTCCCTAACTTTCTTTTCCCTACTCCAATTGGCACGTGGCTTGGGCAGTAATCCAGAGATTATGACCCTTGAGGACCTGTACTTCAATTTCTTTCCTCGTGTTTCATAATCCCTGAACTGGTCCTCTACCCTAGCTTTGCCCATGTCGTTAGTCCCAACGTGGACCACAACAACTGGATCCTCCCCCTCCCGCTCTAATATCCTTTCAACCCGGTTGGAGATGTCCCGCACCCTGGCACCGGGCAGGCAACACACCATGCGGGTCTCCCGATGCGGCTTGCACAGGATACTATCTGTCCCTCTAATTATAGAATCCCCGATAACACCTACCTGTCTTTTTGCTCCCCCCCCCCTTGAATGACCTTGTGCCCCACGGTGCCATGGTCAGCTGGCTCATCCTGTCCACAGTCCATTTCCTCAACCGTACAGGGAGCAAGAATCTCATACCTGTTGCAGTTGTCTGTCCGGACAGATCTGAAAAGATACTGACGTGTCTGCGTCTACCACCTCCGCTGGCACCGCGTTCCAGGCACCCACCACCCTCTGTGTAGAGAACTTTCCACACATATCTCCCATAAACGTTCGTACTCTCACTCTGAACTCATGACCCCTAGTCCCCCACTCTGGGGGGGAAAAAACTCATGAGTCCCCCACTCTGGGGGGGAAAAAGCTTCTTGCTATCCACCCTGTCTATCCCCTCATGATTTTGTAGACCTCAATCAGGTCCCCCCTAATCACCATCTTTCTCATGAAAATAATCCTATTCTACTCAACCTCTCTTCATAGCTAGCATCCTCCATACCAGGCAACATCCTGGTGAACCTCCACTGCACCCTGTCCAAAGCGTCCGCGTCCTTTTGGGAATGTACACAGTACTCTAAATGTGGCTGAACCAAAGTCTCATACAACTGTACATGACCTGCCAACTCTTGTCCTCAATACCCCATCCGATGAAGGAAAGCATGCCGTATGCCTTCTTGACCACCCTATTGACCTGGCTTGCCACCTTCAGGGAACAATGGACCTGAACACCCAGATCTCTCTGTTCATCACTTTTCCCTAGGACTTTACCATTTACTGCATAGTTCACCCTTGAATTAAATCTTCCAAAATGCATCACCTCGCATTTGCCCGGATTGAACTCCATCTGACATTTATCTGCCACACTCTCGAGTCTATTTATATTCTGCTGTAATCTCTGACAGTCCCCCTCACTTTCTGCTGCTCCACCAATCTTAGTGTCATCTGCAAACTTGCTGATCAGATGACCTACACCTTCCTCCAAATCATTTACGCATATCACAAAACAACAGTGGTCCCAGCACAGAACCTTGTGGAACACCACTGGTCACAGGTGTCCAATTTGAGAAAATCCTTTCTACCACTACTCTCTGTCTCCTGTTGCCTAGCCCATTTTTTTTTGTGTCCGTCGAGCGAGCGCACCCTTGACCCCATGCGACTTGGCTTTCCCCATCAGCCTGCCATGGGGAACCTTGTCAAACGCCTTACTGAAGTCCATGTAAATGACGTCTACAGCCTTTCCCTTTCAATCAACTTTGTCATGTCGTCAAAGAATTCTATAAAGTTGGTAAGACATGACCTTCCCTGCACAAAACCATGTTGCCTATCACTGATAAGCTGATGTGCTTCCAAATGGGAATAGATCCTATCCCTCAGTACCTTCTCCAGTAGCTTCCCAACCACTGACATCAGTCTCACCGGTCGATAATTACCTGGATTATCCTTGCTACCCTTCTTGAACAAGGCGACAACATTAGCAAGTCTCCAGTCCTCCGGGACCTCACCCGTGTCTCAGGATGCTGCAAAGATATCTGTTAAGGCCCCGGCTACTTCCTGTCTCGCTTCCCTCAATAACCTGGGATAGATCCCCACCTTAATGCCTTTTAGGAGACCCAACACTTCCTCCTTCCTTGTGTCAACTTGACCTCGAGTAAGCAAATGTCTATCCCTCACATCACCATCTGTCATGCCCCTCCCCTTCATCAATACCGATGCAAAGTATTCGTTAAGAATGTCACCCATTTTCTCTGACTCAGTGCATAACTTTCCTTCTTTGTCCTTAAGTGGGCCAATCCTTTCTCTAGTTACCCTCTTGCTCTTTATATATGAATAAAAGGCTTTGGGATTTTCCTTAACCATGCTTGCCAGCAATATCTCATGTCTACTCTTCGCCCTCTTAATCCCTTGTTTCAGATGCGCTCAAAATTCCCCGTGTTCTTCCAAAGCTTCATCTCTCTTAAGTCGCCTCTAATCTATGCTTCCTTTTTGCTCTTGGCTAGTCTCACAATTTCACCTGTCATCCATGGTTCCCGAATCTTGCCTTTTCTGTTGCTGATTTTCACAGGAACATGTCTCTCCTGCATACTAATCAACCGCTCTTTAAAAGCCTCCCATATATCAAATGTGGATTTACCTTCAAACATTTTCTCCTGATCTAAATTCCACAGATGCTACTGAACCTTGGTATAGTTGGCCTTCCCCCAGTTTAGAACTCTTCCTTTAGGACCACTCCCATCCTTGTCCATGAGTATTGTAAAACTTAGGGAATTGAGGTCGCTATTTCCAAAGTCGTCCCCTCCTGTAATTTCAACCACCAGGCAGGTTCATTCCCCAACACCAGGTCCAGTATGGCCCCTTGCCGAGTTGGACTACGCACACACTGCTCTAGAAAACCCTCCTGGACACACCTTACAAATTCTGCTCCATCTTGCCTCCTAGTTCTGAGTGAATCCCAGTCAATGTTGGGATAATTAAAATCTCCCATCACCACCACCCTGTTTCTCCAACACCTTTCCATTATCTGTTTACATATTTGTACCTCTATCTCACGCTCGCTGTAGGGAGGCCTGTAGTACAGCCCCAACATTGTTACTGCATCCTTCCTATTTCTGAGTTCTACCCATATTGCCTCAATGCTTGAGCCCTCCATGGGGCCCTCGTTCAGTACAGCTGTGATATGGTCTTCGACCAGTATTGCAACTAACATTAAATAGTAGACAGTAGATCACTGGAAAACGTGGCTGAAGAATCAGTATGAGGAATGAAGAAATGGAAGAGGAACTGAACAAGTACTTTGTATCAGTCTTCATGGTGGAAAACACCAATCGCATACTAGAACTTTGAGAGTTAGGGGCAGTGGTGAATATAATAGCCGTAACTAAGGAAAAGGTGCTGGGGAAGCAGAAAAGTCTGAAGGTGGACCAATCACCCCTGGACCAGATGGACTGTACTGGAGACTTCTGAAGGAGATAGCTGAAGAAATTGTTGAGGCATTAGTGGTGATCTTTCAGGAATCACTGGTGATAGGGAGGATCTTGGGGGCTTGGAAAATGGCTAATGCAACACCCCTGTTTAAGAAAAGAGAGAGACAGAAGAAGGGAAATTATAGGTCAGTTAGCCTGACCTCAATCATTGGTAAGATTTTAGAGTCCGTTCTTAAGGTTGAGATTGCAGAGACCTTGGAAGTAAATGACAAAATCGGGCTGATTCAGCATAGCTTCATCGAGGGGAAGTTATACCTGACAAATCTGTTAGAATTCTTTGAGTAGAAAGTGGGCAAGTTAGACAAAAGGGAGCCAGTGAATGGGATTTGTTTGGATTTCCAGAATGCTGTTGAGAAGGTATCAAATAAGATGAGAGCCCATAGTGTTTGGGCAAGTTACTGCCATTGACATTGAGCATTGGCTGACTGGCAGAAGGCAGAGAGTGTAGATAAAGGGGTCTTTTACAGGATGGCAGCTGGTGACGAGTAGAGTCCCACAGGGATCAATGTTGGTACCACAACAGTTCATGTAATACATTGATGCTATGGATGAAGCAACTGAGACATTTTTGCTGAGTTTACAGTTGGCACAGTGACAGATGGAGGGAGAGATAGCAGTGAGGAAGTTGCAGAAGGACTTGCATAGACTCTGAGAGTGGGCAAAGAAGTGGCAGACAGAATACTGTGTGGGACACTGTGAGGTTATGTGCTTTGGTAGTAAAAATGGAGGCATAGATTATTTTCTAAATGAGAAAGGGCATTTGAAGTCTGAAGCACAACTGTCCCTCGTTGCCTTTGAGAAGGTAGTAGTGAGTTTCCTTCTTGAACTGCTACAAGTACATTTGCTCAAGATAGATACAATGCCACTAGGGAGGGAATTTTGGATTTTGACCCAGCGTGTTATCAGCTGAGCCTGAACATTGTCCACGTCAATCTGCACAAAACAACCCTTTTTTTACCCCTGGAATTAACGTTGTGAACGTTCTGAAAACCGCTGTTGTAAGCATATCTTAATAGGCTTAATAGACCAAAACTGTAAGCTTGTTCAAAGTCCTCTTCAGGTTAACATGCAGGTTCAGTTGACAGTTAGGAATGTAAATGCAATGTTAGCATTCATTTCAAGAGGGCTGGAATACAAGTGCAGGAATGTACTGCTGAGGCTGTATATGGCTCTGGTCAGACCCTATTTGGAACATTGTGACCAATGTTTGGCTCCATATCGAAACAAGGAGTCTGCCAGTTCTTTGCCCACTCACCTAGCCTGTCCAAGTCCTTCTGCAGCTTCCCCACTTCCTCACTACTATTTGTCCCTCCATCTGCTGACATTGGAGGGAGTCCAGAGGAAGTTGGCAAGAATCATTCTGAGTATGACGAGCTTGTCTTACGAGGAGTGGTTCAGGACTCTGGGTCTGTACTCGGTGGAGTTTAGAAGGATGAGGGGAGAATGTGGAGAGGCCTGGAGAGACATGGATGTGGGGAAGATGTTTCCATGAGTAGGAGAGACTTAAATCTTTGGGCACACCCTCAGAGTCGAATGGATAACCCTTTAGAACTGAGATGAGGAATTTCTTCAGCCAGTGGATGGTGAATCTGTGGAATTCATTGTTGCGGAAGGCTGTGAAGGCCAAGTCATTGAGTCTGTTGAAGATATGAGTTGGATAGGCTCTTGGTTAGTAAGGGGATCAAGAGTTAGGGGGAGAAAGCGGGAGATTGGATGGTGGAGCAGAGAGTCAGTTGCAACTGCTAAAATATTGAGGCTGGGATTTCAGCAAAGGTAATGTTGAGGGGGGACGGTTAGATGCTCACTTGTCGGAGCTGGTCATTATCTGTCACTTATATGGACGTTTTTTTTGAAAACTCTGTTGTGGATGTGGGCATCACTGGCTCGGCCAGCATTTATTATCTGTCCCTAGTTGCCCTTAGGAAGGTAGTGGTGAGCTGCCTTCTTGAACTGCTACAAGTACATTTGCTTTCGGTAGATACAATACATTAGGGAGGGGATTTCTGAGAACGCTGTTGTAAGCATATCCTAGCTTAATAGGCCAAAACTGTACGCTGTGCACCTTGAGTGGCGTCACCAGTCTTGTGTGGAAAGATTTTCACTCCTCCCCTCCTTGAAATAAAGATTTGCACCTCACGTGCCTTCTAAAATACATGCTGTGCATAGAAGCTAAATTTTTGTGCTTCATGTACATGCCTCTTGCTGCGTTCTGCTGGGATCTTTTAAGAATCTAGAAAAGATTACAGCCAATACATCCATTTGGGCAGCACGGTGACTCAGTGGTTAGCTCTGCAGCCTCACGGCGCCAGGGGCCCGGGTTCGACTCCAGCCTCGGGTAACTGTCTGTGCGGAGTTTGCACATTCTCCCTGTGTCTGCATGGGTTTCCTCCATGTGCTCCAATTTCCTCCCACAGTCCAAAGATGTGCAGGCGAGGTGGATCGGACATGCTAAATCGCCGGTAGTGTTCAGGGGTGTGTGTGGGTTATAGGGGTGGGATGGGATGCTGCAAGGGGCGATGTGGACTTGTTGGTCCGACGGACCTGTTTCCACACTGTAGGGAACCGAATCTAATCTAATGTCTGCAGTCAACTCTTATAATCCTCCATGTTATCATCTAATTTAGTCTGAAGGGATGCCTGACAACTAATGAAGTGAGGGAACAGGTTTTATGTCTGTATTAATTGAGGATGAATTGATTGTGAGTTGGCTGTATAAATATGGGAGCTGGTAATTAGGGGTTGACGTTTATGGAGTATTTTTAAAAGAAATAAAGCTCTGATGGTACGATGTTGGGTTGGACTCTTTGCATACCTGGAATCCAATTCTTCAGGTCCAGGGAACCTATTAACTTAGTCTTCTCAGTTTTCCTCAATGTTTTCTTGAGGATTTCCTTCTCCCTTTCGCTCCCTACTTTTCGCCCATTGGTTTTTTTTTGTATGTTTTCTACTGTGAAATCAGATAGAAAATATTGGTTCAAAGCTTGTGCCATTACCATCAATTCCCCAGTCTCACCCTCTCATGAGCCATTATTCACTGTATTTACTCTTTTCCTTTTTATAGATTTGTGGAAGCTTTTACTGTATTTATATTAATGTCTCCCTCATTATTATTTTGGTCATCTTTTTTTCACATCTGAAATAGTTTCAGTTCCACAATTTTCCAATCTTTCTTTCAATTTATACTATCTTTAACTTTCTTAGATAGCAACAGATGGCACCATGGTGCATTCTAGCTGTACATCCTTTCATTCTAAATTGACAATATTTTTGTTCAGAGTTATGAAATATCCCCTGAAACATCTGCCATTGCTTCTCTATGGTCTTTTAAACTATTTTCCCAGTTCAACTCTGCCTTTATACTCCTGAGTTATCTTCATTGAAAGTTAAAGATATTAAACAGTTTCAGACCAAATTCTCATCCTCGTCCTTGATGTAAAATTCTACCACATCCTGATCATTCTTATCCAGAGAATCCTGTACTATGTTATGGTTGATGAGTTGTATCGCAAAACATACTACCAGGTCTAAAATATCTTAAAACTGTACCACTGGAACCAAGCAGGGATTAAGACTCCAAATGCACTCTATGAATATATCCTGAGGGGTAGATAACTGTTCTTAACATCAAGGTGCCATTCAACCAAATATGACGTCAAGGAGCCGTCGCAAAGCTGCAGTCAGTAAGAATCAGGTGAAAAACCCTCTGCTGGCTGGAACCTTACCATAAAGGAAGTGGTTGTGGTTGTTGGAAGTCAGTTGCCCCAACTCCAAAGCATCACTGCGGGGGTTACGTAAATTTGTGCCCTGAGCTCAACCATCTTCAACTGTTTCATCAAATGCCAAATGCCATCCCTCCGTCAGAATGCCATACGTGGGGATGTTCTCAGTTGATTGTGTCATGTTCAGCACCACTCATAGCTCCTCAGATGCTGAAGTAGTCCATGTCCACGGAACATAAGTGATGAGAAGCAAGTGGTAGTTGTGCTGTGCAACTTACGGGCAATGAACGTCACCATTAAGGAGAATCTAACCATTGCCCCATGACTTACACTCCTTTACTGCCAATATGCTGAGGCTTATCAGGTTTCCAGAAACTGAATTGGACCAAACTTGTAATTATTGTGACGACAAGAGCAGGTCAGAGGTTAAGAATTCTGCAGTGAATAATGAGCCCCCTACCTACACAAAGCCTGTCCACCATCTATAAAGCCCAAGTCAGGAATGTAATCTCCACTGGTCAGGACTGGTGCAGCTCCATCAACACTCAGGAAGCTTGAATCATATGGACAAAGCAGCCTGTTGGATTGGTACCCCACCCACCACCTTCAACATCTGTTCTATCATCAGTAATGTATAATTAGTGCCCCATGCAAGTTTCCCTCCAAGCCACACACACTATCCTGACTCGGAACTATATCGCTGTTCATTAATAGTCATTGAGTGAAGATTCTGGAGCTTCTTTCTGAACAGCACTACTCTAAGGACTGCAGTTATTCAAGAAGGCAGCTCACCACCACCTTCTCCAGGGTAATTGGGCTTAGCCAGCAACATCCACATCCCGTGAATAAAAAAGAATCTTCCAGGCTATCTGTGCCAATTGGGTTCACAGTTTATGATAACATCTTTCTTACAAGATCCCATTACTTCTTGGTCTATCGACTGTATGCTATCCTGGACTGTACCTTCTGTCAGGGGATCTATGAATCTGAAACTGTCACAGCTGTGACTTCTTTCCTTTGCTGTTCCTTATCTCTACCCAAACTGATTGTCTATTTTGCCTGGGAGCCAGTTGGCTGGTTTGTAATTCAGAGTGATACCAACAGCCTGGGATCCGACACTGTCTGAAGTTACAATGAAGGAATCTTCTTCTCAACCTCTCTCCTCATCTGAGGTGTGGTAACCTTCAATTTCAACCACCTCCAGTTATCTCTCTCGACTGTGAGAGCAGACCTGTGGTCCCATCTGGGACTATAGTGACTTTGAATCTCCAAACCAAGATAATTTCTCACCAATGTATTGATCTCATCTTTGACACAAGACAAAAAAACAAACAAATTAAACCCAATGAGATGAATTTTGGATCACTGGATTACATGGCATAATTGGACAACAAAATGCACTATTGTTAAAATAATTCGGAATTCAACCAGAAAGGCCACTAATGTGAATCCTGGATCTGTGTATCATTTGAAATTATTTAATTGGATAGTTTCAGTATTTGGCCACAAGATGGAGAAATCTGCTGAGGTGATGTACCCAGAAGATAGAAAGATGATAGAAATGTTTGGAGAGATATGGGCCAAGCACAGGCAGGTGGAACTAGTTCAGTTTGGGATTGTGATCAGCATAGGCTGGTTGGACCAAAGGATCTGTTTTCATGCTGTATGACTCTATGAAACTCAAGCTTAATTGTCCGAAACTCACATTCAGACATATCTAACCTTGATCATAATCTTACAGAAAGATAGCCGACTTTATCCCTCAGAGTTGCAGACTCTTCAATTTTACATCCTCAAAGACATTTAGCAGGAATAGCATGGATTATAGAGTGAGTTGAGTAGATTGGTTCATTATTAATTCTTAACTAAATTTGATTTATTTTACATTTTTAGACAACATCAGGTGAAGATGTGCGTGATTTCACCAAGGTGCTGAAAAATAACTTCAGATCAAAGAAATACTTTGCCAAACATCCTCGCTTGGGTTATTTACCACTACAAACAGTCCTAGAAGGTGAGAACCTTGAGATGTAAGTTTATTGATGTGAGATTTACTAATGTATCAATGCCCATTTGGGGGTTGACAAATATTGCAGCATTATTCGTTCTGCAGCTTAGCAGGAGAGTGAGGTTGTCCATTTGCGCCGATATCAGAAGTACACAATACAAGAACAAGAGGGGCTTAACTGATAGCATCGGTCCTCTCGCCTTCAAAACAGTGTAGTTACTCAGAGTGCATCTGCTGTGGACTTGTTGATACTGTCACTAACGTGCAACCTTCCTTGATATCTTTCTCTGTCCTCCAGTTCTGTCTTTTAAAAACTACAATCAATTACCCTCTCCTCAAAAGGAAAGAACCTTTGGCTGAACAGAGAACAAAGAACAGTACAGGCCCTTCGGCCCACGATGTTATGCCGACCTATTATCCCACTCATATCAAACTACCCTGCATACCCTTCATTTTACTATCCTTCATGTGCCGATCCAAGAGTCGTTTAAAAGTCTTGAAATGTATCTGACTGCACTACCACTGCTAGCAGCGCATTCCACACACCCGCCACTCTCTGTGTAAAGAACCTACCTCTGACATCTCCCCTATTCCTTCCTCCAGTCACCTTAAAATTTCTCCCCCTCGTAATAGTCATTTCTGCCCTGGGAAAAAAAATCTGACTATCCACTCCAGCTATGCCTCTCATCATCTTGCATACCTCTATCAAGTCACCTCTCATTCTTCTTTGCTCCAATGGAAAAAGTCCTCGCCCCCTCAATGTTTCATCATAAGACGTGCCGTCCATTCCATGCAGCATCCTGCTAAATCTCCTCTGCACCCTCTCTAAAGCTTCCACATCCTTCCTATAATGAAGCAACCAGAATTGAACTCAATATTCCAAGCGCTGCTCCATCCCCACAAACTAATGCTCGATTCCAAATCCCTTTTCTCTTGATGCTTTAAATTCAATGCTGTCTTTCGTGTAATTTCATATTTGAATTCACTGGTCCTGAGCCGCTCGCGGCGATGTGCCCCCGCGGTCCTGCTACAGTGCTTTGAGATGGAAACAAACATGACTGATGAAGGTCCACCAGTTGATGTAGTACGTTTAGATTTCAAAAAAGCATTTGATAAATTACAACTCATAAGGTGACTCAAAAGAAAGCAGCCCATGGGTTCAAGGGTAGTATATTAGGATGGACAGAGGACTGCATCGCAAACAGAAGTAGAGAAGGGGCAGCAGGATGGTAACTTATAACTGGTGTCCGGCCACAGGGTCCCTGCTGCGGAGGCCGTACACCTAATGTTGCCTGGGTTGATTTCGGAAATGGAGGAGGGGATTGCCATGCTTAGGAATGTTGGGCGGATGGGATTTATAAGATTGAGAGAAATCTTATTTTTTCAGCATTTAAGATTCTTAAGAGGCTTGATAGTGTATATCCGTAGAGAATGCTCCCATTTGTGAAATATTTTATGACCAGAGGCCACATTTTCATATTAGTTGCCTGTTAATTCAGGGGAAGAATTACTTCTTTCAGGTGGTAGCAATCTATTCAACACTTTAGCAGAGAAGGTTTTCGAGGTAATGCCATCAATTATATGCTAGGCTGAGATGGCCTGTTTAATTTTCAAATCAAAAAACAACAATAATGAGGAAAGGGTAGTCTTCACAGTGGAAGATACTTCAAGGATCCCCTTATCCCTGTATTCTTTAGTAATGAATTAAATACATCACTACCACACCATCACTACCATTACAGAAGTAGTAGTATACAATCTAATGGAGTAAAAGCAGATCAGACTCTTTGCCCTGATGGTTTACTTTCTATGATTCCAAACAAAGGAGCTTCAGAGTTGGTGTATGCATTGATTGTAATTTCTGAAAAAGGTTTCGATTCTCGAGAAGCATCTGAGGGCTGGAAAACTGCCGATGTGACATCCCTATTTAAAAAGGAGAGAGGCAAATTGTTGGAAATATGTGGCAATCAACTGTGAAGAAAATAATAGCAGGACATTTGGAAAATCAGAATCTAATCAAACAGAATCACCATAGCCTGACGAAAGAGAAATTATGTCTGGCTAATTTGTTTGGGTTTTTCGAGGAAGTCCCAACCAGAATTAGTAGAGGAAAACCAGTAAATGTGTTGTATTTGGACTTTGAGCAAGCATTTGAGAATGTACTCAAAAGTAATAAGCTAAGAGCTGAGGTTTTGAAGGTAGTATATTGCTATGGATCAGTATGCTTTGCATGGCCAGGAAGGAGAGATCACATCTACAGTGAAATGCACCAAGTGAATAGATATTTTGGGGAATTTGGTGGCAATGTGGTAAGTCAGTGCAGAGGGTAAGAGGTGCTATTTGCTTGCTTTTTTTGCCTGATCGTTGGTCAGCTTTTTTTTTGAGACAGGGCAAATTGAAGCCAGAAGCGGGGACCCAGAAGGTGAACCCGGTTCATTGGTTGGTGATAGCTACTGGTTTAAGAATCTATTATCGGTAACTTTCAGATTGAAAGTAAATCGGAGAAATATATACAGGCTACAAACTAATGTTTTTAAATCAAATTAAGATTTAAGTAATTGAAATGGAGATGCCAGGCCAATGATGATTTAAACCTCCATGACAGGGGAGTGGTCAGACACCATACTCCAGCTCAGGGTTGATGAACTGGAATCTCAGTTTCGACCAATCAACAAATCATGCGGGGGAGAGTTACCAGGGAATGCTCTGTTTCCGGAGGCAGTCACACACCTTAGATTAACTACCTGAAGCTCGGTCAGTGGCCAGGGACGTGAGACTGTGACTAAGGACAGGGCAGGTGGAAGGATCCAGGATGTTGTGCAGAAGGAACGTTGGCCTTTGATCTTATCGAACAGGTTTGAGATTCTTTCTTCCTGTGTGGATGAGAGGTCAGGGTATATGGAAGATGAGTAAACTGACTATAGCACGGTGGTACAGGGGGACATTCAAGAGGGGATAAAAAGTGAAATGTAGTTATAATCAGAGGTAGTATAGTTAGCGGAATGAACATTGTTGGTTGTGACTAGGATCGAGAGTCTCGAAAGTAGTGTTGCCTGCCTGGCGCCCAGGTTTAGGATATTCCGTCTTGGCTACCAAGGAATTTGAAGTGGGAGGTGTAGAAATCCAGCTATCGTGGTGGACACAGGTACCATTGATATGGAAGAAAGAGGAAAGAGGTTCTGCTGAGGGATTATGAGCATTGAGGTGCTGAGTGAGAAGGCAGAACCAAAAGGTAATAATCTCGGGATTCTTATCTGAGCAATTTGGCACGGTGTGAACAAAACTGAAGATGTCAATGCATAGTTCAAATGATGGCATGGCAGAAATGTGTTTGAATTCATGGGACATTGGCATTGGTATGGGGAAGGAGGGAGTTGTTCCGGTGGCATAGGCTTGATGAGAATCATATTGGGACAAGTATCCTGGCAAAAGACATAGCTAGGTCTGGGGGTAGGGCATCAAAGTGAAAAGTGTGGAGCGGGTGAGTCCAGTTGCATGGAAAAAGTTAGAAGCTAGTAAGTGCTCAGCAAAGTTTCCAGAGCAAGTAATAGGACAAAAAGTATGGAAATAGTCAGGAGTCTCATTTCAGGTGCAGCAGATAAGAAGGGTGGCCGTAAATGCCAGACTGAAGGTCTTTTATTTAATTGTAGGGAGTGTATAAAACAAAGTGAATGAGTTTGTGGTGCAGATTGAAATTGACAGATGTATTGTTCTGGGTATCACAGACATGTGGTTGTAAGGGGATAAGTGTTGGGAACTAAATATCCAATGATACATGTCCTATAGAAAGAACAGACAAACGGACAGAGATGCCAGGGTTGGCTTGTGAGTAAGAAATGGGGCAACGCTGAAGGAACCACAGGTCTTGAGCTTGTTTATTAATGACTTGGAGGAAGAGGTGAATGTGCTGTGGCTAAATTTGTAGATGACTCAAAAATATTTGGAAAGACAAGGCATGGCACAGAAACAGAGATTTACCAGGATGTTACTTGGATTGGAATGTATTAGCTTTCAGGAGGGCTTGGTGGCAATGTTGTACAATAATAAATGTAATGAGATCAACCATGATCTCACCGAATGGTGGAGGAAATTCAAGGGCCAAATGACTTTTTGAGTGAGTCTTGTTGTTTGACAATGAATTCGTAAAGGTGTTTTTTTTTGTCTCTTGGATGAGATGTAAAAATGAAATGTGTACGCTTCCTTTTCATCTGGCAATAAATAATCGTTCTGAACGATTTCCATTGACTAGTGGCAATCTGACAAGCATCACGATGTAAAGAGATTCTTAGCTTCTTTTTAATTGTCAAGTTATTCTTTGGAATTAATTCAGCATATATTTTTGCATCTCAGGAATTATATTCATCACTGCATCTCAAAAAGTACTCTGTTGTATGATAACAGCATTTTAAAGAACACTCTTCAATGGTTGTGATTTTCAGTTGCCATAACACACATTAAATTACATTGTTGGCCAATCTGTCCATGATTATTTCATTGTCTTACATTTCAAACAGACAAGGAAATATTGGTGATGCAATGAAGAGTTTGATGATAAAATATAATTACTGTTACGGTTTCCTCGTGGACGAAATATTCTCATCAAATTGACTGGTCAAGGAAATGGGACACTGACTGTGAGTACTTTGAGTGTTTAAGTGATTCCTAAAATGAAAATTATGACCTTGATTTCTCTTGCATGCAGATATGAAGAGACTATTTTAAAAATCCTCTCGGTTCGTGGTTCAGGCATAAAGGTGTCACATGTATATTTATGTATATACATGTACATGTGTAATCTGAAAAGAAAATGACGATAAATCACTTGTTACAAGGTGAGAATGAGTTATCCAGATAGTAAGAACTGCCAAAGTTGGTGTCTGAGATAACACATTGTGGAGCTGGGGGAAAGCAGGCAGCATCAGAGGCTCAAGAAAGTTGATGTTTTGGGTCAGGACCCTTCCTCCAAAATGGAGGGTGGACGGGAGCTCAGAAACAAATAGTGTGGAGAGGGAGGAGGTGCTGGGGAAGGTAGGTGGGATGGTGATAAATGAGTACTATCCAGATTGGAACAGATTTACCCCAGAAGGTATTGAATACAAGTTCCAAATCACTCTCAAAATCCTAGTGACTGTTAACATTCATGTTTTTTTTGTCTGTGTGTTTCAGTAGTTGCATGTCAGTTTGAATGGTTCATTGAGAGTGAGGAACCTATGGACTCACACACACCAACATGGAATTTAATTCAAAGAGTGACTCCTCTTCAAAGTACTTAGTCGCTTTTAAAATCTTGACCATTTCTGCTGTCTAGTTGAGCAAGTGTAGCTGAATACTGCTTCGATTGGAATTAGTGTTTAATAGGAACATATTTGTGAAACTTACAGTTCCTCAAGCTTTAGCATAAACTGGTGGAGACTTTCGGCGCTTGCAAAAAGGCTCACCTCTCTGTTAATACTGAAGGAAAATTGGAGTTTAAAAGTAAGTTCATCCGGTGTCAGGGAATGAAATGTTAATGTTGACTTGAATATAATTTTTTAAAAAGTAATATATTTGTGTAGCACTAAACTCAAATTAAAATTTGGATATGCCAGTTGACTCCTGTTTGACACTGTATGGAATGGCGGTGACATCAGATTCAGTGATGATTGAGAATCTAAAGAATATGAGGATAAGATTTAACATCCAAATATCATTGAACTCTTCAAGGAATGTATTACTGGAAAAGGGGGAAAGCATGTATGTCTATTAGAATTGAATACACTCTGAAGGCGGTGGCACAGATGAAACAGACCTGTGTGCTAAAACTTATCACAAATTTCACATTGAATGGAGCAGTTTAAACAGGCTGGAGGAAGCAGACATGCCAGTGCAAACTTTTGAATTTGTGCATTCTGTTCATAAACATCAGCAAAATTGTGGGAACCTGTTTATTCTTTCTCTTTTATTGCACAGAACCATACGATTACACTAATTTTGATTTGGAATTTAAAGATTATGAGCCCTGTCCGTTTGACTCGCAGTTTGGTACCATAGGTTGGTACGATCTTCGTTCAAGAAGGAAGAGGGATGTTCCAGACACAGAAAATTGTCAAACCATTTACTACAAAGTCTGTTTCTGCTTAGTATTAATTAATGCAGTTAACATTTTCAGATCGACATGATTGCAGAATGGAGTCAATAAAACAAATTCCATCTGATATTCAACATAAATTTTAAGTTTGGAATAACAAGCTCACAAGAAAGATGACCTGGTTTTAGGTATCACTTGGGACCACAGACTAACAGACAAAGGAACAAAGCAAAACGACTCTGCGATTTGATGTAGAAACTCCTGACTCCGAAGCCTGCAGCCGCCCTCCAATTCTCAAGTCAGAAGTGTGTCAATGATGGTGCAGATCCAACAACACTGGAAACGATCTTGAGTCTAGACCAAAGCAGCCCCTTGATTGGCACCGTATCCATTCTCTCCACAACTAACTCCAAGACACAATAATGTGTCCATATACAAGATGCACTGCCACATTTTTTTCCAACTATTCTTACACCCACCTTTCCAGACTTAGAAAACTCATCTTCAAGGTCAAGGACATCAGACATGGTAGCACTAATCCCAGTAAAAATCACCTCCAAGCTACTCTCAAACTGATTTGGAAATGAATGATTGTTCCTGAGTCAATATTAGTAATCTCTTTTGGAACAGTATTGTGGGCCTGTCTACAGCAACATGAAGCTGTTCAAGAAGTCAATTTGTGCTGGACAATCAGCAACAGCTATGTCTCATTAAAGAATAAATAAATCGGAAAGAAATCCATCTGAGAGTCACAAGCAAATGGGTAACTTTTTTTTGTTCACTCTGCAGCTCGTGGGCTATTACCAATTTTGACAATGACAAATGAAGCTTTTGTTTGGTTTGCTATTGATAGCAACTGTCCACAAAATAAAAACAATTGGCATCAGAGATAATGGGAAGTGCAGATGCTGGAGAATCCAAGATTACAAAGTGTGGAGCTGGATGAACACAGCAGGCCAAGCAGCATCTCAGGAGCACAAAAGCTGACGTTTCGGACCTAGACCCTTCTTCAGAAAAGAGGGAGGAGGAGAGGGCTCTGAAAGAAATAGGGAGAGGGGAAGGCAGATTGAAGATGGATAGAGGGGAAGATAGGTGCAGAGGAGACAGACAAGCAATAAGGAAGGAGAGGATCAAATACGAAGGTAGGCTAGCTAGTCATATCAGAAATCATAGTAACAGCTTCTTTCAATACATAAGAAACAAACGTGAGGCAAAAGTAGACACTGGGCCACTCCAAATTGATGCTGGAAGGCAAGTGGTGGGAGATAAGGAAGTAGCTGAAGAACTTAATAAGTACTTTGCGTCAGTCTTCACAGTGGAAGACATGAGTAATATGCCAACAATTAGGGAGAGCCAGGGGGCAGAGCTGAGGATGGTAGGAATTACAAAAGAGCAAGTGCTAGAAGAGCTAAAAGGTCTAAAAATTGATAAATCTCCTGGCCCCGATGGGCTATATCCTAGAGTTCTGAGGAAGGTGGCTGAGGAAATAGCAGAGGCTTTGGCTATGATCTTTCAAAAGTCACTGTAGTCAGGGAAAGTCCCAGATGATTGGAAAATTGCTGTTGTAACTCCCTTGTTTAAGAAAGGATCAAGGCAAAAGATGGAAAATTACAGGCCGATTAGCCTGACCTCGGTAGTTGATTAAAATTCTTGAATCATTGTCAAGGATGAGATTTCGAAATTCCTGGAAGTGCAGGGTCAAATTAGAACAAGTCAGCATGGATTTAGTCAGGGGAGGTCGTGCCTGAAAAACCTGTTAGAATTCTTTGAAGAGGTAACAGGTATGTTAGACCAGGGAAACCCAGCGGATGTTATCTATCAAGACTTCCAACAGGCCTTTGATAAGGTGTCTCACAGGAGGCTGCTGAGCAACGTGAGGGCCCATGGTGTTCGAGGTGAGATACTGGCCTGGATTGAGGATTGGCTGTCTGACAGAAGGCAGAGAGTTGGGATTAAGGGCTCTTTTTCAGAATGGCAACCAGTGACGATTGGTGTCCCGCAGGGTTCAGTGGTGGGGCCGCTGCTGTTCACCTTATATGTTAATGATCTGGATGAAGGGACTGGGGGCATTCTGGCGAAGTTTTCCGATGATACGAAGATAGGTAGACAGGCAGGTAGTACTGAGGAGGTGGAGAGGCGGCAGTAAGATTGAGACAGTTTAGGAGAGTGCTCCAGGAAATGGCTGATGAAATTCAATGTGAGTAAATGTGAGGTTTTTCACTTTGGTAAAAAGAATACAGACATGGAATATTTTCTAAATGGTGAGAAAATTCGTAAAGCAGAAGTACAAAAGGATCTGGAATTCTTGGTCCAGGATTCTCTAAAAGTTAACTTGCAGGTAGAGTCCATGATTAAGAAAGCGAATGTAATGTTGTTGTTTACCTCAAGAGGGTTGGAATATAGAAGCAGTGATGTGCTTCTGAGGCTTTATAAAGGTCTAGTTAGGCCCCATTGAGAATACCGTGACCAATGTTGGGCCCCACACCTCAGAAAGGACATACTAGCCCTGGAGCGTGTCCAGCGGAGATTCACACGGATGATCCCTGGAATGGTAGGTTTGACATACGACGAACGGCTAAGGATCCTGGGATTGTACTCATTAGAGCTGAGAAGGTTGAGGGGAGATCTAATAGAAACTTACGAGATAACGTGTGGCTTAGAAGGGGTGGACGCTAGGAAGTTGTTTCTGTTACGCTAGGAGACTAGGACCCGTGGGCACAGCCTTAAAATTAGAGGGGGTAAATTTAAAACGGAAATGAGATGACTTTTGTTAAGACAGAGAGTGGCGGGCTTGTGAAATTCATTGCCACGGAGTGCAGTGGGGGCCGGGACGTTGGATGCCTTCAAGGCAGAGATCAACAAATTCTTGATCTCACAGGAATCAAGGGCGACGGGGAGCGTGCTGGGAAGTGGAGTTGAAATGCCCATGAGCCATGATTTAAATGGCGGAGTGGACTTGATGGGTCGAATGGCCCTACTTAGACTCATATCTTATGGTCTTAAGTTAAAGGGTCGGACATGAAGCCAATAGAGGTGAGTGTAGGTGGGGAGAGGTCAGTCTGGGGAGGACAGACAGGTCAAGGGGGCGGGAAGCGGTTAGTAGGTCAGGAATGGGGGTTTGGCTTGAGCTGGGAGGAGGGGATCGGGGAGAGGAAGAGCAGATTAGGAACGTGGGGACAAGCTGGGCTGGTTTTGGGATGCAGTGGTGGGAGGGGAGATTTTGAAGCTTGTGAAGTCCACATTGATACCATTGGGCTGCAGAGTTCCCAAGTCTCAGTTAAGGAAGGACAATAAACACTGGTCAGTCAGTCATACATCGAACAAAAAAAGTTTATTTTTTAAAAAAAATAGGATGCATCTGTCAATCAAGTGGCCAAGTATTATCGAGTTTTGAGAAGATTTTTAGCTCAGGATTGAGGTTTTGGATGTAAGATTGCTCACTGAGCTGGAAGGTTAGTTTTCAGATGATTCGTCACCATTCCAGGCAAAATCATCAGTGAGCCTCCAGTGAAGCGCTGGTGTTCGGTCCCGCTTTCTATTCAAGTGTTTAGGTTTCCTTGGGTTGGTCATGTTATTTCCTGTTCTTTGGCTCCAAATCCATCTACCATCCTCAGAGAAAATGTGTTCTCCCGAGTGTAGTTTGTGTATGGAATGAACTGCCAGAGGAGTGCCAGAGGCTATTATAATCACAGTATTTAAAAGTCACCTGCATGGACACATGAATAGGAAGGGTCTGTAGGGATATGGGCAACATGCTGGCAAATGGAACTAGTCATTTATGATATCTGGTCAGCATGGAGGAGTTGGACTGAAGGGTCTGTTTCCCTGCTGCACAACTCTACGACTCTGTCTTTGTCTCTTTGTGTGTCTCTCTCTCGCCCTCGCTCCCCCCTCCCATTTTCTCCAAACCCACCCCTCGCCACACACACAATCTCTGTCTCTCCATCTCTCTGTGTGTGCCTCACTCTGTGTCATTGTCTCTCTCTCTCTCTGTTGTCTTGTCTCTGCCACCTCGCTGTGCACTTCTGTCTCTCTTTCTTTCTCTTTCACTCTGTCTCTTGTGTGTGTGTGTGCGTGTGTGTGTGTGTGTGTGTGCGCGCTCCTCTCTGTCTCTCGTCTTGTCTCTGCCTCCCTCTGTGTGTGTCTCTGCCGTTGTCTCTCCCCTGTCTCTCCGTCTCTCCCTGTGAACTTCTCCCTCTCCCCTGCCCCCGCCCCCGGCGCTCTGTCTTTCTCTGTGTCTCTCTTCCTCTCGCCGTGTGTTTATCTATCCGTGCATCTCCACCCGCTCAGCAGGCAGCATTGAGTTTTTTTTTTAAAGTTTAAAAATCTGTTTAAACCCAACCCATCCGCAATCAGACTGCATTTCTAATTCTCTCTCTCACACACACAGTCTGTCTCTTTCTCCTTCTCAGTCAATCCCCTTCCTCTCCTGTTCCTTCTCACGCCTTTCCCCCCCCCCCCTCTGCCTCGGTGACGAGTCCACTGTCTGGAACCCTTTTCCCGGGAGGGGACTGAGGACCCAGCTGTTCTGCATCGGGATCAGCGGACCACGATCCCGGACCCCTACAGCCTCCAGCATGACCACTGGGCGAGGAGCAGGCATCCAGGCTGCTGGAGCGCTCGCTGCTCAGTGGCTTGGCCCTACGCCGCCTTGGCCGGGAGCGTGGATCCGAGGTGGGAGAAGGCCTCTTCGCCCGGCTCCTGGGCACAGCTACCTGCCTGAACAATAAAATGTGAGGCTGGATGAACACAGCAGGCCAAGATCTTGGATTCTCCAGCATCTGCAGTTTCCACTATCTCTGGTACCTGCCTGAACAGCTGCCTGGCACCGAACCCACCCCCTCTCCTCCCCTCCTCTCTCCCCGCCCCCTCCTCCCTTCCCCACCCGCCCCTCCTCCTTCCCCCCAACCCCCTCCTCCTACCCCCCGCCCCCTCCTCCTGCTCCCTCCCTCCATTCATCCATTCCTTCCTCCTGTCAGTCCTCGCTCCCTCCCTCCAGCCATCCATTCCTCCCTCGCTCCAGCCGTCGCACCCTCCCTCCCTCACTCCAGTCAGTCAAAACAACAAAGAAAATTACAGCACAGGAACAGGCCCTTCAGCCCTCCAAGCTGCGCCGACCAAGATTCTCTGTCTGACCAGTCACCTATTTTCTCACGGTCTGTGTCCATTTGCTCCCTGCCCGTCCGTGTACCTGTCCAAATATATCTTAAAAGATGCTAATGTGCCTGCGTTGCCCACCTCTGCTGGCAATGCGTTCCAGGTGCCCACCAACCTCTGTGTAAAGAACTTGCCATGCATATCTCCCCTAAATTTTCCTCCTCTCGTCCACGTCCTTTTGGTAATGGACACAGTACTCTAAATGTGGCCGAACCACAGTCCGATACAACTGCAACATGACCTGCCAACTCTTGTACTCAATACCCTGTCCAATGAAGGAAAGCATGCCATATGCCGCCTTGACCACCCTATTGACCTGCATTGTCACTTTGAGGGAACAATGGACCTGAACACCCAGATCTCTCTGTTCATCAATTTCCCCCAAAACTTTTCCATTTACTGTTTCGTTTGCCCTTGAATTTGATCTTCCAAAATGCATCACCTCGCATTTGCCTGGATTGAACTCCATCTGCCATTTATCTGCCCAACTCTCCAGTCTATCTCTGTTCTGTTGTAATCTCTGATAGTCCCCTTCACTATCTGCTTCTCCATTCCTCCCTTGTAGTGCGATTAGGCAAGACTTAGGAGGCATAGAATGGGTTAGCAAAATGCAGGGGATGGGGACAATTGAATTGTGGAGCTGGTTTAAGGAACAGATATTGCGTGTCCTTGTGAGGTACGTCCCTGTCAGGCAAGGAGGAAGCAATAAGCTAAGGGAACCGTGGTTTACTAAAAAAATTGTATCTCTTGTTCAGCAGAAGAGGGAGGCTGATGTGACGAGACCAGATGGTTCAGATGAGGTGATGGAGAGCTACAGATTAGCTGGGGAGGATTTAAAGAGAGAGTTAAGAAGAGCAAGGAGGGTACATGAGCAGACATTGGCAGGTAAATAAAGGAGAGCCCTAAAGCTTTCTATAGGTATGTGAGGAATAAGAGGATGACTGGGCTAGGCAAAGGGCCAGTCAAAGACAGAAGTGGGAAGTTGTGTGTGGACGCTGTGGAGATTGGAGAGGTGCGAAATGAATATTTCTCATCTGTTTTCACTGAGCGACAGGAGAATATTGCAGAGGAGGTGACTGAGTTACGGGCTACTAGAATTGAAAAGGTTACGGTTAGTAAGGATGAAGTGTTATCAATTTGACAACGTGTGAAGGTAGATAAAACCCCTGGGCCTGATGGGATTTTTCCGAGGATTGTCTGGGAAGCTAGGGAGGAGGTGGTGGAGCCTTTGGCCTTGATCTTGGAGTCCTCATTGTCTACAGATTTAGTACCAGAGGACTGGAGAAGTGCAAATGTTGTGCCCTTGTTCAAGAGGGGCAGTAAGAATGACCCAGGCAATTAAAGACCTGTGAGCCTTACGTCTGTTGTAGGAAAAATTTTGGAAAGGATTATAAGAGATAGGATTTATAATCATCTCGAAAGCAACAATGAGATTGGAGATAGTCAACATGGATTTGTCAAGGGCAGGTCGTGTCTCACAAACTTCATTGAGTGTTTTGAGAAGGTGACCAATCATGTGGATGAGGGTCGGGCAGTTGGCGTGGTGTACATGGACTTGAGTAAAGCCTTTGATAAGTTTCCCCATGGTAGGCTATTGGAGAAAATACAGAGGCACGGGATTGAGGGAGATTTAGCCATTTGGATTAGAAACTAGCTTTCAGTAAGAAGGCAATGAGTGGTGGTTGATGGAAAATATTCAGCCTGGAGTCTGATTACTAGTGGTGTGTCTCAAGGATCTGTTTTGAGACCACTGCTGTTGTCATTTTTATAAATGACTTGGATGCAGGCATTGGTGGATGGGTTAGTAAGTTTGCAGATGACACTAAAGACAATGGAGTGGTGGACATTGTGGATGAATGTTGCAGGTTGAAGGGAGACTTGGATAAACTGCAAAATTGGGCCGAAAGGTGGCAAATGGAGATTAATACGGATAAATGTGAGGTGATTCACTTTGGGAGGAATAATAGGAAGGCAGGACACCGGGTCAACAGAAAGATTCTTGGTAGTGGAGATGAACAGAGGGATCTTGGTGTCCATGTACATAGGTTCCTGAAAACTGCCCCCCAGGTTGATAGTGCTGTTCAGAAGTCTGATGGTGTTTTAGGTTGCATTGGTAGAGGGATTGAGTTGCGGAGACGTGATGTCATTCTGCAACTCTGCAAAACGCTAGTGCGGCCTCGCTTTGAATATTGCATGGTCGCTCCATGACAGGAAGGATGTGGAATCGTTGCAACAGGTGCAGAGGAGATTTACCAGGATGTTGCCTGGTCTGGAGCGAAGGTCTTATGAAGAAAGGCTGAGGAACTTGGGTGTGTTCTCATTGGAGAGAAGGAGGCTGAGAGGGGATTTAGTAGAGACATACAAGATGATCAGTGGATTAGATAGGGTGGACAGTGAGAGTCTTTTTCCGAGGATGATGACTTCAGCTGGTACAAGGGGGCACAGCTACACATTGAGGGGTGATGGATTTAAGACAGATGTCAGAGGCAAGTTCTTTCCTCAGAGAGTGGTACGGGGGTGGAATGCTCTGCCTGCCAATGTAGTTAACTCAGCCACATGAAGGGCATTTAAACAGCCCTTGGATAAGCATATGGATGCTGATGGGACAGTGTAGGGGAATGGACTTAGATTAGTTCACAGGTCAGCGCAACATGGAGGGCCAAAGGGCCTGTTCTGCGCTGTGTTGTTCCATGTACTATTACAGTTCACAGATCACATTTAACACTAAAATGAGTGGTAGAGTAAAGAGGATAATGAAAATCTGCAGATGGACACAAAGTTTAAGTGAATGGACAAGGGTCTTGCAGATGGAGTGCAATGATGGTAAATGTGAGGCTATCCATTTTGGTAGCAATTAGGGCAAAATGGAGTATTACTTAAATGGTGAAAAATTGTAGCATGCTGCTATGCAGAGGGAGCTGGGCAACCTTGTGTATGAATCACAGAACGTTTGCAGATGCAGCTGGTAATTGAGGCAACAAATGGAATAGTGTCCCTTATAGCTCGAGTGATGCAGTTTAAAAATCGGGAGGGGATGCTCCAGTTGTATAGGGTGCTGGTAAAGCTTGATGTAGAGTAGTTTGTACAGTTTTAGTCTCCTCACTTTAGAAAGGATGTGCTGGCACTGGAGGGGGTGCAAAGGAGCTTCACAAGAATGATTCCAGAATTGAAAATGTTGCTGTATGGGGAGAGATTGAGGAGACTAGGATTGCACTCACTGAAACTTCGAAGAATGAGGGGTGTTCTAATAGCAACTTTTAAAATGATGAAAGAAATAGATAGGAAAGAAACACGGAAGTTGTTTCCACTGATGGGTGAAATTACAACTGGGGGGCACAGCCTCAAAATAAGGGTGAACAGATTTAAGACTGAGTTGAGGATGAGCTGCTTCATCCAAAGGGTTGTGAATCTGTGGAATTCTCTGCTCAGTGAAACAGTTGAGGTTCCCTGATTGAATGTTTGAAAGGCCAAGACAGATAGATCTTTGAACAGGAAAGGAATTGAGGGTTATGGTGAATGGCGTTGTAAGTGGAGCTGAGTCCGCACAAAGATCAGCCATGACCTTATTGAATGGCGGAGTGAGCTGAAAGAGACAGATGACCTACTCCTGCTTTATTTCTTATGTCCGTATGTCCTTAGATTGCCATCCTTGTCATTCCTCCTTCCCTGGAATAGGCCATTTCGGAACGCTGATCAGTAGGTCTTTAAATAACTCCCGTGTATCAAATGTCGACTTGTTCAATAAAAGCTCCTCCCAATGAATACTGCTCAGCTCCTACCTAATACTCCTTCCCCCAATTTAGTAGCTTCCCACAAGTTCCTGATTGTTCATAGCTATCTTAAAATGTAAGGCGAGGCGATCACCCCGTTTGAAGAAGCTCCTGGTTCAGTGTTTTTCCCCATGTGGGAGTCAGCTGCAGGTTTTCTTGTTCCAAGCTTGGGGAGGAAATGGCCCAGTGGTGGTATTGCTGGACTGTTAATTCAGAGATTTAGATAACATTCTGGGGACCTGTGTTCAAATCACAGCACAGCAGATGGTGGAATTTGAATTGAACATAAAAGAAAATCATGAATGAAGAATCTAATGATGACCATGAATCCATTGCCAAATGTCAGAAAAACCCAACTGCTTCACTGATGTCCTTTAGAAAAGCAAACTGCCATCCTTACGAGGTCTGGCCTACTTGTGACTGAAGACCCACAGCCATATGATTGACTCTGAACTGTCCCCTGGGCAACGAGGGATGGACAATAAACACTGCGTAGCTAGTGGTGTCCTCCTCCCATTAACAAATAAATAAAATTGGATTCTACATTTTCTGATTGAAGATTGTTTCTTGTTCTCTCAGTAATTTCATCGCTTACAGTCAGTTTCCCTCCTGCCTGTCTTTTTGGAATGTCACGTAGCCCTGCACATTTACCTCCAGTGTTGATCTCCTTATAGCCATGTCTTTGTAATAGCTCTCAAATCATGCCCGTCAACCTGTATGTGTGCTCTTAATTTGTTGATTTTGTTCTGAATACAATGAGCACGCAAGCAAAGAGTCATTAATTTAGCTTTATAACTTTATATGACCTCTTGACACTATTTACAGCTGTTTTCTGTTTCTACATGCTGTCTTTTCCAGTCCCATGCTGAGTATTGTTATCCCAATAGTTCTTTAATGTCAGTGTGTGTGTATTCCTGGGCGAATATGCTCGTGTGGTCTACGGAGTTGTGGAGGTCGCAGTTCTAGGACAGCCATTTCATAGGCCTCTGCTGCAGCTAAGAAGAAAAGACAATCTCTTGCTCTGAGCTCTGCAAACCAGGGCGATGTCAAAAAGAAACAAGGTCAAAAGAGTTTCAACCAGAATCTCAAAATTAACTGCTGAATTCATATCAGCATTACAGGGATCGCCCAACTTAGTGGCCACAACATCCCACTTTCTATTCTTCACAAACAATCCAAATTCTGAACTATCCGTATCCCTCTTAACATTTATGTTTTTTGAGCTAATTTCTTGTGTCTAACTTGTGCATATTTGTGGTGCCTTATGACTTCTTGCGTTTAGCAATTGATAAACTCACTCTCTCTTGAATTGAGTAAAACCTAGTTTTATCGGATCCCCAGTGTGGAAACAGGCCATTCAGTTCCACAAGTCCACAGCAACCCTACAAAGAGCATCCCACCCAGACCCATCCCCATTCCCTGCTCTATCCCTGTCAGCCTGCATTTCCAATGGCGAATATACCTAACCTCCACATCCGTGGGCAATGTGGGTAATTCAGCATTCCCAATCCACCTAACCTACATGTTTCTGGACTGGTCAAAACAATGATTCGATATGAATTAGTTAGAATGCAGCTGTTGACTGTCATCTTCCATCCATGTGTTGGAGCGAGATTTAACATTCAAGATCAAAAATGAAACACTTGAACAAGGTAGTTCAAATTGCGGTTGTTGACTTGCTCGCCAAGTTGGCTTGTTTTCATTGAGACGTTTCGTCACCATGATCAATGACATCATCACTAGAGCCTCCAAGAAAACAATGTTACTCTACTCTGTCTGGAATTTATACTGTCCGGTCTGTTACCATGAGTACTGTCATTTCGGGTTTTGATCTGTATGGGTTTGTATGTGGGGGCCCAATTGTATCTGCTTGTTGGTTGCATTATGGGTGGAGAATCACGCCTGTCATACAAAACTGGGACAAGGTAACCATAGTAGCCCAAGCCAAGCATAGACATGCAGAGGAATCCTAGAGGCATGGTTCTCAACCCATTCTCCAGCCTCACATTCTTGGTCTCTTCTATTTGAATATGATCACTCAGCCATATCCTTTATGACAAACAACAGAGTCTTACATCACAAAATCTTCAGACAGGACTGTCCAGACAGATCCACTTGTTCTCATGATATCATCTTTTGCTGGAGGGATTCCGAAATGTCTACATTCTTCCTCAACTGAGCATCCTTGCGTTCGTGGTTGACAGAGATCTCAGCCATGTCCGACCCATGTCCTACACTTTAGCCTCACCCCTGATGAGGTACCCTGGTCCTCAATGACCAACCCATCAATATCCACATCGAGAAGAACATCAGCCACGATTTCTAACAAGATCCCACCACCAGGCATATATTCCCCTCCCCTCTCTTGTCAGCCTTCCGCAGGGACCATTCCGTCGGGACACCTCGATCCACTCCTTATCCATTCCCAACAGCTCCCCATAACCCAACAGCACTTTCCATGCCACCACAGAAGGCATAACATCTGCCCATTTACTTCCTCCTGCTTCACTATCCAAGGCTTCCAGGGGAAGCAGCGATTTACCCACACTTCACTCAATCTAGTCTACTGTATTCACTGCTCACAATATGGTCTCCTTCTGCATCGGGGAGACGAAACACAGACTGACCAACCGCTTGGCAGAACACCTATATTCTGTCCGTAAGAATGGCCCCAGGTTTCCAATTGCCTGTCACTTGAGCGCCCCATCATGATCCCTGTCCAAAATCTCTGTCTCAGGCTTGCTGCAGTGCTCCAGTGAGTGCAAGCTGGAAGAAAAAAACCTCATGTGTGCTTTGCAGAACACCTCCGCTCGGTTCGCAGTAAACAGCAGCACCTCACAGTCGCGAACGGTTTTAGCTCCCCCTCCCATTCCTTAGACGACATGCCCATCATGGGCCTCCTGCAGTGCCACAATGATGCCAACCGAAGGGTGCAGACGAACAGCAACTCATATTCCACTTGGGAACGCTGCAGCCCAATGGTATCGATGTGAACTTCACAAGCTTCAAAATCTCCCCTCCCGCCACTGCATCCCAAAACGAGCCCAGCTTGTCCCGCCTCCCTAACCTGTTCTTCCTCTCACCTATCCTCTCCTCCCACCTCACGCTGCACTTCCATTTCGTACCAACTGACCTCACCCCGTCTCCTTGGCCTGTCTGTCCTCCCTGGACTGACCTATCCTCTCCCGACCTTCCCACCTATACTCTCCTCTCCACTTATCTTCTTTTCTCTCCATCTTCGGTCCGCCTCCCCCTCTCTCTCCCTATTTATTTCGGAACCCTGTCCCCATCTCCCTCTCTGATGAAGGGTATCGGCCCGAAACGTCAGCTTTTGTGCTCCTGGGATGCTGCTTGGCCTGCTGTGTTCATCCAGCTTCACACTTTGTTATCTTGGATTCTCCAGCATCTGCAGTTCCCTTTGTCTCTGAATAGAGGAGAAGGTGGGTGAAGAGGAGACAGACAGGTTAAAGAGGCGGCGGATAGAGCCAGAAAAGATGAGTGTATGTGGGCAGTTAGGGACGGGATCGGTCAGTCCAGGGAGGACGACCAGGCCAAGGGGGTGGAGCTGAGGCTGGTAGGTAGGAGATGGGGGTAGGGCTTGAGGTGGGAGAGTGGATAGGTGGGAGGAATGACAGGTTAGGGAGGTGGGGATGAGCTGCGCTGGTTTTGGGATGTAGGTGGGGAGGGGAAATTTTGAAGCTTGTGAAGTCCACACTGGTACAATTAGGCTGCAGGGTTCCCAAGCAAAATAAGTTGTACTGTTCCTGCAACCTTTGAGTGGCATTGTTGTGGCACTGCAGGAGGCCCAGGATGGGCAGATGGAATTATGGTGTTGAAGGTGGAGATGTGGTCAATAAGTAGGAGCTTGACGTAGATGCCCTTGTTATCTGGACGTTCCAGAGATGTGTGTAAAGCCAAGGAGAGGGCATCTGCCATGGATCTGCTGCATCAGTAGGTGAATTGCAGTGGATCAAGGTAATGTGGGAGGCTGGAGTTGATGTGACCCATGACCAACCTCTCAAAGCACTTCATAGTGATAAATATGGATGTCAGAGCCACTGGGCAGTAGTCATTGAGGCTTTTGAAAAAAATTGCTGACATTCAGTGCGGGGATCTTAAAGCATTAGCACGAACATCAGAAAATTGGAGAAGCCTCGAGCATATGAGCACAGGTAGCTGAGGGTAGGGAGGGCGTGAATTGCAGAAATCAAAGAGGGCAAGATACAGAGAGAGAGAGAGAGAGACAGAGATCATAGTGAACAAATGATTGGCCTGGTAGGCAGTGGAAAATACATGATTTTACATGGAACATGAAGATATCTTCGAAAAACAGGACATTGAGTTTTGGAAATTAGTGTTATAGTTGATTTGGAGTGAACCAAGTTACTGTTCAGTTTGGTTGTGGCTTTTGATGAAGGGATGGTCCATCTGAGATTGAAATTGGAGGAAGATTTCAGGATTTTTTCATGTTCTTGTCTTTCTGTTATGCCCCGAGGTAAAAAGCATTGGAAATGCTGTTAATTTTTTGCACGGCGAACTGCAGAATATTAACCAGTCTCACACCATTGCCATCACCTTGCCCTTGCAGATGCGGATAAAGTTCTCCAAGCTGACAGAAATTGAAAGCACTCGCATCCTGTGACGATGGTAAGTTTACTTTCTTAAAAAAAAAAATGCTTGCAGCTTAATGAGCATAATAAAGAGCACCGGGGCTCTGGTTAACACTGCTGCCTCATGGCACGAACAACTTGGGTTCAATTCCGCCCTTAGGTCACTGTCTGTGTGGAGTTTGCACATTGTCCATGTGTCTGCATGGGTTTTCTCCGGGTGCTCGAGTTTCCTCCCACGGTGAAAAGATGTGCAAGTTAGGTGGATTGGCCATGCTAAATTTCCCAAGGTGTTCAGTGATGTGTAGGTTAGGTGAGTTATAGGTGGATGGGTCTGGGTGGGATGCTTTGAGGGGCAGTGTGGACGTGTTGGGCTGACGGACCTGTTTCCACATTGTAAGGATTCCCTGAATCATGATTCTATCATTTTACTGAGCGCAAAGGTACAATATTAGCCGGTCATATTTGTCTCACCTCTTTACACATTGACAAGAAAGCTTTAATTTTAGTTTCTCTGCATTTGCAAAGTGTCTGCTGTCTCTAACAAGGCTGACTATATCTCCTTCTCTAACGCGCATCTCCTGTCCCCTAACACCAAGAGGTGACACTTGCTTTTCGTTTCGTACAATCAGTAAAACAATAGCCTCCATATTACAGCCAGCGGCTTCTCTTAATGCTCACACACGGTTCTTTTTTTCCTCCAGGTATTGACCACTCATCATTTCTTATTCCTCATCTCATCTCTCTCTCACGCACTCTCTCTCTCTCTCTCTCTCTCTCTCTCTCTCTCTCTCTCTCTCTCTCTCTGTCATTATCTCTCCTCTCCCTGTTATCCCCCATCACTTGACTCACAGGCACAAACAGAAGTTCACTGTCACACTGTGTTGCACATGCATATCCTATCCCTCATGCTCAAACATACTATCCATACACACACAGAACCAGGAACACAGTCTCTCACTCACACATTCTGTCACATTCTCACTCATTCATACTCCGTACTGTCACACAGTCAAGCACGGTCTTGCACACATGCTGTGGCATACTTGCATGCACTGTCGCAGGATCTTTTGCCAATGCTCATACTCTCAAGTACACACAGACACACACCGCCCCCCCCCGACAAATCTCTCCCTCACACACTTATGCTTGCAAATTTGCTTGCTCTCAAAGTCACTCGCTCTCACAGACACTCTCACAGCCTCATGCATGCTTGTAACACTCCCTCCTTGTGCTAATTCTTTTCACACACTCTCAAGCACAGACACTGGCGCACACATTCTGTCGTGCGCACACTCACACTTTCATGCACCATCTTTGCACTCTTGAACACAATCATATGCTCACCTCTCTCTCGCACACAGTCAATTTGATTTGAGTCATCATTGTCACTTGTGCCTTGGTACACTGAGAAGTTTTCTTATGCATGCAGTACAGACAGATCATACCATACAAAGTGCATTCGTGAAATGGAACATTGTACATCTTCTCTGTAGCTGTCACTGAGAGCGAGATCCAAGTTAGATCCAAAGGGCCTGTTCTGTGCTGTACTGTTCTATGTTCTATGTTCTAGATTTAAAATTTTAAGTGTTCTATTCAGATCCCCAATAACAGCGGTGAAGATGCAGTTCTTGAATCTTTTCACACATGTATACAAACTTTTTTACATCTTCCCTTCAGTCAAAGGTAGAAGAGAGTGTAATTGTTGGGTGAGAAGGGCCTTTGATTTTGTCAGTGGGTTTCCCGAGGCACTGGGAAGTACAGGTGGAATCAATGAATGGAAGGCTGGTTTGCATAATGGACTATGCTGTGTTCATGACTCTGTAGTTTCTTATGACCTGAGGAAGAGCTGTTGCCAAACCATGCTGTGATAAGTTGCTTTCTATGGTACATCAATAATTGTTGTCCTTGTGGACACACTGAATTGCCTTAGCCTCTTGGGGAAATGGAGACATTGGTGTGCTTTTTTGCCCATTGTGACGATCTGGGTGGACCAGGAGAGATCGTTGGTGATCAACACTCTCAACTATCTCCACCTCGGCAACATCTCTCTCACTGTCTGATGCAGGCGCGCTCACACTCACATTCTGTCGCCCATTCTGTCTGTCTGTCTGTCTCTCTCTCCCTCATCGCCCACCTCTCTCGCTCTGTCTGTCGTGCGCTCGCTCTCTCCAATTCTGCCTGGAAGAAGAAAGGCAAGAGCCATAATAAATAGGGATTGTTCAGCTAGAGGAACCATGCTGTGATATGCATCCAGATAGGATGCTTTCTCTGGTACATCAATGAAAGTTGTCTTTGTGGACACACCAAACTGCCTTAGCCCCCTGGCAAGTAGAGACAAATGGTGTGCTTTTTTGCCAATTGCGACGATCTGGGTGGACCAGATTTTGCACAGTCGTACCTGTGACTCCATTGTGGCATATTAACCAGGTCAACAATGTCATTAAGGGGATCCTGAAGGAGGAGGACCCTAAGACACAGCTCGATGTACACATTGGTCAGATGAGTGATTTGGTTTGGGGTAACGCTTGCACCAAGCGTTCTGAGAGCTAGGCAGTGGATTAAATAGCAGGACCTGTAAAGTTGTAATCTCTGGATTATTCCTGGTGCCACATGCTGAGAAGGCAAGAAAAAGGGGAAGAAAACAGATGAATGCTTGGCTCAAGTGTTTGTGTTTGGGGAGGGATTTAGACTCCTGGATCTGAAGGAGAATTTGTGAGGATGGTATGTCCTCTACAAGTGGGCTGGTCTGCAGCTGAAGCAGAAAGGAACCAAAATCCTTGCACAAGGGTTTGCTAATGTTGTGAGGAATTTAAGCTATCGGCCTTGCAAGCAGTGGGCAGTTGAAGAGCAGGGAATTCACTGAGGGGTGAGAAGCTAATAAAATAATAATTATATTCTGGGATTTCAACTGCACAACATTAATTGAGATTAGACAAAAGTTTGACTTGGGAAATAATTCTTTAAATACATTTGATAGATTATTTTACATGAACATGGAGATGAGCTTGTAAGGGACAGTGCAATGCTGGATCTATTTCTGGGACACAAAGCCAGTGTTCCTTTGGCCCTCGATGTTGCGCCGACCTGTGAACTAATCTTAACCCATCCCCCAACACTATCCCATCATCATCCATATGCTTATCCAAGGACTGTTTAAATGCCCCCAATGTGGCTGAGTGAACTACATCAGCAGGCAGGGTGATCCTTATCGCTCTCCGACTAAAGAACCTGCCTTTGACATCTATCTCAAATCTATTATCGCTCAATGCGTAGCTCTGCCCCCTCAGACAAGCTGATGCCATCATCCTCAGAAAAAGACTCTCACTGTCCACACTATCTAGTCCACTGATCATCTTGTATGTCTCTATTAAATCCCCTCTGAACCTTCTTCTCTCCAATGAGAACAGACCCAAGACCCTCAGCCTTTCTTCCTCAGACCTTCGCTGCAGAGCAGGCAACATCCTGGTAAATCTCCTCTGAACCTTTTCCAATGCTTCTACATCCTTCCTGTAATGGGGTGACCAGAAATGCACGCAGTATTCCAAGTAAGGCTGCACTAGCTACATCTTTTAATTTACTAGCACAGAGTACATCGTGTGCAGGATACCTATTGACCTTTAGCCCCATTAGTTTCCCTAGCACCTCTTCTCTGGTGATATTTCCTGTCTTCTTTTTGCCCCTTGTTAATTAAGTAATTTTGAGATGCTATTTGTGTCTTTTGCTGTGCAGACTGGTATGAAGTATTTATTTGTCTCATTTGCTATTTCCTGATTCCCCATTATTATTTTTGCCGCCTCCATTCTTTAAGGGATCTGCTTTCACTTTGACCTCTTCCTTCATTTGTTTAAATAAGCTCTTATTGTCTGTTTCTTTTCTATTTCTCGGCTTTGAAATCTTTCCTTATTTCTGGTTTTCTACTAACCTTGGGCACTGACTGTTGAATTGGCAGAACATTGGAGAGAATGCTTAGGATATGAAATTTTTGGTCTGATAAATAGTACTCGACATGGTGCTGTTGCCTCCGCTCCTGCTCAGGTCTCTCCCAGTTGAAATGCCAAATGTGAGCCTGCCCATGCTCTTCACAGCTGCCCTGCAGCATTAAATGGCTGGAGGCAGGACAGCGGGCACCCTCTTGGATGGAAGTTCTACCTTGTAGAACTCCTGGCCACTTAGAGCCCAGAAGAGTCTGAAGTTGCTGATGGCTGGATGGCGGGTCCCCGAGGGTTGTTAGGGGTTTTTAAAAGGTTGGATGAGAGTTTAAGGGCATGAAGTGCCTAGGATCAGGCCAAGGGGCCTGTGAACGATGTTCCCCTACCAACTCACTTTTTCTCGACTGGATTGTGCATGTAAAGCTGACTGTCTTTCTGATTGACATCTATCTCCTGACACAATAGAGGGGATCCCTTAAATTGCCATCAATTAGTCTCAGGAGGTCAAAGGATAGGCAGGCTGCTTGACAGTTCCCCAGAACTTTCACACATGTACGCACAGTGCCCTCCAGATTTTGTGTGTTCTTCCCACCTTCGTATCTGTGGGATGGGGCTATATAATCGAGCTCATAAGAAGTTATCCTGAGCCTTGAAATAGGACTGGAATGATGCAGCCAAATCTGGTGACTAAACTTCAAGACTAATAATTTTGGTAGTCTTGAATAATAATAATGAAATTTACCCAACTTGTTTTAAGAATGTGACATTTTATCATCAAATTTAGCTAATGCTGTTTTCATTGGAGTACAGGGGATTAATAAGTAGTTAATCGAGACATTAGGGATTACGATAGGTTGGGATAAGATAAACGTGGAAAAGCTGTGTTCCCATGGCTAATGGATGATGATACAAGGAGAAGGGAATGCATTCATGTTTTGGGGAAAAGATGTAGGGGGATGTAAAGAGGAATTTTTTTTTAAAGCAGTGAATGTTTCTGCCTGGCATTCGATGTTTTGACAATGTTTGCCAGATTTTGTTGGCATCTTGTGAACTAACATTGAATTGATACTTGCTTAACTACTAATTGTTTTTGGTAGACACTGTAGAACATACCATATGTATGGCAAAATAGCAAAATTACAAGAGAAATCTAGTTCAAAACCTAGGTAACAGAGCACCTTTTTAAACTTAACAAGAACGTGTCATTAACACACTTAATAGCTGCGACATAGTGTGATTTAAAAGAATGCTGATAACCCGAAGTGAAATAGGGGTTGTAAGATCCACTGTTTGAAACAAGTGAAGAGCCAATTAGATTGTACTTTGGATTTGGATGTAATGAGAATGCACGCCGGTTGAAAGAGATGGATGTTTTAGGTTAAATTGTTCTGAGTGCTGCTTCATAAATATCAAGGAGGGCTTCATAACATATAAAGCTACTGTTCCTCCACCATTGTTCCACAGAAATTACTGAAGCAAACAACAGAATATGACCAGCATCACTGACGGTTCCCTAGTTAGATTTGACATTTTACATTTGAGAAGGAAATGGCCTGTTTCCATCATTCCAGAGTACTTTTGTGAATCATTGTATTTATTTCTAGGCCAAATAAAGGAATTAATTTTGTTTAATAGATCCAATAAGTTAAAACTGTAATCGAAGTTAGTTTTCTTCCTCCTTTGTAGTGGATCTGTTGGAGTTGCACACAGCACAATGTGTCTTCGATCAACACAAATTGACACAAAACGAGCAACTTCTAAATGTGACTGAAGTAATCAACTGTTCAACGACCATTTATGATGGTTTGGAACAAAATCACAAAAACTAGGTCAATGTGCCACTCTGTGTCGACATGTATCTGAACTGGCTGCTGAACGTCTTTGATACGTATGTATGATTTACACTTGAATGTAGTATGTTTAGATTGTCCGAAGGTGCATTAAACTGCTTCCTGCATGTTGGATTTTGATATATGCATGATCAGTTAAGTAAATGTGAAGATTGTCGACTGATTAAAATCAACCCTGGCATTGTTGACATAAAGTTTCAGTGTGTTCTAATTTCATTTCAGTGAAAGAAATAAAGTAGTTGAAAGTTTTAGCGACTTTTGTTTTAAATCATAAAATTGAAACTGATATACTTTTGATTCCTTTTGGTCAGATCTGTACAGGATCATGTAGACATCGCGACACTCTGATTGCAATGCTCTTCACGGTTACAAATGTTAGTGCTGGAGAATGACGTGTATAATGCGCACAATATGCACATCATCCAGTTAATGTCAAGGAATAAACGGCCAGATGTTGAATAAAATTTTGTGACCGTCAATCTCGTAGAGTCATACAGCATAGAAACACCATATCTATGCCTACCAACAAACACCAAACTGCACTAATCTCATTTAACTACACTTGGTCCAGAGCCTACTTTGACCTAGCATTTTAAATGCTCATCCCAGATGCTTTTTAAATGTTGAGAATACCTGCCTCTACTTGCCCTCTCAGGCAGCGTGCTCCATACGTCTACCAGTTTTGACATGAAAAAGCTTTTCCTCAGACTTCCTCACCTTAAACTTGTGCCATCTGGTTTCATCCTCACCTTAAACTTGTGCCATCTGGTCTTAGACACATGTGCCGTGGGGAAAGAATTCTCACAATGTATTCTGCCTGTGCCTGTCATAATTTTCTATGCCTCAATCAGATCAGAGGAATTGAGTATAAGAGCAAAGTGGTCCTTCTGCAGCTGTACAGGGCCCTGGTGAGACCACACCTGGAATACTGTGTGCAGTTTTGGTCTCCCAATTTGAGGAATGACATTCTTGCTGTTGAGGGAGTGTAGCGTAGGTTCACAAGTTCATTCCCGGAATGGCGGGACTATCATATGTTGAAAGATTGGAGCGACTGGGCTTGTGTCCTCTCGAGTTTAGAAGGATGAGAGGGGATCTGATTTAGGCGGATAGGATTATTAATGGATTGGACACTGTGGAGGCAGGAAGCATTTTTCTGCTGATGGGTGAGTCCAAGAGGGAGAGAGAAAACAGGAAATTGTAGACCGGTTAGCCTGATGTCAGTGGTGGGAACGATGCTGGAGTGAATTATAAAAGATGAAATTACAACTCATTTGGATAGCCGGAACAGGACAGGTCAGAGTCAGCATGGATTTACAAAGGGGAAATTGTGCTTGACGAATCTTCTGGAATTTTTTGAGTATGTAACTATGAAGATAGACAAGGGAGAACCAGTGGATGTCGTGAACCTGGACTTTAAGAAAGCCTTTGATAAAGCCCCACATCGGAGACTAGTGAGCAAAGTCAGGGCACATGTTATTGGGGGCAAAATACTGACTTGGATTATAAATTGGCTGGCTGACCGGAAACAAAGAGTCGTGATGAACGGGTCACTTTCGGAATGGCAGGCAGTGGCCAGTGGGGTACCACAAGGTTCGGTGCTGGGACCACAGCTGTTTACAATATCCATTAATGATAGAGATGAAGGCATTAAAAGTAATCTTAGCAAATTTTCCAACGACACAAAGCTGGGTGGCAGTGTGAAATGTGAGGAGGATGTCATGAGAATACAGGATGACTTGGATTGGCTCGGTGAGTGGACGGATGGCTGATAGATGCAGTTTAATGTTAATAAATGTGTGGTTATCCACTTTTTTGGTAGCAAGAACAGGAAGGCAGATTACTATCTCAATGGAGTCAAGTTGGTAAAGGGGAAGTACAATGTGATCTTGGTGTTCTTGTACATTAGTCAATGAAAGCAAGCATGCAGGTACAGCAGACAGTGAAGAAAGCCATTGGCATGCTGGCCTTCATAACAAGAGGAATTGAGTATAGGAGCAAAGACGTCCTTCTGCAGCTGTACAGGGACCTAGTTTAGAAGGATGAGAGGGGTCTGATTGAGATGCAGAAGATTATTAAAGGATTGGACACTCTGGAGGCAGGAAGCATGTTTCTGCTGATGGGTGAGTCCAGAACCAGAGGTTCTGTTTAAAAATAAGGGGTAAGCCATTTAGAACAGAGTTGAGGAAAACCTCCTTCACTCAGAGAGTGGTGGATATATGGAATGCTCTGCCCCAGAAGGCTGTGGAGGCCAAGTCTCTGGATAGTTTCAAGAAAGAGATGGATCGATCTCTTCAAGATAGTGGAATCAAGGGTGATGGGGATAAGGCAGGGACAGGATACGGATTGTGGATGATCAGTCATGATTATAATGAATGGTGGTGCTGGCTTGAAGGGCCGAATGGCCTACTCCTGCACCTGTTGTCTGTTGTAAAAGTTAATTGTAGAAGAATGATTAAGATGGTCCCATATATATGGTGTTGGCAGCTGGTTCACATTGGGAAAACAACATGGTTGATCTTGATTCTACTCCTACTTGTTACACAGAAGCCTCTTCGAGCAACAATTCTTGAATGCCACAATGATGCCACCCGAAGGTTGCAGGAACAGCAACTCATATTCAGCTTGGGAACCCTGCAGCCCAATGGTATCAATGTGGACTTCACCAGCTTCAAAATCTCCCCTTCCCCCACCGCATCCTAAAACCAGCCCAGTTCGTCCCCTCCCCCCACTGCACCACACAACCAGCCCAGCTCTTCCCCTCCACCCACTGCATCCCAAAACTAGTCCAACCTGTCTCTGCCTCCCTAACCTGTTCTTCCTCTCACCCATCCCTTCCTCCCACCCCAAGCCGCACCTCCATCTCCTACCTACTAACCTCATGCCACCTCCTTGACCTGTCCGTCTTCCCTGGACTGACCTATCCCCTCCCTACCTCCCCACCTATACTCTCCTCTCCACAAACTATCTTCTTTTCTCTCCATCTTCGGTCTGCCTCCCCCTCTCTCCCTATTTATTCCAGAACCCTCACCCCATCCCCCTTTCTGATGAAGGGTCTAGGCCCGAAACATCAGCTTTTGTGCTCCTGAGATGCTGCTGGGCCTGCTGTGTTCATCCAGCCTCACATTTTATCATTCTTGAATGTTGATGGGACGTTGAAATGCAGGTAGATTATCGTGATCACTTGTTGAAAATGGATAGCAGCTAGTAGTTCTCTTTCGTCTCAACTAGTGACCAGTAGGCAACGGTCAAACAGTACCTAACCCAGAGGACACAAGCTCCTCTGAGACATGATGTTAGTTGATTCTCATGAATAACTACCTGCAGATGGACTATCTGCAGATAAAGCATGGTATTAAATCTCACATATACTGCTCTCAACCGTTTTAATCAACGTATTTATCACTCGTTGCATAGAAACAGATCACAAAACTGAAATGGCATATGCACAAATGCCAGCATAGAAGTTCTATACAGTAGCATTTTGTTTAAAGTTGTATTTGTAAAATAAAAGGGTGAAGTATTAGCTTTCACAAATCATATTAACATGCTGTAGAAATCTGTGGAAGTGAGAAATTTGTTTTTTGATTCAATACATGTCTGACAAATGACAATTCAAAGAGATCTTTGTTTCAGCTGCAGTGGGTTGTGGAGTCGACCTCATTAGGGGCATTTAAGTGACTATTTGACAGGCATATGGGTGTTAATACAAGATAGGGGTGGAGGTTAGATAGACCTGAGGTTTCGGGTAAAAGTTGAGCACAACATCATGGGCTGAAGGGCCTGTACTGTTCGATGTTCTATGTATCTTATGCTGTCTTCAAATAAGTAGTCAGTCAGTGGCATTCTGTAACTTCCTTTTCCAGGGGTAGGAGTGGAAGAATCAGAGTGTTTCTTTGAAAATTGGCTTGATGTGTCTGTCCAAGGGTCATCTGGAGGAAAAAATACAAGTGTAAGTACTAAATCTATCTTTGCCGATACACATGTAAACTGTAGATTTAACTGTACGTAAACTTTGTTTAACAAACTAGCCCACTCAATAAACTGACAAAAATTACACACCAGATGTTTACTGTATTCTCATCATCTCTGTGATGTCTGGTGAGGGTGCAAGTGAGAAGGCTCCCTGCCAGTAAGTTTGAGTTAAGGCGAAGTTGCATCATTACTGAAGTTATTTATGCTGTAAATGAAGGAGAACAGTAATGTGTATATCCCATGCATTATGTTCCTGTTATTGAGTGTGTGTTTTTTGTGTGTGTGGGCCTATTGATCAACTGGAATTTTTGATTATTCAGCCCATTCCTGGTACCACGGGTACTGTTTAACAAAAGGTTTGCTGTCTTAGTATATTTCTCTATTTAGTCACTGCCACTATTAATGTTAAGTTAGAGCGTGGTCTTTGCAGAATCTGCACAGTGCATTCCTGCTGGATAAATGATGCACTACATCTGTATGATGCCATTGCTTCTCAACGACACCAACTTAGCAGCTGTTTTTGTTACCAATAATGTTTTCATCATTAGAATACTTGGAAAATATTCAGAAGTGCTGTATGACTCGACTGCTCACTTGCAGCAGTGATAACACTTAATGTGAGGTCATGTTTTTCCCCATTTGATGTTCTGTTGTCAACAATGTATCTCACAACTAATGGGCATATTTCATTGAAACCTGGTCTGTACAGGTATGGTCCAAGGAAGAACTGATTAGTTTTTGACAGATCTAGATTTATTTCTCTATTTTTTAAAAACATCAGTTAAAATTCGTTGGATAGGCAAATGATCATCTTTCTAGAATATTGTTGATTGATTTCGAATGTTGTGGATTGTGACAGCCCTGATAGTAGAATTTTTCATAACTATCAAAATATGAGCAGAATTTTCAGAGCAGATTATCAAATTGGCCCGAAGCTTTCTCAGTGAGATGGAAGCTTTTAATAAAAGGATTTATTTTGTCGGCCTTGCATTTACAAAGAATCAGTCAAGTGGAGAAATGCCTCAAAGAAAAGCTGTGTAATTATAGAGTCATGGATGTTTGTTGCACAGGAGGAGGCCGTGCGCTCTGTCGTTACTGCACTGCTCAACAAAGATCTGTCTACATTGAACTCACAGTACATTGATTTCCTTTTTGATTGTTTGACCCATAGCCCTGGAGCCTACAGCAACAGAAGTGAATATCTAAATACTGCTTAAATATTCAGACACTTTCTGAATCAGCCACACTTTCCGTCAGTGAGTTCATGTCAACTAATGGAAAAAGCAGCTTCCAGTTATCCTTTCTATGCCCTTCAAAATCTTAAACACCTTTTACCAGGTCCCCTTGTCTGCTCCAATCTTCTCGTCGGTCAGATGGGCAGGTCAGTGGCAGATTGATATAGCCTGAAGAAGGAATAAGATAGGAGAGTACTTAATGTGGCAAAGCCTGTCGTGCCCGATGGAGGTCAGCAACGGCAGTCAGCAGTGAAGTCCACTGGCAAGGATGGGCGGGTTTTAGCCCAGCGCAGGGAATACAAACCATCACGGGGGAAGCCTCGTTCAGAGTGTCTGCAAACTCGTGGCTTAGGAAAGGACTGTAATAGAACATAGAACATAGAACCGAATAGGACAGCACAGAACAGGCCCTTCAGCCCACAATGTTGTGCCGACCATTGATCCTCATGTATGCACCCTCAAATTTCTGTGACCATATGCATGTCCAGCAGTCTCTTAAATGACCCCAATGACCTTGCTTCCACAACTGCTGCTGGCAACGCATTCCATGCTCTCACAACTCTCTGTGTAAAGAACCCGCCTCTGACATCCCCTCTATACTTTCCACCAACCAGCTTAAAACTATGACCCCTCATGCTAGCCATTTCTGCCCTGGGAAATATTCTCTGGCTATCAACTCTATCTGTGCCTCTCATTATCTTGTATACCTCAATTAGGTCCCCTCTCCTCCTCCTTTTCTCCAATGAAAAGAGACCGAGCTCAGTCAACCTCTCTTCATAAGATAAGCCCTCCAGTCCAGGCAGCATCCTGGTAAACCTCTTCTGAACCCTCTCCAAAGCATCCACATCTTTCCAATAATAGGGCGACCATAACTGGATGCAGTATTCCAAGTGCGGTCTAACCAAAGTTTTATAGAGCTGCAACAAGATCTCATGACTCTTAAACTCAATCCCCCTGTTAATGAAAGCCAAAACACCATATGCTTTCTTAACAACCCTGTCCACTTGGGTGGCCATTTTAAGGGATCTCTGTATCTGCACATCAAGATCCCTCTGTTCCTCCACACTGCCAAGAATCCTATCCTTAATCCTGTACTCATCTTTCAAATTCGATCTTCCAAAATGCATCACCTTGCATTTATCCAGGTTGAACTCCATCTGCCACCTCTCAGCCCATCTCTGCATCCTGTCAATGTCCCGCTGCAGCCTACAACAGCCCTCTACACTGTCAATGACACCTCCGACCTTTGTGTCGTCTGCAAACTTGCTGACCCATCCTTCAATCCCCTCATCCAAGTCATTAATAAAAATTACAAACAGTAGAGGCCCAAGGACAGAGCCCTGTGGAACCCCACTCACCACTGACTTCCAGGCAGAATATTTTCCTTCTACTACCACTCGCTGTCTTCTGTTGGCCAGCCAATTCTGTATCCAAGCAGTTAAGTTCCCCTGTATCCCATTCCTCCTGACCTTCTGAATGAGCCTACCATGGGGAACCTTATCAAATGCCTTGCTGAAGTCCATATACATCACATCGACAGCTCAACCCTCATCAACTTTTCTAGTCACATCCTCAAAAAACTCGATAAGGTTTGTGAGGCATGACCTACCCCTCACAAAGCCGTGTTGACTGTATTTGATCAAGCCATGCTCTTCCAGATGGTCGTAAATCCTATCCTTCAGAATCCTTTCTAACACCTTGCAGACGACAGACGTGAGACTTACTGGTCTGTAATTGCCGGGTATTTCCCTATTTCCTTTCTTGAAGAGAGGAATTACATTTGCCTCTCTCCAGTCCTCAGGTACGACTCCAGTGGAGAGTAATGTTTGACTTTTTAAACTTTTGTTTTTATTCTTCTACTGTTATACTAAGAAGACTGTAGTGCTGAACATTTTAACTTATTCATTTATTTTTATCACATGGAGCATGGAACGGTACAGCACAGTACAGGCCCTTCAGCCCACGATGTTGTGCCGAACTTTTACCCTAATCCTGTGGTCAATCTTACCTCCGCCTCTCCCTTATACTATCATCCATGTGCTTGTCTAATAGCCGATGAAATGCCCCTATTGAGGCTGACTCCACTACCCTCTCCGGCATTGCATTCCACTCCCCTACGACTCTGAGTAAAGAAGGATGGATAAATTTTGTACTTCTGCAACTAAAATTGCGTACCAAAGTACTTTGTACCTGAGATGGCACCGTCTAAGGCAACTTTGTACTCTTTTCTTTGTACTCTTGTACCCTGTATTGAATGCATGTGATAATAAAATCTCAATCTAATGCATAGCAGGACACTGGGAAGCTTAGAGGAGAAAAGGGATCCTGGAGTGCTTGTTCATGAATTCCTGAAGGGGTCAGGTCAGGCTAGTAAGGGTTGTTACAAAGACATATGGGACACCTCCCTTTATCAGTTGTGGCATAAATTGTAAGAGTGGGAAGGTCACTTTGGAGTTGTTTAAAAGTTTGGTTAGGCCACAGCTGGAGTCGTGTGTGGCATTTTGGTCACCACCCATTAGGAAGGATGTAATTGCACTGGAGGGAATGAAAAGGATGTTGCATGTGTTGGAGCATTTTAGCTGTGAAGAAAGACTGGAAAAAATCACATTATTTTCTGTGAAGCAGAGAAGGTTTGGTGGGTGAATGGAGGTCCTGACAGAGGCATATAAGATTATGAGAGGTAAAGATGGGTTGAATAGAAAGCATTGTTCCCCTTAGTTAAAGCATCAATAACAATAGGGCATAATTTTCAAGAGAAAGACGGGAATATTTTAGAGGTTTGAGGAAAATCGTTTTCATCCAGAGTGTGGTGAAGGTCTGGAGCGCATTGCCTGGGCGGGAAGTTGAAACAGGAAACCTCACAACCTTTGAAAAGTACTTGGATGAGCAGTTGACATGTCGTAATATTTAAGAGAATGGTCCAGTGTGTAAAAATGGGACTAGTATATGTTGCAGTGTATTTTTAGAGGTACAGCCTTAGTGGGCCATAGGACCTCTTCTGTACTATATGATTCCATGACAACCCCCAGCCCAGGCAGCTGTTTTTTTCAGTCATCTCCAGGATTACACCCTTCATAGTGTGATCCCTTGCGTTGTTCGCCCTCCCAAGTTCATTAGCACACACTTTTCCTGGTTGAGTTCAATTGCTGTGCTCAGCTGACCAGTCTGTTGATCTCCTCCTGAAGTTTATTCTTCCTGTCTGTCAACCAATTTTGGATCCAGTGTGCCACTTTGCCTTTGATCCCATGGCTGTTATTTACATGGCCATTCCATCGATATCCTCCTCACTAAATTAGCCATTCGCTAGCGATACAGTCATACATCCTGTGTTTAAGCCCAAATGATGAATTAACTTGACAAATTTCAAGGGTCCTTGTGGAAAGCCCTGCACAACCTCACTCAAAGCAAACATCCTGTCAAATAGATATCCCTCTACCATCAATCACCCTGTGCTCTTTTCCTCAGCCAGTTTTGGCTCCAGTGTGCCTCTTTGCCTTTGATCCCATGGCTGTTGTTTTCTTGCTCAATCTGCCAAGGGGGACTTTACTAAGCCCACATCAAATGCATAATGTGACCTCATCTTAACAAATCCATAGTGTTTATCCCTGATTATTTCTTGCAAGTACATTCTACCCCTAAGAATGCCTCTTTATAGCTTCACCAGTGCTGAGATTATTCTGACTGGCTTTTAATTTCCTGGTCTGTTCCTCTCTCCGTTTGTTAATAGTGGGACAATGTTAATAGTGTTTCATTACTTCACGTGCGATTGACAAGGCTTTGAAAATTGCTGCCAGCGGCCCAGATATCTCCTCCCTCACTTCCCCCGCTAGCTGGTATACATTTCAGTTCGCCCTGTAGATGTATCCACTTTTAAAGTTGCTCAACCAGCTGCATCTCCCTGTCTCTTAACCTCTGATGCTCCGAGGTCCTTTGCCCTGATATCTTACTTGCAGTGTCCTTTTCCATTGTAAAGATTGACACAAAATATTCATTGAGGACGGTGCTGATGTTTTCCAGGTCCACACAAAGATTACCTCTGTGAAATGAACGAGGAGATATTAGAGAGGTTTGAGATTTACAATCAAGAAAGAAGTTGACAAAATGACTTCCTTGGAGAATCATACAACATCCATTGTCCATTGTTGTAAACAAACAGAAGTTTTTGTTTCCACAGTTGTTTGCAAATAGCCAATCAAGGTCATAAAATAATGTTTTAAGATAATTTACAAAGCAAGGCAATTGAGGAAGATGTATTGGATGTATTGAACTCTCAACTACCTCCCTTAAGTTTAGGAATGTCAGTATTTTTCTTCTGGATAACTTTTGCAGATATCTTCAAACAAGTAGCTGAACCCACAGATTTATGTGACCAACGAAGCCTGAGCCTTTTGCTTCACGATGCAGTCCAGATCCCTTGGCAGCTGGGTGAGGTAGCTTCATTTGGAGGCAGCACCATTGAACCAAGTGTCCGCAGTTGCTTCCAACATCTAAGTGTGCTCTGCACCAATTCATATTGTCAAGCGGGTCTACTTGCCAGTATGAATTTTGAGCTCATTTTCGTTTTGTTCACCTGCACATCTGCCAATGTGGTATATCGTATCCATTGCACCCGGTGTGGCCTCCGCTACATTGGGGAAACCAAGCAGAGGCTTGGGAACCACTTTGCAGAACACCTCCGCTTGGTTCGCAACAAACAACTGCATCTCCCAGTCGTGAACCATTTCAACTCCCCCTCTCATTCCTCAGACGACATGTCCATCATGGGCCTCCTGCAGTGCCACAATGACGCCACCCGAAGGTTGCTGGAACAGCAACTCATATTCCGCTTGGAAACCCTGCAGCCCAATGGTATCAATGTGGACTTCACAAGCTTCAAAATCTCCCCTTCCCCCACTGCATCCCAAAACCAGCCCAGTTCTTCCCCTCCCCCCACTGCATCTCAAAACCAGCCCAGCCTGTTTCTGCTTCCCTAACTTGTTCTTCCTCCCACCCATCCCGTCCTCCCATCTCAAGCTGCACCTCCTTTTCCTACCTACTAACCTCATCCCACCTCCTTGACCAGTCTGTCTTCCCTGGACTGACCTATCCCCTCCCTACCTCCCCACCTGTACACTCCTGTCTACCTATCTTCTTTTTTATCCATCTTCGGTCCGCCTCCCCCTCTCTCCTTATTTATTCCAGTTCCCTCTCCCCATGCCCCTCTCTGATGAAGGGTCTAGGCCCGAAATGTCAGCTTTTGTGCTCCTGAGATGCTGCTTGGCCTGCTGTGTTCATCCAGCTCCACACTTTGTTATCTTGCACTATCGATATGGACTGGTTTGTCACTAGAATTTATTACCCAGGCAAAGTGTGTCACGACTTCAGTTGATCTGAGCTCTTATCAGCAGATGGAGCCTCAAGTTAATGCCTCTTCTGAATGCTGGCATCTCCGACAATCCAAATTCCTCAGTACTTCATTGAAGTATTACCCTAAAAATTATGCTTAAATATAAATTACAGCTTGAAGCCACAGCCTTCTAATTTATTGTTGAGAGCTCTACTAGTTTATGACAGAACTAGAACAGACCTGGAATGGATACGGGATGGTTTTCTTGAGCAATATGTTGAGGAACCAACTGAAAAGCAGTGCATCTAAGACTGGGTGCTGTGTAATGAGAAGGGAATCATTGCCAATCTAGCTGTGCAAGATTTCTTCGAGATGAGTGGCCGCAACATGATAGAATTTTTTCAATCAAGATGGAGAGTGTGAGAGTTGATTTGGAGACCAGGGTGCTGCATCTTAATAATGAAAGCTGAAGATATGAGGCATGAAATTAAGCAACTCTTTGTGATCTATCAAGGCTAAAGGGATGACAGTGGATAGGCAATGGCAAACATTTAAGGAGCACGTGGGCGGACTGCAACAACTGTTTATTCCTGTCTGGCATGAAAGCAAAATGGGTAAGAGGACCAATCCATGACTTAACAAAGGCAATTAGCGATAGTATCTGATCCATGGAAACAACATTTGAGGATTGGCAGCATAGTAGAATTTAGCAAAGAAGGACCAAGGGATTGATTAAGAAGGGGTAAATGCAGTAAAGTAAGCATACAGGGAACATAAAGACTGACACAGAGTTTCTATAGATACGTGAAGAGAAAGAGACTGGTAAAGACAAATGTTAGGAAGGGGGTTGACCAGTCAAGGGAAGACAGACAGGTCAAGGAGGCAGGGCTGACGCTGGTGGGTAGGAGGTGGGGTGGGGTTAGGGTGTAACCCTAACCCGAACTCTCACCCTAATCTCCACCCCACCTCCTACCTACCAGCATCATCCCCTCCTCCTTGACCTGTCTGTCTTCCCTTGACTGACGAACCTCCATCATAACTCCCCAACAACACTCACCTTTACTGGCTCCAGCGCCGCCTCTTTGATCTGTCTCCACCTCTCTTCTCCTCTATCCATCTTCTATCCACCTCCCCTTCTCTCTTTATTTATTTCAGAATCCCCTTCCCCTCCCCCATTTCTGAAAAAGGGCCCAAACCCGAAACGTCATCTTTCCTGCTCCTCTGATACCGCTTGGCCAGCTGTGTTCATCCGGCTCCACACCTTGTTATCTCAGATTCTCGAGCATTGGCAGTTCCTCCCATCTCTGAAATGGTCTGTTGGCCTTCGTTCCGAGAGGTTTCGAGTACAGAAGCCGGAATGTGGTGTTGCAGTTACGCAGCACCTTGGTGAAGCCGCACCTAAAATAGTGTGTGCAGTTTTGTGCTCCTTTTCTGTGGAAGGATGCTGTTGCTCTCATAGTTTATCAGTGCAGCGCATGTTTATCAGCCTGTTTCCGGGAATGGCAGGTCTGATGTATGATCAGAGATTGACTCGGTTAAGATTGTTTTCGCTGGAATTCAAATGAATGAGGTGACTTATAAAATTCGAACAGGACTGGACAGGATAGATGCAGTTCCCAGTGGTGGGTGTGTCCAGAACCAGGGGTCACAGTATGAGGATTCAGGATAGACGATTTCGGAGGTATTTCTTCACCCAAAGAATGGTGAGTCCGTGGAAATCATTACCGAAGCCAGCAGTTCATGTCAAAACATTGAACGCATTCAAGATATGGCTAGATATAACACTTGGGGTGAATGGGATCAAGTGTTATGGAGAGAAAGCAGGATTAGGCTGTTGAGTTGGATGATCAGTCATGATCATGAAGAATGGTGGAGCAGGCTCAAAGAGCCATTTGGCCTCCCCCCTGCTCCTAGCTTCCATGTTTACAATAGTCACTCTCTGAAATGCAAAACTTGAGCAATTGTGCAACTTTGAACTGGGTGCTGGTCGTTACTGACCAAACTAAGTTAGGTAAGGCTCAGCAGGACAGTGCTCATTGTTGTTTCTAACATTTTCACCGTGTAGGACTTAGTCCTTGCTCTGCTTCAAGCGAAGAAGTGAGCTAATTGGAGATATCTACAACTTGTTAAGGTTCCAAAGGTTTAAAGTGATGTGGGGATGTGTGGTATTGTTCATAAAGTACATCATGAAGATAAATAAGATAAAAGATAAAAGAATGACGAGAGTAAGATGAGGGCCAATCAAGGACAGTAGTGGGAAGTTGTGTGTGGAGTCAGAGGAGATAGGGGAAGCACTAATTGAATATTTTTTGACAGTATTCACTCTGGAAAACGACAATGTTGTCGAGGAGAATACTGAGATACAGGCTACTCGACTAGCGTTTTGTACAGTCACGGGATTTATAGGGATTGACTTCCGGAGCCATGATGTCATGCTCCAACTGTACGAAATGCTAGTGCGGCCTCATTTGGAATATTGCGTGCAGTTCTGATCGCCCCATGACAGGAAAGATGTTGAAGCATTGGAAAAGGTGCAGAGGAGATTTACCAGGATGCCGCCTGGTCTGGAGCACAGGCCCTATGAAGAAAGGCTGAGAGACTTGGGTCTGTTCTCATTGGAGAAAAGGAGGCTAAGGGGGGATTTAATAGAGACATATAAGATGATCAGAAAATTAGATATTGTGGACAGTGAGAGTCTTTTTCAGAGGATGATGATTTCAGCTTGTACAAGGGGGCATAGCTACAAATTGAGGGGTGATAGATTTAAGACAGATGTCAGAGGCAGGTTCTTTACTCAGAGAGTGCTATGGGCGTGGAATGCCCCGCATGCCAAAGTAGTTAACTCAGCCACATTAGGGGCATTTCAACAGTCCTTGGATAAGCATATGGATAATGATGGGATCGTGTCAGGGGAGGGGCTTAGATTAGTTCACAGGTCGGCGCAACGTCGAGGGCCGAAGGGCCTGTTCTGTGCTGTATTGTTCTATGTTCTATAATGGATATCACAAGTAGATGACTGATGTGTATAGTGTGCATTGTCAAATGGTTCAAATTTTAGAACTGAAAAGTGCCTGGTCTACCTCAAATTGCCATGGAAAACCAAAGCTTCTCAAAAGTTTGAGCTTAAGCAAATAAATCATGCTGCTGCTGTATAGTGGTTATGTGAATGGTATTTTCCCCTAGCAGTATGCTGTTGTCAGTCCAAAAATAATTCTCATTGCATTGACCAACATTGTCTATGAAATTTGCAGCCAGTCTTATGCCAGACATATAGGTCATATGTGATAATGATTGGCCGACTGAAAACTGCTTGTTTGTAATGAGCAGAGCACACCGCACCGGCATGTGTGAGATGCTTTCTCTTTTCCACAACCAAGGACCCCAACATGGTTCGCAGAACTTTCACTTTGATCCATTTCACAAAATTCGGCCCTCATCCATTCCACCTATCCCAGAATCATAAATTCTCCTTATTCTCAGCTTGTCCCTCCATCAACCTCTGCGTTCAGCAGATTATCTTCCAGCATCTTCACCAGTATCCCCTTTCAGCATTCCAAAGTGACCATTCCCTCTGTAGTCCACTCCTCAGTCACCAAGCAAGGTCCCAAATACACTTGTAAAGTGAAACAGCGATTTACCCGTACTTCATCTGTTCAAACATACAGGTATATTCAATTTTTCCAGTGTTTTCTCTGCAAAGGGGAAATGATACATTGATTAGGTGATTATCCTGCGGTACACCCTCATTCAGTCCACAAGCATGACCTCAGTTCCTGTTCCTTGCTGTTTTCATTTTCTATTTTGCTCCCACTTGGACCTTGGCTGTTCATCCTTCCCCTGAAGAATTTCATGCAATTTCATGAATATTCACTACATTCTCCAAATTCCCAAAGCTACCTCAACCACACTTCCACACATATTGTTTCTTGTAAGGTCTCCCTTCCATCTTCCCTGATTCTTGGCCTCTATCACATCTGTCCTGACAAACAAACAAGCCTTCACTTGCAGAAGTCCAAAGTGAAACACCTGCTATTAGCAGGGGCTGTTCAGTCATGACCAGTTTCAGATAAACAGTTGAACTTTTAACGGGGCTCATTTGCACCTGCTAGAAGTGACATACATTGACACTCAATGACCTGTTCTCTGTAAACAGAAATGTTTTAAAACTTCCACCTTCTTTGAATTAGCCAGAAGATTGTACAGCCTGTATTCCCTGTTCCTTTCTCCTTATTGGCACAGAGGCTCAATGGTTAGCACTGCTGCCTGTCAGGGACCCAGGTTCAATTCCATTCTCGGGGAACTGTCTGTCTGGAGGTTGCACATTCTCTCTGTGCCTGTGTGGGTTTCCACGAGGTTCTGCGTGAGTTTACAACAGGTCTCTGATTCCGTCCCACAGCCTAAAGATGTGTGTATTCGGTGGATTAGCCATGAGAAATGTAGGGTTACAGGGCTAAAGCAAGGGGGTGAGTCTGGGTGACGTGCTCTTTGGAGGGTCGATGTGGACGTCTAGGGCCAAATGGCCTGTTTCCACACCGCCAGGGATTCTATTGACAGCTCGACCATTCAGAGTGGACTTGTCAACCACACGACATGTTTTTCTTCTCGTATAAATTATTCCAATTGTTTGAAATATCATGTTCTTGCATTTGTTCCATTGGGTGTAAGACAAAAATGCTTTGGTAATAAAAGTCTCTCTGAAATGAAAGACACAAATGTAAGGTATTTCCGGCTGGTAGACAGGAGGTCGGAAAACTCCCAAAAATTCTCAAGGGAATGCTTGTGATGAGGTGGAGGGTAGAAGAAATTATGTTACGAAACATTATTTTTTGCAAAAGCTTGGTAACACAATGGTAATTTTTTTTTAAAAAATCAAAGGTTGTGTCCAGAAGAGGTGTGAATAGCTACATAGGCATCTGAATGCAAAAAGGGATACAGGAGCAAGATGGAAGCGTAGGTTCTGATCTAAATTGGTTGAACTTAATATTGGACCAGAAGGCTAGAAAGTGACAAGACAGATGATGAAGTCTTGTTCCTCAAACTTATATTAAGGTTGTTGACTAATTGATTGATTTATTGTCACGTGTACCAAAGTAGAGTGAAAATCTTTATTTATGAGTGGTACAGGCAGATCATAGTAAGCGAAGGATATACAGATGAAAATGACAGAGGCATGCAGGTTACACTGAACAGAGTATGCGCTCAGTGAGATCAATGTTAGCAAGATCAGCGTTATTTCAGGCTAGAGAGTCTATTTATCAGTCTGATAACAACTGGGAAGAAGCTGTTCCTAAAACTGTTGGTGTGTGTGTGTTCAGGCTTCTGTACCTGGTGCCTGATGGAAGAGGATGTAGGAGATCATTACGTAGGTGCGATGGGTCTTTGGTGATGCTGGCTACCTTTCCGCATCAGTGAGCCATGTAAATGGAGTCCTTGGATGAGAGGTTGGCTTCCGTGATGAACTGGGCTGTGCACACCCGCTTCTGTAGTTTCTCACAGTCCTGGGCAGAATAGTTGCCATACCAGGCCATTATACACTTGGACAATGTGCTTTTAATGGTGCATCTGTAGAAATTGGCCAGGCCAAATTTCCTGAGCCGCCTGAGGGAAGGAGAGGCATTGTTGTGCCGCCTTGACCAACGTATTTTCGTGGCAAGTCCAGGACGGGTTGTTGATTATCGTCATACCAGGGAACTTGACACGCTCCACCCTCTCAACCTCAGTTCCATTGATATACATCAGGGCGTGTTCTCCTCCTGTCTTTTGAAATCAGTGATCAGTTCTTTAGTTTTGCCGACATCGAGAGAGAGGTTGTTCTCTGCACCACGTCACCAAACCCTTTGCCTCCCTTCTGTATTTTGATTCATTGTTAGATATCCATCCCACTGCAGTGGTGTCGTCAGTTAACTTGCAGATGGCGTTAATTTGGAATTTGGCAACACAGTCATGGGTGCACAAGGAGTGCAGTAGGGGGCTGAGGAAACATCCTTAGAGGGCACTAGTGTTATTGTGGAGGAGGGGCAGTTACCTATCTTCACTGTGGTTTTGGGTCAGAAAGTTGAGGATCCAGTAGCAGAGGGCAGAGCAGAGACCTAGGTCATAGAGTTTTGAGATAATAAAATGTGAGGCTGGATGAACACAGCAGGCCAAGCAGCATCTCAGGAGCACAAAAGCTGACGTTTCGGGCCTAGGCCCTTCATCAGAGAGGGGGATGGGGGGAGGGAACTGGAATAAATAGGGAGAGAGGGGGAGGCGGACCGAAGATGGAGAGTAAAGAAGATAGGTGGAGAGAGTGTAGGTGGGGAGGTAGGGAGGGGATAGGTCAGTCCAGGGAAGACGGACAGGTCAAGGAGGTGGGATGAGGTTAGTAGGTAGCGGGGGGTGCGGCTTGGGGTGGGAGGAAGGGATGGGTGAGAGGAAGAACCGGTTAGGGAGGCAGAGACAGGTTGGACTGGTTTTGGGATGCAGTGGGTGGGGGGGAAGAGCTGGGCTGGTTGTGTGGTGCAGTGGGGGGAGGGGACGAGCTGGGCTGGTTGAGGGATGCAGTAGGGGAAGGGGAGATTTTGAAACTGGTGAAGTCCACATTGATACCATATGGCTGCAGGGTTCCCAGGCGGAATATGAGTTGCTGTTCCTGCAACCTTCAATGTAGAGGACATTGGGGAAACCAAGCGGAGGCTTGGGGACCGCTTTGCAGAACACCTCCGCTCAGTTCGCAAAAAACAACTGCACCTCCCAGTCGCAAACCATTTCCACTCCCCCTCCCATTCTCTTGATGACATGTCCATCATGGGCCTCTTGCACTGCCACAATGATGCCACCCGAAGGTTGCAGGAACAGCAGGTTGCTTGGCCTGCTGTGTTCATCCAGCCTCACATTTTATTATCTTGGAATCTCCAGCATCTGCAGTCCCCATTATCTCTCATAGAGTTTTGAGATCAGTCTGGAGGGGATAATAGTGTTGAAGGTGGAGCTGCAGTCAATGAGCAGGATTCCTACATAGCTCATTGTGCACATTGCTGCCAACAACATCGGTAGAAAGAGGGTTCACTGAATCCCTACAGTGTAGAAACATTCAGCCCAACAGGACCACACCTACCCCTGCAAGGCTAACAAACCTGGTAGCTATGGACAATTTAGTGTGGTCAATCCACCTAATTTGCACATCTTTGGACTGTGGTAGGAAACTGGAGCACCTAGCGAAAACCCTCACAGACATGGGGAGAATGTGTAAACGAAGAGTCACCCAAGGGTGGAATTGAGCCCAGGTCCCTGGTACTGTGAGGCAGTAGTGCCAACCACTGCACCACCTTGTTGCCCTTGAGACTTTCTCCAAGGCTACCCTTGTGTCTTAAGGGACTCTTTTCCCCCCATTCTCACTAACACATTTATTATGTCGTACAATCCCGTAGCAGCAATATCTTTTAGAGTGTGGGAAGAAATGGGAGTAACTGGAGGAAATTCAAACAGTCATGGGGAGAATGTGCAAACTCCACACAGACAGTTGTCCACAACTGGAATCGATCCTGGGGCCCTGTCACTGTAAGGCAGTGGTGCTAACCACTCAGCCACTGTGCTGTGGCATTTAGGTCCTGCAAAATGAGTACAAGAACTAGAATGATGAATGTTCAACCTTTCGCACAAAAAGTTGGTCAGAGCTAGGACCCATACTAATCACTGTAACACTGTTTCTGAGACAAGAAGGTGGAGAGCTGGATGGACACAGCAGGACAAGCAGCATCAGAGGAGTAGGAAAGCTGATGTTTCTGAAGAAGGGTCTAGGCCCGAAACGTCAGCTTTCCTACTCCTCTGATGCTGCTTGGCCTGCTGTGTTCATCCAGTTGTACACCTCGTTAACTCCGATTCTCCAGCATGTGCAGTTCCTGCTATCTCTCCAGAACACTGTTTTTGTTTTGTTCACAGCAGTGACAGAACACAGTTTGAGAGAAAATAATGCAGCCATATACACAACATTGATGAAAGATACTTTCTCATTTCCAAATGTTAAGGAAAGCGTTGTATGAAAATTATATTCTGTCACAGAATTTGGACACACTCTGGTTTCTTCCTGTGTTACCTAAAACGTATGCCATGTTTTTCGACCTTTGATTTCTCAGCATTTCTTCTTCTTTTGTAATGTAGTGCTGGAGGGAAACCATAATCCCAGATTGTAAGTGCTTTGAGCTTCAACATTGTCTGAGAACCCCCTCACTGTCTCTGAATACCCAAACTGATCAATAATAATCATCCTAATTGTCTGTCTTGACCTTACTGCAGCGTTGCTTATTGTGTCACTGGCGGGTGACAGATCACATTGACATTTCACATCATGAAAGTAGCTGCATGAATATTTGTATTCTTGGTTCTACATTAGTGAGTTTTTGTTGCAACGTTTTGGTCTGGAAGTAAGAGGCATCTCAAAGAATGTGCTATCTGTGCTTTTGTGGAATCTGCTTTTGTGCTTTGACTTTGGGTTAAGCAATGTAACATGTCCTTGCTGATTTTCCATATTTAATTCAATTAGAATTTCATTGACTCTAGGTTTTACTCTTGAAATATGATCAATGAGCAGAAGGCTATTCAGTCCATTGAGTCTGCCACTCAATGAGATCATAAAATACTGATATTCCTCGATACCACTTTCCTGCCGTTTCCCTATAGCGTTTGATTCTCATACTGTTAAAAATACTCCAGTCTGAGCGTCTTAACTTTTGTACATCCCTCTGCAGGCAGTCTGGCAGTCTCATCACTTGTCTTCCATACCTATTTTTGTGTTTTCTGTAAGCTCGGTAATAGTACATTCACTTTCATCACTATGTCATTAATATTTATTCGCAACAAGAATGGCCGTGGCATTGATCCGTATGGCAGTTCACTGTTTACAGCTTGCCGACCTGGAAATGACTCCCCCTGTACCAAATGTCTGTTCTCTATTATTTGGTCAATCCCCTATCCATGTTAATATATTTCCCCAAAACTATGTGGTCTTATTAAAAGTCTTATCTGCTTGAAGTGTGATTATTTTTACAAATACCTTTTTGAATGTTACACCCTTTTATTTGTACTACTTGTAATCTCCTCATGGAATTCTTATAAATCTGTCATGCACAATTTCCTGTTTATCAAGCCGTAGTGACTGTGATTGTATTATGTATTTTAAGTGCTCTGCAATTACATCTTTTCTGATAGGCTGTTGCATTTTCCAATAACAGACATTAAGCTAACTGGCCAGTAGTTATCTTTTTTGTCTCCTTTCCTTTCTAAAATAAAGGTACTAGTCATAGAATCCCTGCAGCATGAGAGCAGGCCACTTGGCCCATTGTGTCCAAACTGACTCTCGGAAGAGCATGGCACCCAGATTCAACCAGCTGCCCAGCCCCTGCAACCTTGCATTTCCCATGGCTAATCCACCTAATCTGTGCATGTTTGGATTGTGGGAAGAGACCAGAGCAGCTGGAAGAAACCCACACAGACACGGCGATAAGGTTCAGATTCCTCACAGAAAGTCACCTGTGGATGGGATTGAATCCAGGTCCCTGCCACTGTGAAACAGCATGCTACCCACTGAGCCACCATACTGCCCTGTGGGGCACTGGGACTTTTTGAAAAGCCAAGGATACTGGAGAGATTGTGATCAGTGCATCAACTATCACTATAGCTATTACTTTTAATATCCTAGGATGCAGCACTTCGGGCCCAGGGGACCTAATGGTCTTTAACCCAGTTAGTTTCCCTCATATCTTTTCTTTAGGGATAGTTGTTGTTTTATATCCTGTCCTATCATTTGCCCTTTGATGATGCAGGAATTTTGGAACACTGTCAGTGTCTTTTACTGTGACTGTATTCATTTGTGGGACATGTGTGTCACTGCCTGGCCAGTATTTCTTGCCCATCCTGAGTTGCCTCATTGAGAAGGTGATGGTGAGCTGCCTTCTTGAACCACTGCATTCTTCCTGCTGTGGGTTGACCCGCAGCGCTATTAGGGAGGGAATTCCGGGATTTTGAGGGGAAGGAATGGCAATGTATTTCCAAGTCAAGATGGTGAGGGACTTGGAGGCGGTGGTGTTCCCATATGTCTGCTGCCCTTGTCCTTCTGGATGGAAGTGGTCTTGGGTTTAGAAGGTGCTGTCTGAGGAGCGTTGGTGAATTTCTGCAGTGCATCTTGTAGTTAGTACCCACCGCTGCTACTGAGCATTGCAGATGGAGGGAGTGGATACTTGTAGATGTTGTACTGGCTGCTTTGTCCTGGATGGTGTCAAGCTTCTTGAGTGTTGTTGGAGCTGCACTCATCCAGGCAAGTGGGGGAGTGTTCCATCGCATTCCTGACTTGTGCCTTTTAGATGGCGGACAGGCTTTGAGGAGTCAGGGGGTGAGTTATTTGATGTGATATTCCCAGCATCTGGCCTCCTCATGTGGCCACTATCTTAATGTGATGACCAGTTGAGTTTCTGGTCAATGGTAACGCCCAGCTGAGAGTGAGGGATTCATTGATGGTAACACTATTGAATGTCAAGAGATGGTCAGAGCCTGGCATTTGTGTGGCGCAAATGTCACTTGGTACTTGTCAACCCAAGCCTGGATATTGTCCAGATCTTGTTGCACGTGAACTTGGACTGCTTCAGTGTCTGAGAAGTCAAATGGTGCTGAACATTGTGCAAACATCAGCGAACATCCCCAGTTCTGACCTTATGATGGCGGGAAGGTCATTGATGAAGTAGCCGAAGATGGTTGGGCCTGAGGAACTCCTGCAGAGATCTTCTGGAGCTGAAATGATTGACTGCCAGCAACCACAACCACCTTCCCATGTGTCAGGTATAACTCCAACCACCGGTGAGTTTGCCTGTGAAACTCATTGATTCCCATTTTGCTAGGGCACCTTGATGCCACACTCGGTCAGATGCAGCCTTGATGTGAAGGGTTGTCGCTCTCACTTCAGCTCTGGAATTCAGCTCTTTTGTCCACGTTTGAACCAAGGCTGTGATGGGGTCAGGAGCTGAGTGGCCACGGCAGAACCCAAACTGGGCGTAACTGAGTAGGTTATTTCTGAGCAGGTGCTGCCTGATAGCACTGTTGATGACACCTTCCATCACTTTACTGATGATTGAGAGTAGACTAATGGAGCAGTAATTGGCTGGCCTGGTTTTGTCCTGCTTTTTCTGTACAGGACATACTTGGGCAATTTTCTACATTGTCGGGTAGATACCAGTGTTGAAACAAACTAGAACAGCTTGGCTCGGGCAGCAGCAAGTTCTGGAGCACAAATCTTCAGTACTGTTGCTGGAATGTTGCCAGGACCCATAGCCTTTGCGGTATCCAGTGTCCCTAACCGTTTCTTGATATCACATGGAGTGAATTGAATTGACAGAAGACTGGTATCTGCAATAGTGGGGATCACTGGAGGAGGCCGAGTTTGATCACCCATTCAGCGCTTGTGGCTAAAGATTTCTGGAAATGCTTCAGTCTTATGTTTTGCACTGATGTGCTTGGTTCTTCCATCGTTGAGGATGGGGACATTTGTGGTGCCTCCTCCTCCTCCTCCAGTGAGTTGTTTAATTGTCCATTGCCATTCATGACTGGATGTGGCAGGGCTGCAGAACTTAGATCAGATCCATGGTGAGATTGATTAGCTCTGCCTATCACTTGCTGCTTTCGCTATTTGGCATGCAAGTAGTCCTGTTTGGTGGCTTCACCAAGTTGATTCCTCATCTTCAGGTAAGCCTGGTGCTGCTCCTGGCATGCCCTCCTGCACTCTCCATTAAACCAGGATTGATGGTAACGGTTGAGTGAGGGACATACTGAGCCACGAAGGTTGTAGATTGTGCTAGAGTTCAATTCTGCTGCTGTTGATGGCCCACAGCACCTCATGGATGCCCAGCCTTGTGTTGCTAGATCTATGTGAAGTCTGTCCCATTTACTGCAGTGATAGTGCCACACACATGATGGAGGTTGTTCTCAATGTGATGGCGGGACGTTGTTCCACAAGGACTGTGCGATGGTCACTCTTACTGATACTGACATGGACAGATGCAACTGCAGTTACAGTGAAATCAGCATCAAAAGTTGAGTCGTTTAGTGAAGTTTAGATTTTGGCCTTCTGAAGTGCTGATCTCACTGAATTGCTTACTTCAGTGAGATAAGCACTTCAGGAGGCCAAAATCTAAACTTCACTAAACGACTCAACTTTTGATGCTGATTTCACTGAAATGCTTCTATCAGTCAGATAGGCACATCAGAAGGCCAAACTCTCAACTTCACCAAACCACCCAACTTTCGATCCTGGATATACCCAAATGCTTATTTCAGTGAGATAAGAACTTCTGAAGACCAAAATCTAAACTTCATCAAACCACTCAACTTTCGATCCTAGCTCACTGAAGTGCTTATTGCAGCGAGATAAGCACTTCAGAATGCCAAAATCCCAACCTCACCAAACGACTCACCTTTTGATGCTGATTTCACTGAAATGCTTCTTTCAGTCAGATAAGCAATTCAGAAGGCCAAAATCTCACCTTCACAAAACCACCCAACTTTCGATCCTGGATTTACCCAAATGCTTATTTCAGTGAGATAAGCACTTCAGAAGACCAAAATCTAAGCTTAACCAAACCACTCAACTTTCGATGCTGGGCTCACTGAAGTGCTTATTTCAGTGAGATAAGCACTTCAGAAGTCCAAAATCTCAACTTCACCAAACCACAAAACTTATGATGCTGGGTTCACTGAAGAGCTTATTTCAGTCAGATAAGCACGGTCAGAAGGCCAAAATCACAACTTTACAAAATCCACACATCTTTCGATGCTGAGTTCACTGAAGTGCTTATTTCAGCGAGATAAGCACTTCAGAATGCAAAAATCCCAACCTGACCAAACGACTCAACTTTTGATGTTGGTTTCACTGAAATGCTTCTTTGAGTCAGATATGCACATCAAAAGGCCAAAATCTCAACTTCACCAAACCACCCAACTTTCGATCCTGGATTTTCCCAAAGGCTTATTTCAGTGAGATAAGCACTTCAGAAGACCAAAATCTAAACTTCCCAAACCACTCTACTTTCGATGCTGGGCTCACTGAAGTGCTTATTTCAGCGAGATAAGCACTTCAGAATGCCAAAATCCCAACCTCACCAAACGTCTCAATTTTTGATGCTGATTTCACTGAAATGCTTCTTTCAGTCAGATATGCACATCAGAATTTCAAAATCTAAACTTCATCAAACCCCCCAACTTTCGATCCTGGATTTACCCAAATGCTTATTTCAGTGAGACAAGCACTTCAGAAGACCAAAATCTCAACATCACCAATCCACTCAACTTTCGATGCTTTGTGAACTGAAGTGCTTATTTCAGACAGGTAAGCACTTCACTACGCCAAAATCCCAACCTCACCAAATGACTCAACATTTGATGCTGGTTCCACTGAATTGCTTATTTCAGTGAGATAGGCACATCAGAAGGCCAAAATCTCAACTTCACCAAACCACCCAACTTTCGATCCTGGATATACCCAAATGCTTATTTCAGTGAGATAAGAACTTCAGAAGACCAAAATCTAAACTTCATCAAACCACTCAACTTTCGATCCGAGCTCACTGAAGTGCTTATTGCAGCGAGATAAGCACTTCAGAATGCCAAAATCCCAACCTCACCAAACGACTCAACTTTCGATGCTGGGTTCACTGAAGTGCTTATTTCATTGAGACAAGCACTTCAAAAGACCAAAATCACAACATCACCAAACCACTCAACTTTCGATGCTTTGTTTACTGAAGTGCTTATTTCAGAGAGGTAAGCACTTCACTACGCCAAAATCCCAACCTCACCAAACGACTCAACTTTTGATGCTGGTTCCACTGAATTGCTTATTTCAGTGAGATAAGCACTTCAGAATGCCAAAATCCCAACCTCACCAAACGTCTCAATTTTTGATGCTGATTTCACTGAAATGCTTCTTTCAGTCAGATATGCACATCGGAAGGCCAAAATCTCAAAATCACCAAACCACCCAACTTTCGATTCTGGATTTACCCAAATGCTTATTTCAGTGAGATAAGCACTTTGGAAGACAAAAATCACATCACCAAACCACTCAACTTTCGATGCTGGGTTAACTGAAGTGCTTATTTCAGACAGGTAAGCACTTCACTACGCCAAAATCCCAACCTCACCAAACGACTCAACTTTTGATGCTGGTTCCACTGAATTGCTTATTTCAGTGAGATCAGCACTTCAGAAGGCCAAAATCTAAACTTCACTAAACGACTCACCTTTTGATGCTGATTTCACTGAAATGCTTCTATCAGTCAGATAGGCACATCAGAAGGCCAAAATCTCAACTTCACCAAACCACCCAACTTTCGATCCTGGATATACCCAAATGCTTATTTCGGTGAGATAAGAACTTCAGAAGAACAAAATCTAAACTTCATCAAACCACTCAACTTTCGATCCTAGCTCACTGAAGTGCTTATTGCAGCGAGATAAGCACTTCAGAATGCCAAAATTCCAACCTCACCAAACGACTCACCTTTTGATGCTGATTTCACTGAAATGCTTCTTTCAGTCAGATAAGCACTTCAGAAGGCCAAAATCTCACCTTCACAAAACCACCCAAATTTCGATCCTGGATTTACCCAAATGCTTATTTCAGTGAGATAAGCACTTCAGAAGTCCAAAATCTCAACTTCACCAAACCACAAAACTTATGATGCGGGGTTCACTGAAGAGCTTATTTCAGTCAGATAAGCACGGTCAGAAGGCCAAAATCACAACTTTACAAAATCCACACACCTTTCGATGCTGAGTTCACTGAAGTGCTTATTTCAGCGAGAATGCAAAAATCCCAACCTGACCAAACGACTCAACTTTTGATGTTGGTTTCACTGAAATGCTTCTTTGAGTCAGATATGCACATCAGAAGGCCAAAATCTCAACTTCACCAAACCACCCAACTTTCGATCCTGGATTTTCCCAAAGGCTTATTTCAGTGAGATAAGCACTTCAGAAGACCAAAATCTCAACATCACCAAACCACTCTACTTTCGATGCTGGGTTAACTGAAGTGCTTATTTCAGACAGGTAAGCACTTCACTACGCAAAAATCCCAACCTCACCAAACGACTCAACTTTTGATGCTGGTTCCACTGAATTGCTTATTTCAGTCAGATAAGCACTTCAGTTGGCCAAAATCTAAACTTCACCAAAGCACTCAACTTTCGATGCTGGGCTAACTGCAGTGCTTATTTCAGTGAGATAAGCACTTCAGAATGCCAAAATCCCAACCTCACCAAACGACTCAACTTTAGATACTGGTTTCACTGAAATGCTTCTTTCAGTCAGATGTGCACATCAGAAGGCCAAAATCTCAACTTCACCAAACCACCCAACTTTCGATCCAGGATTGACCCAAAGGCTTATTTCAGTGAGATAAGCACTTCAGAAGACCAAAAATTCAACTTCACAAAACCACTCAACTTTCGATGCTGGGCTCACGGCAGTGCTTATTTCAGTGAGATAAGCATTTCAGAAGACCAAAATCTCAACATCACAAAACCACTCACCTTTCGATTCTGGCTTCACTGAAGTGCTTATTTCATTGAGATAAGCACTACACTACGCCAAAATCCCAACCTCACCAAACGACTCAACTTTTGATACTGGTTTCACTGAAATGCTTCTTTCAGTCTGATAAGCACTTCAGAAGGCCTAAATCGCAACTTCACAAAACCAGCCAACTTTCGATCCTGGATTTACCCAAATGCTTATTTCAGTGAGATAAGCACTTCAGAAGACCAAAATCTAATCTTCACCAAACCACTCAACTTTCGATGCTAGGTTCACTGAAATGCTTCTTTCAGTCAGATAAGCACTTCAGAAGACCAAAATCTCAACATCTCAAAACCACTCAACTTTCGATGCTGTGTTCACTGAAGTGCTTATTTCAGTGAGATAAGCACTTCAGAAGACCAAAATCTCAACATCATCAAACCACTCAAATTTCGATGCTGGGTTCACTGAAGTGCTTATTTCACTGAGATAAGCACTTCTGAAGACCAAGATCTAAACTTCAGCAAACCACCCAACTTTCAATGCTGGGTTCACTGAAGTGCTTATTTCAGTGAGATAAGCACTTCACTACGCCAAAATCCCAACCTCACCAAGCGACTCAACTTTTGATGCTGGTTCCACTGAATGCTTATTTCAGTGAGATAAGCACTTCAGAAGGCCAAAATCTAAACTTCACTAAACGACTCAACTTTAGATGCTGATTTCACTGAAATGCTTCTTTCAGTCAGATAAGCACTTCAGAAGACCAAAAACTCAACTTCACAAAACCACTCAACTTTCAATGCTGGGCTCACTGCAGTGCTTATTTCAGTGAGATAAGCACTTCAGAATGCTAAAATCCCAACCTCACCAAACGACTCATCTTTTGATACTGGTTTCACTGAAATGCTTCTTTCAGTCAGATAAGCACTTCAGAAGACCAAAATCTAATCTTCTCCAAACCACTCAACTTTCGATGCTGGGCTAACTGCAGTGCTTATTTCAGTGATATAAGCACTTCAGAATGCCAAAATCCCAACCTCACCAGTCGACTCAACTTTTGATACTGGTTTCACTGAAATGCTTCTTTCAGTCAGATAAGCACTTCAGAAGGCCAAAATCTCAACTTCACAAAACCAGCCACCTTTCGATACTGGATTTACCCAAATGCTTATTTCAGTGAGAAAAGCACTTCAGAAGACCAAAATCAAAACATCACCAAACCACCCAACTTTCAATGCTGGGTTCAATGAAGTGCTCATTTCAGTGAGATAAGCACTTCAGAAGACCAAAATCTCAACATCTCAAAACCACTCAACTTTCGATGCTGGGTTCACTGAAGTGCTTATTTCAGTGAGATAAGCACTTCAGAAGACCAAAATCTCAACTTCATCAAACCACTCAAATGTCGATGCTGGGTTCACTGAAGTGCTTATTTCAGTGAGATAAGCACTTCTGAAGACCAAAATCTAAACTTCAGCTAACCACCCAACTTTCAATGCTGGGTTCACTGAAGTGCTTATTTCAGTGAGATAAGCACTTCACTACGCCAAAATCCCAACCTCACTAAGCGACTCAACTTTTGATGCTGGTTCCACTGAATTGCTTATTTCAGTGAGATAAGCACTTCAGAAGGCCAAAATCTAAACTTCACTAAACGACTCAACTTTTGATGCTGATTTCACTGAAATGCTTCTTTCAGTCAGATAAGCACATCAGAAGGCCAAAATCTCAACTTCACCAAACCACCCAACTTTCGATCCAGGATTTACCCAAAGGCTAATTTCAGTGAGATAAGCACTTCACAAGACCAAAATCTTATCTCAACCAAACCACTCAACGTTCGATGCTGGGATCACTGAAGTGCTTATTTCAGTGAGATAAGCGCTTCAGAAGACTTAAAACTCAACTTCACAAAACCACTCAACTTTCGATGCTGGGCTCACTGCAGTGCTTATTTCAGTGAGATAAGCACTTCAGAATACCAAAATCCCAACCTCACCAAACGACTCAACTTTTGATGCTGATTTCACTGAAATGCTTCTTTCAGTCAGATTTGCACATCAGAAGGCCAAAATCTCAACTTCACCAAACCACCCAACTTTCGATCCAGGATTTACCCAAAGGCTTATTTCAGTGAGATAAGCACTTCAGGAGACCAAACTCTAAACTTCACCAAACCACTCAACTTTCGATGATGGGGTCACTGAAGTGCTTATTTCAGTGAGATAAGCACTTCAGAAGACCAAAAATTCAACTTCACAAAACCACTCAACTTTCGATGCTGGGCTCACTGCAGTGCTTATTTCAGTGAGATAAGCACTTCAGAATGCCAAAATCCCAACCTCACCAAACGACTCAACTTTTGATACTGGTTTCACTGAAATGCTTCTTTCAGTGAGATAAGCACTTCAGAATGCCAAAATCCCAACCTCACCAAACGACTCAACTTTTGATACTGGTTTCACTGAAATGCTTCTTTCAGTCAGATAAGCACTTCAGAAGACCAAAATCTAATCTTCACCAAACCACTCAACTTTCGAAGCTGAGTTCAATGCAGTGCTTATTTCCGTGAGATAAGCACTTCAGAATGCCAAAATCCCAACCTCACCAAACGACTCAACTTTTGATACTGGTTTCACTGAAATGCTTCTTTCAGTCAGATAAGCACTTCAGAAGACCAAAATCTAATCTTCACCAAACCACTCAACCTTCGAAGCTGAGTTCACTGCAGTGCTTATTTCAGTGAGATAAGCACATCAGAATGCCAAAATCCCAAACTCACCAAACGACTCAACTTTTGATACTGGTTTCACTGAAATGCTTCTTTCAGTCAGATAAGCACTTCAGAAGGCCAAAATCGCAACTTCACAAAACCAGCCAACTTTCGATCCTGGATTTACCCAAATGCTTATTTCAGTGAGAAAAGGACTTCAGAAGACCAAAATCTAAACTTCAGCAAACCACCCAACTTTCAATGCTGGGTTCACTGAAATGCTTATTTCTTTCAAATAAGCACTTCAGAAGACCAAAATCTCAACATCTCAAAACCACTCAACTTTCGATGCTGGGTTCACTGAAGTGCTTATTTCATTGAGATAAGCACTTCAAAAGACCAAAATCTAATCTTCACCAAACCACCCAACTTTCAATGCTGGGTTCACTGAAATGCGTCTTTGTGTCAGATAAGCACTTCAGAAGACCAAAATCTCAACATCTCAAAACCACTCAAATTTCGATGCTGGGTTCACTGAAGTGCTTATTTCAGTGAGATAAGCACTTCTGAAGACCAAAATCTAAACTTCAGCAAACCACCCAACTTTCAATGCTGGGTTCAGTGAAGTGCTTATTTCAGTGAGATAAGCACTTCACTACGCCAAAATCCCAACCTCACCAAGCGACTCAACTTTTGATGCTGGTTCCACTGAATTGCTTATTTCAGTGAGATAAGCACTTCAGAAGGCCAAAATCTAAACTTCACTAAACGACTCAACTTTTGATGCTGATTTCACTGAAATGCTTCTTTCAGTCAGATATGCACATCAGAAGGCCAAAATCTCAACTTCACCAAACCACCCAACTTTCGAACCAGGATTTACCCAAAGGCTTATTTCAGTGAGATAAGCACTTCAGGAGACCAAAATCTAAACTTCACCAACCCACTCAACTTTCGATGCTGGGTTCACTGAAGTGCTTATTTCAGTGAGATAAGCACTACAGAAGACCAAAAATTCAACTTCACAAAACCACTCAACTTTCGATGCTGGGCTCACTGCAGTGCCTATTTCAGTGAGATAAGCACTTCAGAATGCCAAAATCCCAACCTCACCAAACGACTCAACTTTTGATACTGGTTTCACTGAAATGCTTCTTTCAGTCAGATAAGCACTTCAGAAGACCAAAATCTAATCTTCACCAAACCACCCAACTTTCAATGCTGGGTTCACTGAAATGCTTCTTTGAGTCAGATAAGCACTTCAGAAGACCAAAATCTCAACATCTCAAAACCACTCAACTTTCGATGCTGGGTTCACTGAAGTGCTTATTTCAGTGAGATAAGCACTTCAGAAGACCAAAATCTCAACATCATCATACCACTCAAATTTCGATGCTGGGTTCACTGAAGTGCTTATTTCAGTGAGATAAGCACTTCTGAAGACCAAAATCTAAACTTCAGCAAACCACCCAACTTTCAATGCTGGGTTCACTGAAGTTCACTGAAATAACAGTGAGATAAGCACTTCACTACGCCAAAATCCCAACCTCACCAAGCGACTCAACTTTTGATGCTGGTTCAACTGAATTGCTTATTTCAGTGAGATAAGCACTTCAGAAGGCCAAAATCTAAACTTCACTAAACGACTCAACTTTTGATGCTGATTTCACTGAAATGCTTCTTTCAGTCAGATAAGAACTTCAGAAGGCCAAAATCGCAACTTCACCAAACCACCCAACTTTCGATCCAGGATTTACACAAATGCTTATTTCAGTGAGATAAGCACTTCAGAAGACTAAAATCTTAACTTCACCAAACCACTCAACTTTCGATGCTGGGATCACTGAAGTGCTTATTTCAGTCAGATAAGCACTTCAGAAGAACAAAATCTCAACATTTCAAAACCACTCAACTTTCGATGCTGGGTTCACTGAAGTGCTTATTTCAGTGAGATAAGCACTTCAGAAGACCAAAATCTCAACTTCACCAAGCGACTCAACTTTTAATACCGGTTTCACTGAAATGCTTCTTTCAGTCAGATAAGCACTTCAGAAGGCCAAAATCTCAACTTCACAAAACCAGCCAACTTTCGATACTGGATTTACGCAAATGCTTATTTCAGTGAGATAAGCACTTCAGAAGACCATAATCTAAACTTCACCAAACCACCCAACTTTCAATGCTGGGTTCACTGAAGTGCTTATTGCAGTGAGATAAGCACTTCAGAAGACCAAAATCTAAACTTCACCAAACCACCCAACTTTCAATGCTGGGTTCACTGAAGTGCTTATTTCAGTGAGATAAGCACTTCAGAAGACCAAAATCTAAACTTCACCAAACCACCCAACTTTCAATGCTGGGTTCACTGAAGTGCTTATTTCAGTGAGATAAGCACTTCAGAAGACCAAAATCTAAACTTCACCAAACCACCCAACTTTCAATGCTGGGTTCACTGAAGTGCTTATTTCAGTGAGATAAGCACTTCAGAAGACCAAAATCTAAACATCTCAAAACCACTCAAATTTCGATGCTGTGTTCACTGAAGTGCTTATTTCAGTGAGATAAGCACTTCACTTCGCCAAAATCCCAACCTCAACAAACGACTCAACTTTTGATGCTGGTTCCACTGAATTGCTTATTTCAGTGAGATAAGCACTTCAGAAGGCCAAAATCTAAACATCACTAAACGACTCAACTTTTGATACTGATTTCACTGAAATGCTTCTTTCAGTCAGATAAGCACATCAGAAGGCCAAAATCTCAACTTCACCAAACCACCCAACTTTCGATCCAGGATTTACACAAATGCATATTTCAGTGAGATAAGCACTTCAGAAGACTAAAATCTTAACTTCACCAAAACACTCAACTTTCGATGCTGGGATCACTGAAGTGCTTATTTCAGTGAGATAAGCACTTCAGAAGGCCAAAATCTCAACTTCACAAAACCAGCCAACTTTCGATACTGGATTTACCCAAATGCTTATTTCAGTGAGATAAGCACTTCTGAAGACCATAATCTAAACTTCACCAAACCACCCAACTTTCAATGCTGGGTTCACTGAAGTGCTTATTTCAGTGAGATAAGCACTTCAGAAGACCAAAATCTAAACTTCACCAAAACACCCAACTTTCAATGCTGGGTTCACTGAAGTGCTAATTTCAGTGAGATAAGCACTTCAGAAGATCAAAATCTAAGCATCTCAAAACCACTCAACTTTCGATGCTGTGTTCACTGAAGTGCTTATTTCAGTGAGATAAGCACGTCAGAAGACCAAAATCTAAACTTCACCAAACCACCCAACTTTCAATGCTGGGTTCACTGAAGTGCTTATTTCAGTGAGATAAGCACTTCAGAAGACCAAAATCTCAACATCACAAAACGACTCAAATTTCGATGCTGGGTTCACTGAAGTGCTTATTTCAGTGAGATAAGCACTTCAGAATGCCAAAATCCCAACCTCACCAAACGACTCAACTTTTGATACTGGTTTCACTGAAATGCTTCTTTCAGTCAGATAAGCACTTCAGAAGGCCAAAATCTCAACTTCACAAAACCAGCCAACTTTCGATACTGGATTTACCCAAATGCTTATTTCAGTGAGATAAGCACTTCAGAAGACCAAAATCTAAACTTCACCAAACCACCCAACTTTCAATGCTGGGTTCACTGACGTGCATATTTCAGTGAGATAAGCACTTCAGAAGACCAAAATCTAAACTTCACCAAACCACCCAACTTTCAATGCTGGGTTCACTGAAGTGCTTATTTCAGTGAGATAAGCACTTCAGAAGACAAAAATCTCAACATCTCAAAACCACTCAACTTTCGATGCTGTGTTCACTGAAGTGCTTATTTCAGTGAGATAAGCACTTCAGAAGACCAAAATCTAAACTTCAACAAACCATCCAACTTTCAATGCTGGGTTCACTGAAATGCTTCTTTCAGTCAGATAAGCACTTCAGAAGAACATAATGTCAACATCTCAAAACCACTCAACTTTCGTGGCTGGGTTCACTGAAGTGCTTAGCTCAGTGAGATAAGCACTTCAGAAGACCGAAATCTCTACATCACCAAACCACTCAAATTTCGATGCTGGGTTGTCTGAAGTGCTTATTTCAGTGAGATTACCACTTCAGAAGACCAAAATCTCAACATCACAAAACCACTCAAAATTCGATGCTGGGTTCACTGAAGTGCTTATTTCATTGAGATAAGAACTTCACTGCGCCAAAATCCCAACCTCACCAAATGACTCAACATTTGATGCTGGTTCCACTGAATTGCTTATTTCAGTGAGATAGGCACATCAGAAGGCCAAAATCTCAACTTCACCAAACCACCCAACTTTCGATCCTGGATATACCCAAATGCTTATTTCAGTGAGATAAGAACTTCAGAAGACCAAAATCTAAACTTCATCAAACCACTCAACTTTCGATCCGAGCTCACTGAAGTGCTTATTGCAGCGAGATAAGCACTTCAGAATGCCAAAATCCCAACCTCACCAAACGACTCAACTTTCGATGCTGGGTTCACTGAAGTGCTTATTTCATTGAGACAAGCACTTCAAAAGACCAAAATCACAACATCACCAAACCACTCAACTTTCGATGCTTTGTTTACTGAAGTGCTTATTTCAGAGAGGTAAGCACTTCACTACGCCAAAATCCCAACCTCACCAAACGACTCAACTTTTGATGCTGGTTCCACTGAATTGCTTATTTCAGTGAGATAAGCACTTCAGAATGCCAAAATCCCAACCTCACCAAACGTCTCAATTTTTGATGCTGATTTCACTGAAATGCTTCTTTCAGTCAGATATGCACATCGGAAGGCCAAAATCTCAAAATCACCAAACCACCCAACTTTCGATTCTGGATTTACCCAAATGCTTATTTCAGTGAGATAAGCACTTTGGAAGACAAAAATCACATCACCAAACCACTCAACTTTCGATGCTGGGTTAACTGAAGTGCTTATTTCAGACAGGTAAGCACTTCACTACGCCAAAATCCCAACCTCACCAAACGACTCAACTTTTGATGCTGGTTCCACTGAATTGCTTATTTCAGTGAGATCAGCACTTCAGAAGGCCAAAATCTAAACTTCACTAAACGACTCACCTTTTGATGCTGATTTCACTGAAATGCTTCTATCAGTCAGATAGGCACATCAGAAGGCCAAAATCTCAACTTCACCAAACCACCCAACTTTCGATCCTGGATATACCCAAATGCTTATTTCGGTGAGATAAGAACTTCAGAAGAACAAAATCTAAACTTCATCAAACCACTCAACTTTCGATCCTAGCTCACTGAAGTGCTTATTGCAGCGAGATAAGCACTTCAGAATGCCAAAATTCCAACCTCACCAAACGACTCACCTTTTGATGCTGATTTCACTGAAATGCTTCTTTCAGTCAGATAAGCACTTCAGAAGGCCAAAATCTCACCTTCACAAAACCACCCAAATTTCGATCCTGGATTTACCCAAATGCTTATTTCAGTGAGATAAGCACTTCAGAAGTCCAAAATCTCAACTTCACCAAACCACAAAACTTATGATGCGGGGTTCACTGAAGAGCTTATTTCAGTCAGATAAGCACGGTCAGAAGGCCAAAATCACAACTTTACAAAATCCACACACCTTTCGATGCTGAGTTCACTGAAGTGCTTATTTCAGCGAGAATGCAAAAATCCCAACCTGACCAAACGACTCAACTTTTGATGTTGGTTTCACTGAAATGCTTCTTTGAGTCAGATATGCACATCAGAAGGCCAAAATCTCAACTTCACCAAACCACCCAACTTTCGATCCTGGATTTTCCCAAAGGCTTATTTCAGTGAGATAAGCACTTCAGAAGACCAAAATCTCAACATCACCAAACCACTCTACTTTCGATGCTGGGTTAACTGAAGTGCTTATTTCAGACAGGTAAGCACTTCACTACGCAAAAATCCCAACCTCACCAAACGACTCAACTTTTGATGCTGGTTCCACTGAATTGCTTATTTCAGTCAGATAAGCACTTCAGTTGGCCAAAATCTAAACTTCACCAAAGCACTCAACTTTCGATGCTGGGCTAACTGCAGTGCTTATTTCAGTGAGATAAGCACTTCAGAATGCCAAAATCCCAACCTCACCAAACGACTCAACTTTAGATACTGGTTTCACTGAAATGCTTCTTTCAGTCAGATGTGCACATCAGAAGGCCAAAATCTCAACTTCACCAAACCACCCAACTTTCGATCCAGGATTGACCCAAAGGCTTATTTCAGTGAGATAAGCACTTCAGAAGACCAAAAATTCAACTTCACAAAACCACTCAACTTTCGATGCTGGGCTCACGGCAGTGCTTATTTCAGTGAGATAAGCATTTCAGAAGACCAAAATCTCAACATCACAAAACCACTCACCTTTCGATTCTGGCTTCACTGAAGTGCTTATTTCATTGAGATAAGCACTACACTACGCCAAAATCCCAACCTCACCAAACGACTCAACTTTTGATACTGGTTTCACTGAAATGCTTCTTTCAGTCTGATAAGCACTTCAGAAGGCCTAAATCGCAACTTCACAAAACCAGCCAACTTTCGATCCTGGATTTACCCAAATGCTTATTTCAGTGAGATAAGCACTTCAGAAGACCAAAATCTAATCTTCACCAAACCACTCAACTTTCGATGCTAGGTTCACTGAAATGCTTCTTTCAGTCAGATAAGCACTTCAGAAGACCAAAATCTCAACATCTCAAAACCACTCAACTTTCGATGCTGTGTTCACTGAAGTGCTTATTTCAGTGAGATAAGCACTTCAGAAGACCAAAATCTCAACATCATCAAACCACTCAAATTTCGATGCTGGGTTCACTGAAGTGCTTATTTCACTGAGATAAGCACTTCTGAAGACCAAGATCTAAACTTCAGCAAACCACCCAACTTTCAATGCTGGGTTCACTGAAGTGCTTATTTCAGTGAGATAAGCACTTCACTACGCCAAAATCCCAACCTCACCAAGCGACTCAACTTTTGATGCTGGTTCCACTGAATGCTTATTTCAGTGAGATAAGCACTTCAGAAGGCCAAAATCTAAACTTCACTAAACGACTCAACTTTAGATGCTGATTTCACTGAAATGCTTCTTTCAGTCAGATAAGCACTTCAGAAGACCAAAAACTCAACTTCACAAAACCACTCAACTTTCAATGCTGGGCTCACTGCAGTGCTTATTTCAGTGAGATAAGCACTTCAGAATGCTAAAATCCCAACCTCACCAAACGACTCATCTTTTGATACTGGTTTCACTGAAATGCTTCTTTCAGTCAGATAAGCACTTCAGAAGACCAAAATCTAATCTTCTCCAAACCACTCAACTTTCGATGCTGGGCTAACTGCAGTGCTTATTTCAGTGATATAAGCACTTCAGAATGCCAAAATCCCAACCTCACCAGTCGACTCAACTTTTGATACTGGTTTCACTGAAATGCTTCTTTCAGTCAGATAAGCACTTCAGAAGGCCAAAATCTCAACTTCACAAAACCAGCCACCTTTCGATACTGGATTTACCCAAATGCTTATTTCAGTGAGAAAAGCACTTCAGAAGACCAAAATCAAAACATCACCAAACCACCCAACTTTCAATGCTGGGTTCAATGAAGTGCTCATTTCAGTGAGATAAGCACTTCAGAAGACCAAAATCTCAACATCTCAAAACCACTCAACTTTCGATGCTGGGTTCACTGAAGTGCTTATTTCAGTGAGATAAGCACTTCAGAAGACCAAAATCTCAACTTCATCAAACCACTCAAATGTCGATGCTGGGTTCACTGAAGTGCTTATTTCAGTGAGATAAGCACTTCTGAAGACCAAAATCTAAACTTCAGCTAACCACCCAACTTTCAATGCTGGGTTCACTGAAGTGCTTATTTCAGTGAGATAAGCACTTCACTACGCCAAAATCCCAACCTCACTAAGCGACTCAACTTTTGATGCTGGTTCCACTGAATTGCTTATTTCAGTGAGATAAGCACTTCAGAAGGCCAAAATCTAAACTTCACTAAACGACTCAACTTTTGATGCTGATTTCACTGAAATGCTTCTTTCAGTCAGATAAGCACATCAGAAGGCCAAAATCTCAACTTCACCAAACCACCCAACTTTCGATCCAGGATTTACCCAAAGGCTAATTTCAGTGAGATAAGCACTTCACAAGACCAAAATCTTATCTCAACCAAACCACTCAACGTTCGATGCTGGGATCACTGAAGTGCTTATTTCAGTGAGATAAGCGCTTCAGAAGACTTAAAACTCAACTTCACAAAACCACTCAACTTTCGATGCTGGGCTCACTGCAGTGCTTATTTCAGTGAGATAAGCACTTCAGAATACCAAAATCCCAACCTCACCAAACGACTCAACTTTTGATGCTGATTTCACTGAAATGCTTCTTTCAGTCAGATTTGCACATCAGAAGGCCAAAATCTCAACTTCACCAAACCACCCAACTTTCGATCCAGGATTTACCCAAAGGCTTATTTCAGTGAGATAAGCACTTCAGGAGACCAAACTCTAAACTTCACCAAACCACTCAACTTTCGATGATGGGGTCACTGAAGTGCTTATTTCAGTGAGATAAGCACTTCAGAAGACCAAAAATTCAACTTCACAAAACCACTCAACTTTCGATGCTGGGCTCACTGCAGTGCTTATTTCAGTGAGATAAGCACTTCAGAATGCCAAAATCCCAACCTCACCAAACGACTCAACTTTTGATACTGGTTTCACTGAAATGCTTCTTTCAGTGAGATAAGCACTTCAGAATGCCAAAATCCCAACCTCACCAAACGACTCAACTTTTGATACTGGTTTCACTGAAATGCTTCTTTCAGTCAGATAAGCACTTCAGAAGACCAAAATCTAATCTTCACCAAACCACTCAACTTTCGAAGCTGAGTTCAATGCAGTGCTTATTTCCGTGAGATAAGCACTTCAGAATGCCAAAATCCCAACCTCACCAAACGACTCAACTTTTGATACTGGTTTCACTGAAATGCTTCTTTCAGTCAGATAAGCACTTCAGAAGACCAAAATCTAATCTTCACCAAACCACTCAACCTTCGAAGCTGAGTTCACTGCAGTGCTTATTTCAGTGAGATAAGCACATCAGAATGCCAAAATCCCAAACTCACCAAACGACTCAACTTTTGATACTGGTTTCACTGAAATGCTTCTTTCAGTCAGATAAGCACTTCAGAAGGCCAAAATCGCAACTTCACAAAACCAGCCAACTTTCGATCCTGGATTTACCCAAATGCTTATTTCAGTGAGAAAAGGACTTCAGAAGACCAAAATCTAAACTTCAGCAAACCACCCAACTTTCAATGCTGGGTTCACTGAAATGCTTATTTCTTTCAAATAAGCACTTCAGAAGACCAAAATCTCAACATCTCAAAACCACTCAACTTTCGATGCTGGGTTCACTGAAGTGCTTATTTCATTGAGATAAGCACTTCAAAAGACCAAAATCTAATCTTCACCAAACCACCCAACTTTCAATGCTGGGTTCACTGAAATGCGTCTTTGTGTCAGATAAGCACTTCAGAAGACCAAAATCTCAACATCTCAAAACCACTCAAATTTCGATGCTGGGTTCACTGAAGTGCTTATTTCAGTGAGATAAGCACTTCTGAAGACCAAAATCTAAACTTCAGCAAACCACCCAACTTTCAATGCTGGGTTCAGTGAAGTGCTTATTTCAGTGAGATAAGCACTTCACTACGCCAAAATCCCAACCTCACCAAGCGACTCAACTTTTGATGCTGGTTCCACTGAATTGCTTATTTCAGTGAGATAAGCACTTCAGAAGGCCAAAATCTAAACTTCACTAAACGACTCAACTTTTGATGCTGATTTCACTGAAATGCTTCTTTCAGTCAGATATGCACATCAGAAGGCCAAAATCTCAACTTCACCAAACCACCCAACTTTCGAACCAGGATTTACCCAAAGGCTTATTTCAGTGAGATAAGCACTTCAGGAGACCAAAATCTAAACTTCACCAACCCACTCAACTTTCGATGCTGGGTTCACTGAAGTGCTTATTTCAGTGAGATAAGCACTACAGAAGACCAAAAATTCAACTTCACAAAACCACTCAACTTTCGATGCTGGGCTCACTGCAGTGCCTATTTCAGTGAGATAAGCACTTCAGAATGCCAAAATCCCAACCTCACCAAACGACTCAACTTTTGATACTGGTTTCACTGAAATGCTTCTTTCAGTCAGATAAGCACTTCAGAAGACCAAAATCTAATCTTCACCAAACCACCCAACTTTCAATGCTGGGTTCACTGAAATGCTTCTTTGAGTCAGATAAGCACTTCAGAAGACCAAAATCTCAACATCTCAAAACCACTCAACTTTCGATGCTGGGTTCACTGAAGTGCTTATTTCAGTGAGATAAGCACTTCAGAAGACCAAAATCTCAACATCATCATACCACTCAAATTTCGATGCTGGGTTCACTGAAGTGCTTATTTCAGTGAGATAAGCACTTCTGAAGACCAAAATCTAAACTTCAGCAAACCACCCAACTTTCAATGCTGGGTTCACTGAAGTTCACTGAAATAACAGTGAGATAAGCACTTCACTACGCCAAAATCCCAACCTCACCAAGCGACTCAACTTTTGATGCTGGTTCAACTGAATTGCTTATTTCAGTGAGATAAGCACTTCAGAAGGCCAAAATCTAAACTTCACTAAACGACTCAACTTTTGATGCTGATTTCACTGAAATGCTTCTTTCAGTCAGATAAGAACTTCAGAAGGCCAAAATCGCAACTTCACCAAACCACCCAACTTTCGATCCAGGATTTACACAAATGCTTATTTCAGTGAGATAAGCACTTCAGAAGACTAAAATCTTAACTTCACCAAACCACTCAACTTTCGATGCTGGGATCACTGAAGTGCTTATTTCAGTCAGATAAGCACTTCAGAAGAACAAAATCTCAACATTTCAAAACCACTCAACTTTCGATGCTGGGTTCACTGAAGTGCTTATTTCAGTGAGATAAGCACTTCAGAAGACCAAAATCTCAACTTCACCAAGCGACTCAACTTTTAATACCGGTTTCACTGAAATGCTTCTTTCAGTCAGATAAGCACTTCAGAAGGCCAAAATCTCAACTTCACAAAACCAGCCAACTTTCGATACTGGATTTACGCAAATGCTTATTTCAGTGAGATAAGCACTTCAGAAGACCATAATCTAAACTTCACCAAACCACCCAACTTTCAATGCTGGGTTCACTGAAGTGCTTATTGCAGTGAGATAAGCACTTCAGAAGACCAAAATCTAAACTTCACCAAACCACCCAACTTTCAATGCTGGGTTCACTGAAGTGCTTATTTCAGTGAGATAAGCACTTCAGAAGACCAAAATCTAAACTTCACCAAACCACCCAACTTTCAATGCTGGGTTCACTGAAGTGCTTATTTCAGTGAGATAAGCACTTCAGAAGACCAAAATCTAAACTTCACCAAACCACCCAACTTTCAATGCTGGGTTCACTGAAGTGCTTATTTCAGTGAGATAAGCACTTCAGAAGACCAAAATCTAAACATCTCAAAACCACTCAAATTTCGATGCTGTGTTCACTGAAGTGCTTATTTCAGTGAGATAAGCACTTCACTTCGCCAAAATCCCAACCTCAACAAACGACTCAACTTTTGATGCTGGTTCCACTGAATTGCTTATTTCAGTGAGATAAGCACTTCAGAAGGCCAAAATCTAAACATCACTAAACGACTCAACTTTTGATACTGATTTCACTGAAATGCTTCTTTCAGTCAGATAAGCACATCAGAAGGCCAAAATCTCAACTTCACCAAACCACCCAACTTTCGATCCAGGATTTACACAAATGCATATTTCAGTGAGATAAGCACTTCAGAAGACTAAAATCTTAACTTCACCAAAACACTCAACTTTCGATGCTGGGATCACTGAAGTGCTTATTTCAGTGAGATAAGCACTTCAGAAGGCCAAAATCTCAACTTCACAAAACCAGCCAACTTTCGATACTGGATTTACCCAAATGCTTATTTCAGTGAGATAAGCACTTCTGAAGACCATAATCTAAACTTCACCAAACCACCCAACTTTCAATGCTGGGTTCACTGAAGTGCTTATTTCAGTGAGATAAGCACTTCAGAAGACCAAAATCTAAACTTCACCAAAACACCCAACTTTCAATGCTGGGTTCACTGAAGTGCTAATTTCAGTGAGATAAGCACTTCAGAAGATCAAAATCTAAGCATCTCAAAACCACTCAACTTTCGATGCTGTGTTCACTGAAGTGCTTATTTCAGTGAGATAAGCACGTCAGAAGACCAAAATCTAAACTTCACCAAACCACCCAACTTTCAATGCTGGGTTCACTGAAGTGCTTATTTCAGTGAGATAAGCACTTCAGAAGACCAAAATCTCAACATCACAAAACGACTCAAATTTCGATGCTGGGTTCACTGAAGTGCTTATTTCAGTGAGATAAGCACTTCAGAATGCCAAAATCCCAACCTCACCAAACGACTCAACTTTTGATACTGGTTTCACTGAAATGCTTCTTTCAGTCAGATAAGCACTTCAGAAGGCCAAAATCTCAACTTCACAAAACCAGCCAACTTTCGATACTGGATTTACCCAAATGCTTATTTCAGTGAGATAAGCACTTCAGAAGACCAAAATCTAAACTTCACCAAACCACCCAACTTTCAATGCTGGGTTCACTGACGTGCATATTTCAGTGAGATAAGCACTTCAGAAGACCAAAATCTAAACTTCACCAAACCACCCAACTTTCAATGCTGGGTTCACTGAAGTGCTTATTTCAGTGAGATAAGCACTTCAGAAGACAAAAATCTCAACATCTCAAAACCACTCAACTTTCGATGCTGTGTTCACTGAAGTGCTTATTTCAGTGAGATAAGCACTTCAGAAGACCAAAATCTAAACTTCAACAAACCATCCAACTTTCAATGCTGGGTTCACTGAAATGCTTCTTTCAGTCAGATAAGCACTTCAGAAGAACATAATGTCAACATCTCAAAACCACTCAACTTTCGTGGCTGGGTTCACTGAAGTGCTTAGCTCAGTGAGATAAGCACTTCAGAAGACCGAAATCTCTACATCACCAAACCACTCAAATTTCGATGCTGGGTTGTCTGAAGTGCTTATTTCAGTGAGATTACCACTTCAGAAGACCAAAATCTCAACATCACAAAACCACTCAAAATTCGATGCTGGGTTCACTGAAGTGCTTATTTCATTGAGATAAGAACTTCACTGCGCCAAAATCCCAACCTCACCAAACGAATCAACTTTTGATGCTGGTTCCTCTGAATTGCTTATTTCAGTGAGATAAGCACTTCAGAAGGCCAAAATCTAAACATCACTAAACGACTCAACTTTTGATACTGATTTCACTGAAATGCTTCTTTCAGTCAGATAAGCACATCAGAAGGCCAAAATCTCAACTTCACCAAAACACCCAACTTTCGATCCAGGATTTACACAAATGCTTATTTCAGTGAGATAAGCACTTCAGAAGACTAAAATCTTAACTTCACCAAAACACTCAACTTTCGATGCTGGGATCACTGAAGTGCTTATTTCAGTGAGATAAGCACTTCAGAAGACCAAAATCTAAACTTCACCAAACCACCCAACTTTCAATGCTGGGTTCACTGAAATGCTTCTTTCAGTGAGATAAGCACTTCAGAATGCCAAAATCCCAACCTCACCAAACGACTCAACTTTTGATTCTGGTTTCACTGAAATGCTTATTTCAGTGAGATAAGCACTTCAGAATGCCAAAATCCCAACCTCACCAAACGACTCAACTTTTGACGCTGGTTCCACTGATTTGCTTATTTCAGTGAGATAAGCACTTCAGAATGCCAAAATCCCAACCTCACCAAACGACTCAACTTTTGACGCTGGTTCCACTGAATTGCTTATTTCAGTGAGATAAGCACTTCAGAAGGCCAAAATCTAAACTTCACTAAACGACTCAACTTTTGATGCTGATTTCACTGAAATGCTTCTTTCAGTCAGATATGCACATCAGAAGGCCAAAATCTCAACTTCACCAAACCACCCAACTTTCAATCCAGGATATACCCAAAGGCTAATTTCAGTGAGATAAGCACTTCAGAAGACAAAAATCTAAACTTCACCAAACCACTCAACTTTCGATGCTGGGATCACTGAAGTGCTTATTTCAGTGAGATAAGCACTTCAGAAGAGCAAAAACTCAACTTCACAAAACCACTCAACTTTCGATGCTGGGCTCACTGCAGTGCTTATTTCAGTGAGATAAGCACTTCAGAATGCCAAAATCCCAACCTCACCAAACGACTCAACTTTTGATACTGGTTTCACTGAAATGCTTCTTTCAGTCAGATAAGCACTTCAGAAGGCCAAAATCTCAACTTCACAAAACCAGCCAACTTTCGATACTGGATTTACCCAAATGCTTATTTCAGTGAGATAAGCACTTCAGAAGACCAAAATCTAAACTTCACCAAACCACCCAACTTTCAATGCTGGGTTCACTGACGTGCATATTTCAGTGAGATAAGCACTTCAGAAGACCAAAATCTAAACTTCACCAAACCACCCAACTTTCAATGCTGGGTTCACTGAAGTGCTTATTTCAGTGAGATAAGCACTTCAGAAGACAAAAATCTCAACATCTCAAAACCACTCAACTTTCGATGCTGTGTTCACTGAAGTGCTTATTTCAGTGAGATAAGCACTTCAGATGACCAAAATCTAAACTTCAACAAACCATCCAACTTTCAATGCTGGGTTCACTGAAATGCTTCTTTCAGTCAGATAAGCACTTCAGAAGAACATAATGTCAACATCTCAAAACCACTCAACTTTCGTTGCTGGGTTCACTGAAGTGCTTAGCTCAGTGAGATAAGCACTTCAGAAGACCGAAATCTCTACATCACCAAACCACTCAAATTTCGATGCTGGGTTGTCTGAAGTGCTTATTTCAGTGAGATTACCACTTCAGAAGACCAAAATCTCAACATCACAAAACCACTCAAATTTCGATGCTGGGTTCACTGAAGTGCTTATTTCATTGAGATAAGAACTTCACTGCGCCAAAATCCCAACCTCACCAAACGAATCAACTTTTGATGCTGGTTCCTCTGAATTGCTTATTTCAGTGAGATAAGCACTTCAGAAGGCCAAAATCTAAACATCACTAAACGACTCAACTTTTGATACTGATTTCACTGAAATGCTTCTTTCAGTCAGATAAGCACATCGGAAGGCCAAAATCTCAACTTCACCAAAACACCCAACTTTCGATCCAGGATTTACACAAATGCTTATTTCAGTGAGATAAGCACTTCAGAAGACTAAAATCTTAACTTCACCAAGACACTCAACTTTCGATGCTGGGATCACTGAAGTGCTTATTTCAGTGAGATAAGCACTTCAGAAGACCAAAATCTAAACTTCACCAAACCACCCAACTTTCAATGCTGGGTTCACTGAAATGCTTCTTTCAGTGAGATAAGCACTTCAGAATGCCAAAATCCCAACCTCACCAAACGACTCAACTTTTGACGCTGGTTTCACTGAAATGCTTATTTCAGTGAGATAAGCACTTCAGAATGCCAAAATCCCAACCTCACCAAACGACTCAACTTTTGACGCTGGTTCCACTGAATTGCTTATTTCAGTGAGATAAGCACTTCAGAAGGCCAAAATCAAAACTTCACTAAACGACTCAACTTTTGATGCTGATTTCACTGAAATGCTTCTTTCAGTCAGATATGCACATCAGAAGGCCAAAATCTCAACTTCACCAAACCACCCAACTTTCGATCCAGGATATACCCAAAGGCTAATTTCAGTGAGATAAGCACTTCAGAAGACAAAAATCTAAACTTCACCAAACCACTCAACTTTCGATGCTGGGATCACTGAAGTGCTTATTTCAGTGAGATAAGCACTTCAGAAGAGCAAAAACTCAACTTCACAAAACCACTCAACTTTCGATGCTGGGCTCACTGCAGTGCTTATTTCAGTGAGATAAGCACTTCAGAATGCCAAAATCCCAACCTCACCAAACGACTCAACTTTCGATGCTGGGCTCACTGCAGTGCTTGTTTCACTGAGATAAGCACTTCAGAATGCCAAAATCCCAACCTCACCAAACGACTCAACTTTTGATACTGGTTTCACTGAAATGCTTCTTTCAGTCAGATAAGCACTTCAGAAGGCCAAAATCTCAACTTCACAAAACCAGCCAACTTTCGATACTGGATTTACCCAAAAGCTTATTTCAGTGAGATAAGCACTTCAGAAGACCAAAATCTAAACTTCACCAAACCACCCAACTTTCGATACTGGATTTACCCAAAAGCTTATTTCAGTGAGATAAGCACTTCAGAATGCTGTGTTCACTGAAGTGCTTATTTCAGTGAGATAAGCACTTCAGAAGACCAAAATCTAAACTTCAACAAACCATCCAACTTTCAATGCTGGGTTCACTGAAATGCTTCTTTCAGTCAGATAAGCACTTCAGAAGAACAAAATGTCAACATCTCAAAACCACTCAACTTTCGTTGCTGGGTTCACTGAAGTGCTTAGTTCAGTGAGATAAGCACTTCAGAAGACCGAAATCTCTACATCACCAAACCACTCAAATTTCATGCTGGGTTGTCTGAAGTGCTTATTTCAGTGAGATTTCCACTTCAGAAGACCAAAATCTCAACATCACAAAACCACTCAAATTTCGATGCTGGGTTCACTGAAGTGCTTATTTCATTGAGATAAGAACTTCACTGCGCCAAAATCGCAACCTCACCAAACGAATCAACTTTTGATGCTGGTTCCTCTGAATTGCTTATTTCAGTGAGATAAACACTTCAGAAGGCCAAAATCTCAACATCACTAAACGACTCAACTTTTGATACTGATTTCACTGAAATGCTTCTTTCAGTCAGATAAGCACATCGGAAGGCCAAAATCTCAACTTCACCAAAACACCCAACTTTCGATCCAGGATTTACACAAATGCTTATTTCAGTGAGATAAGCACTTCAGAAGACTAAAATCTTAACTTCACCAAAACACTCAACTTTCGATGCTGGGATCACTGAAGTGCTTATTTCAGTGAGATAAGCACTTCAGAAGACCAAAATCTAAACTTCACCAAACCACCCAACTTTCAATGCTGGGTTCACTGAAATGCTTCTTTCAGTGAGATAAGCACTTCAGAATGCCAAAATCCCAACCTCACCAAACGACTCAACTTTTGACGCTGGTTTCACTGAAATGCTTATTTCAGTGAGATAAGCACTTCAGAATGCCAAAATCCCAACCTCACCAAACGACTCAACTTTTGACGCTGGTTCCACTGATTTGCTTATTTCAGTGAGATAAGCACTTCAGAAGGCCAAAATCTAAACTTCACTAAACGACTCAACTTTTGATGCTGATTTCACTGAAATGCTTCTTTCAGTCAGATATGCACATCAGAAGGCCAAAATCTCAACTTCACCAAACCACCCAACTTTCGATCCAGGATATACCCAAAGGCTAATTTCAGTGAGATAAGCACTTCAGAAGACAAAAATCTAAACTTCACCAAACCACTCAACTTTCGATGCTGGGATCACTGAAGTGCTTATTTCAGTGAGATAAGCACTTCAGAAGAGCAAAAACTCAACTTCACAAAACCACTCAACTTTCGATGCTGGGCTCACTGCAGTGCTTATTTCAGTGAGATAAGCACTTCAGAATGCCAAAATCCCAACCTCACCAAACGACTCAACTTTTGATACTGGTTTCACTGAAATGCTTCTTTCAGTCAGATAAGCAGTTCAGAAGGCCAAAATCTCAACTTCACAAAACCAGCCAACTTTCGATACTGGATTTACCCAAATGCTTATTTCAGTGAGATAAGCACTTCAGAAGACCAAAATCTAAACTTCACCAAACCACCCAACTTTCAATGCTGGGTTCACTGAAGTGCTTATTTCAGTGAGATAAGCACTTCAGAAGACAAAAATCTCAACATCTCAAAACCACTCAACTTTCGATGCTGTGTTCACTGAAGTGCTTATTTCAGTGAGATAAGCACTTCAGAAGACCAAAATCTAAACTTCAACAAACCATCCAACTTTCAATGCTGGGTTCACTGAAATGCTTCTTTCAGTCAGATAAGCACTTCAGAAGAACAAAATATCAACATCTCAAAACCACTCAACTTTCGTTGCTGGGTTCACTGAAGTGCTTAGTTCAGTGAGATCTCTACATCACCAAACCACTCAAATTTCGATGCTGGGTTCACTGAAGTGATTATTTCAGTGAGATAAGCACTTCAGAAGACCAAAATCTCAACTTCACCAAACCACCCAACTTTCAATGCTGGGTTCACTGACGTGCTTATTTCAGTGAGATAAGCACTTCAGAAGACCAAAATCTAAACTTCACCAAACCACTCAAATTTCGATGCTGGGTTCACTGAAGTGCTTATTTCAGTGAGATTAGCACTTCAGAAGACCAAAATCTCAACTTCACCAAACCACCCAACTTTCAATGCTGGGTTCACTGAAGTGCTTATTTCAGTGAGATAAGCACTTCAGAAGACCAAAATCTCAAAATCACAAAACCACTCAAATTTCGATGCTGGGTTCACTGAAGTGCTTATTTCAGTGCGATAAGCACTTCAGAAGACAGAAATCTCTACATCACCAAACCACTCAAATTTCGATGCTGGGTTGGCTGAAGTGCTTATTTCAGTGAGATTACCACTTCAGAAGACCAAAATCTCAACATCACAAAACCACTCAAATTTCGATGCTGGGTTCACTGAAATGCTTATTTCAGTGAGATAAGCACTTCAGAATGCCAAAATCCCAACCTCACCAAACGACTCAACTTTTGACGCTGGTTCCACTGAATTGCTTATTTCAGTGAGATAAGCACTTCAGAAGAGCAAAATCTAAACTTCACCAAACCACTCAACTTTCAATGCTGGGCTCACTGCAGTGCTTATTTCAGTGAGATAAGCACTTCAGAATGCCAAAATCCCAACCTCACCAAACGACTCAACTTTCGATGCTGGGCTCACTGCAGTGCTTGTTTCAGTGAGAATAAGTACTTCAGAATGCCAAAATCGCAACCTCACCAAACGACTCAACTTTTGATACTGGTTTCACTGAAGTGCTTATTTCAGTGAGATAAGCACTTCAGAAGAGCAAAAACTCAACTTCACAAAACCACTCAACTTTCGATGCTGGGCTCACTGCAGTGCTTATTTCAGTGAGATAAGCACTTCAGAATGCCAAAATCCCAACCTCACCAAACGACTCAACTTTTGATACTGGTTTCACTGAAATGCTTCTTTCAGTCAGATAAGCACATCTGAAGGCCAAAATCTCAACTTCACAAAACCAGCCAACTTTCGATACTGGATTTACCCAAATGCTTATTTCAGTGAGATAAGCACTTCAGAAGACCAAAATCTAAACTTCACCAAACCACCCAACTTTCAATGCTGGGTTCACTGACGTGCATATTTCAGTGAGATAAGCACTTCAGAAGACCAAAATCTAAACTTCACCAAACCACCCAACTTTCAATGCTGGGTTCACTGAAGTGCTTATTTCAGTGAGATAAGCACTTCAGAAGACAAAAATCTCAACATCTCAAAACCACTCAACTTTCGATGCTGTGTTCACTGAAGTGCTTATTTCAGTGAGATAAGCACTTCAGAAGACCAAAATCTAAACTTCAACAAACCATCCAACTTTCAATGCTGGGTTCACTGAAATGCTTCTTTCAGTCAGATAAGCACTTCAGAAGAACATAATGTCAACATCTCAAAACCACTCAACTTTCGTTGCTGGGTTCACTGAAGTGCTTAGCTCAGTGAGATAAGCACTTCAGAAGACCGAAATCTCTACATCACCAAACCACTCAAATTTCGATGCTGGGTTGTCTGAAGTGCTTATTTCAGTGAGATTACCACTTCAGAAGACCAAAATCTCAACATCACAAAACCACTCAAATTTCGATGCTGGGTTCACTGAAGTGCTTATTTCATTGAGATAAGAACTTCACTGCGCCAAAATCGCAACCTCACCAAACGAATCAACTTTTGATGCTGGTTCCTCTGAATTGCTTATTTCAGTGAGATAAGCACTTCAGAAGGCCAAAATCTAAACATCACTAAACGACTCAACTTTTGATACTGATTTCACTGAAATGCTTCTTTCAGTCAGATAAGCACATCAGAAGGCCAAAATCTCAACTTCACCAAAACACCCAACTTTCGATCCAGGATTTACACAAATGCTTATTTCAGTGAGATAAGCACTTCAGAAGACTAAAATCTTAACTTCACCAAAACACTCAACTTTCGATGCTGGGATCACTGAAGTGCTTATTTCAGTGAGATAAGCACTTCAGAAGACCAAAATCTAAACTTCACCAAACCACCCAACTTTCAATGCTGGGTTCACTGAAATGCTTCTTTCAGTGAGATAAGCACTTCAGAATGCCAAAATCCCAACCTCACCAAACGACTCAACTTTTGATACTGGTTTCACTGAAATGCTTATTTCAGTGAGATAAGCACTTCAGAATGCCAAAATCCCAACCTCACCAAACGACTCAACTTTTGACGCTGGTTCCACTGATTTGCTTATTTCAGTGAGATAAGCACTTCAGAAGGCCAAAATCTAAACTTCACTAAACGACTCAACTTTTGATGCTGATTTCACTGAAATGCTTCTTTCAGTCAGATATGCACATCAGAAGGCCAAAATCTCAACTTCACCAAACCACCCAACTTTCGATCCAGGATATACCCAAAGGCTAATTTCAGTGAGATACGCACTTCAGAAGACAAAAATCTAAACTTCACCAAACCACTCAACTTTCGATGCTGGGATCACTGAAGTGCTTATTTCAGTGAGATAAGCACTTCAGAAGAGCAAAAACTCAACTTCACAAAACCACTCAACTTTCGATGCTGGGCTCACTGCAGTGCTTATTTCAGTGAGATAAGCACTTCAGAATGCCAAAATCCCAACCTCACCAAACGACTCATCTTTCGATGCTGGGCTCACTGCAGTGCTTGTTTCAGTGAGAATAAGCACTTCAGAATGCCAAAATCCCAACCTCACCAAACGACTCAACTTTTGATACTGGTTTCACTGAAATGCTTCTTTCAGTCAGATAAGCACTTCAGAAGGCCAAAATCTCAACTTCACAAAACCAGCCAACTTTCGATACTGGATTTACCCAAAAGCTTATTTCAGTGAGATAAGCACTTCAGAAGACCAAAATCTAAACTTCACCAAACCACCCAACTTTCAATGCTGGGTTCACTGAAGTGCTTCTTTCAGTGAGATAAGCACTTCAGATGACCGAAATCTCTACATCACCAAACCACTCAAATTTCGATGCTGGGTTCACTGAAGTGCTTATTTCAGTGAGATTAGCACTTCAGAAGACCAAAATCTCAACTTCACCAAACCACCCAACTTTCAATGCTGGGTTCACTGAAGTGCTTATTTCAGTGAGATAAGCACTTCAGAAGACCAAAATCTCAAAATCACAAAACCACTCAAATTTCGATGCTGGGTTCACTGAAGTGCTTATTTCAGTGCGATAAGCACTTCAGAAGACAGAAATCTCTACATCACCAAACCACTCAAATTTCGATGCTGGGTTCACTGAAGTGCTTATTTCAGTGAGATTAGCACTTCAGAAGACCAAAATCTCAACTTCACCAAACCACCCAACTTTCAATGCTGGGTTCACTGAAGTGCTTATTTCAGTGAGATAAGCACTTCAGAAGACCAAAATCTCAAAATCACAAAACCACTCAAATTTCGATGCTGGGTTCACTGAAGTGCTTATTTCAGTGCGATAAGCACTTCAGAAGACAGAAATCTCTACATCACCAAACCACTCAAATTTCGATGCTGGGTTGGCTGAAGTGCTTATTTCAGTGAGATTACCACTTCAGAAGACCAAAATCTCAACATCACAAAACCACTCAAATTTCGATGCTGGGTTCACTGAAATGCTTATTTCAGTGAGATAAGCACTTCAGAATGCCAAAATCCCAACCTCACCAAACGACTCAACTTTTGACGCTGGTTCCACTGAATTGCTTATTTCAGTGAGATAAGCACTTCAGAAGAGCAAAATCTAAACTTCACCAAACCACTCAACTTTCAATGCTGGGCTCACTGCAGTGCTTATTTCAGTGAGATAAGCACTTCAGAATGCCAAAATCCCAACCTCACCAAACGACTCAACTTTCGATGCTGGGCTCACTGCAGTGCTTGTTTCAGTGAGAATAAGTACTTCAGAATGCCAAAATCGCAACCTCACCAAACGACTCAACTTTTGATACTGGTTTCACTGAAGTGCTTATTTCAGTGAGATAAGCACTTCAGAAGAGCAAAAACTCAACTTCACAAAACCACTCAACTTTCGATGCTGGGCTCACTGCAGTGCTTATTTCAGTGAGATAAGCACTTCAGAATGCCAAAATCCCAACCTCACCAAACGACTCAACTTTTGATACTGGTTTCACTGAAATGCTTCTTTCAGTCAGATAAGCACATCTGAAGGCCAAAATCTCAACTTCACAAAACCAGCCAACTTTCGATACTGGATTTACCCAAATGCTTATTTCAGTGAGATAAGCACTTCAGAAGACCAAAATCTAAACTTCACCAAACCACCCAACTTTCAATGCTGGGTTCACTGACGTGCATATTTCAGTGAGATAAGCACTTCAGAAGACCAAAATCTAAACTTCACCAAACCACCCAACTTTCAATGCTGGGTTCACTGAAGTGCTTATTTCAGTGAGATAAGCACTTCAGAAGACAAAAATCTCAACATCTCAAAACCACTCAACTTTCGATGCTGTGTTCACTGAAGTGCTTATTTCAGTGAGATAAGCACTTCAGAAGACCAAAATCTAAACTTCAACAAACCATCCAACTTTCAATGCTGGGTTCACTGAAATGCTTCTTTCAGTCAGATAAGCACTTCAGAAGAACATAATGTCAACATCTCAAAACCACTCAACTTTCGTTGCTGGGTTCACTGAAGTGCTTAGCTCAGTGAGATAAGCACTTCAGAAGACCGAAATCTCTACATCACCAAACCACTCAAATTTCGATGCTGGGTTGTCTGAAGTGCTTATTTCAGTGAGATTACCACTTCAGAAGACCAAAATCTCAACATCACAAAACCACTCAAATTTCGATGCTGGGTTCACTGAAGTGCTTATTTCATTGAGATAAGAACTTCACTGCGCCAAAATCGCAACCTCACCAAACGAATCAACTTTTGATGCTGGTTCCTCTGAATTGCTTATTTCAGTGAGATAAGCACTTCAGAAGGCCAAAATCTAAACATCACTAAACGACTCAACTTTTGATACTGATTTCACTGAAATGCTTCTTTCAGTCAGATAAGCACATCAGAAGGCCAAAATCTCAACTTCACCAAAACACCCAACTTTCGATCCAGGATTTACACAAATGCTTATTTCAGTGAGATAAGCACTTCAGAAGACTAAAATCTTAACTTCACCAAAACACTCAACTTTCGATGCTGGGATCACTGAAGTGCTTATTTCAGTGAGATAAGCACTTCAGAAGACCAAAATCTAAACTTCACCAAACCACCCAACTTTCAATGCTGGGTTCACTGAAATGCTTCTTTCAGTGAGATAAGCACTTCAGAATGCCAAAATCCCAACCTCACCAAACGACTCAACTTTTGATACTGGTTTCACTGAAATGCTTATTTCAGTGAGATAAGCACTTCAGAATGCCAAAATCCCAACCTCACCAAACGACTCAACTTTTGACGCTGGTTCCACTGATTTGCTTATTTCAGTGAGATAAGCACTTCAGAAGGCCAAAATCTAAACTTCACTAAACGACTCAACTTTTGATGCTGATTTCACTGAAATGCTTCTTTCAGTCAGATATGCACATCAGAAGGCCAAAATCTCAACTTCACCAAACCACCCAACTTTCGATCCAGGATATACCCAAAGGCTAATTTCAGTGAGATACGCACTTCAGAAGACAAAAATCTAAACTTCACCAAACCACTCAACTTTCGATGCTGGGATCACTGAAGTGCTTATTTCAGTGAGATAAGCACTTCAGAAGAGCAAAAACTCAACTTCACAAAACCACTCAACTTTCGATGCTGGGCTCACTGCAGTGCTTATTTCAGTGAGATAAGCACTTCAGAATGCCAAAATCCCAACCTCACCAAACGACTCATCTTTCGATGCTGGGCTCACTGCAGTGCTTGTTTCAGTGAGAATAAGCACTTCAGAATGCCAAAATCCCAACCTCACCAAACGACTCAACTTTTGATACTGGTTTCACTGAAATGCTTCTTTCAGTCAGATAAGCACTTCAGAAGGCCAAAATCTCAACTTCACAAAACCAGCCAACTTTCGATACTGGATTTACCCAAAAGCTTATTTCAGTGAGATAAGCACTTCAGAAGACCAAAATCTAAACTTCACCAAACCACCCAACTTTCAATGCTGGGTTCACTGAAGTGCTTCTTTCAGTGAGATAAGCACTTCAGATGACCGAAATCTCTACATCACCAAACCACTCAAATTTCGATGCTGGGTTCACTGAAGTGCTTATTTCAGTGAGATTAGCACTTCAGAAGACCAAAATCTCAACTTCACCAAACCACCCAACTTTCAATGCTGGGTTCACTGAAGTGCTTATTTCAGTGAGATAAGCACTTCAGAAGACCAAAATCTCAAAATCACAAAACCACTCAAATTTCGATGCTGGGTTCACTGAAGTGCTTATTTCAGTGCGATAAGCACTTCAGAAGACAGAAATCTCTACATCACCAAACCACTCAAATTTCGATGCTGGGTTGGCTGAAGTGCTTATTTCAGTGAGATTACCACTTCAGAAGACCAAAATCTCAACATCACAAAACCACTCAAATTTCGATGCTGGGTTCACTGAAATGCTTATTTCAGTGAGATAAGCACTTCAGAATGCCAAAATCCCAACCTCACCAAACGACTCAACTTTTGACGCTGGTTCCACTGAATTGCTTATTTCAGTGAGATAAGCACTTCAGAAGAGCAAAATCTAAACTTCACCAAACCACTCAACTTTCAATGCTGGGCTCACTGCAGTGCTTATTTCAGTGAGATAAGCACTTCAGAATGCCAAAATCCCAACCTCACCAAACGACTCAACTTTCGATGCTGGGCTCACTGCAGTGCTTGTTTCAGTGAGAATAAGTACTTCAGAATGCCAAAATCCCAACCTCACCAAACGACTCAACTTTTGATACTGGTTTCACTGAAGTGCTTATTTCAGTGAGATAAGCACTTCAGAAGAGCAAAAACTCAACTTCACAAAACCACTCAACTTTCGATGCTGGGCTCACTGCAGTGCTTATTTCAGTGAGATAAGCACTTCAGAATGCCAAAATCCCAAACTCACCAAACGACTCAACTTTTGATACTGGTTTCACTGAAATGCTTCTTTCAGTCAGATAAGCACATCTGAAGGCCAAAATCTCAACTTCACAAAACCAGCCAACTTTCGATACTGGATTTACCCAAATGCTTATTTCAGTGAGATAAGCACTTCAGAAGACCAAAATCTAAACTTCACCAAACCACCCAACTTTCAATGCTGGGTTCACTGACGTGCATATTTCAGTGAGATAAGCACTTCAGAAGACCAAAATCTAAACTTCACCAAACCACCCAACTTTCAATGCTGGGTTCACTGAAGTGCTTATTTCAGTGAGATAAGCACTTCAGAAGACAAAAATCTCAACATCTCAAAACCACTCAACTTTCGATGCTGTGTTCACTGAAGTGCTTATTTCAGTGAGATAAGCACTTCAGAAGACCAAAATCTAAACTTCAACAAACCATCCAACTTTCAATGCTGGGTTCACTGAAATGCTTCTTTCAGTCAGATAAGCACTTCAGAAGAACATAATGTCAACATCTCAAAACCACTCAACTTTCGTTGCTGGGTTCACTGAAGTGCTTAGCTCAGTGAGATAAGCACTTCAGAAGACCGAAATCTCTACATCACCAAACCACTCAAATTTCGATGCTGGGTTGTCTGAAGTGCTTATTTCAGTGAGATTACCACTTCAGAAGACCAAAATCTCAACATCACAAAACCACTCAAATTTCGATGCTGGGTTCACTGAAGTGCTTATTTCATTGAGATAAGAACTTCACTGCGCCAAAATCGCAACCTCACCAAACGAATCAACTTTTGATGCTGGTTCCTCTGAATTGCTTATTTCAGTGAGATAAGCACTTCAGAAGGCCAAAATCTAAACATCACTAAACGACTCAACTTTTGATACTGATTTCACTGAAATGCTTCTTTCAGTCAGATAAGCACATCAGAAGGCCAAAATCTCAACTTCACCAAAACACCCAACTTTCGATCCAGGATTTACACAAATGCTTATTTCAGTGAGATAAGCACTTCAGAAGACTAAAATCTTAACTTCACCAAAACACTCAACTTTCGATGCTGGGATCACTGAAGTGCTTATTTCAGTGAGATAAGCACTTCAGAAGACCAAAATCTAAACTTCACCAAACCACCCAACTTTCAATGCTGGGTTCACTGAAATGCTTCTTTCAGTGAGATAAGCACTTCAGAATGCCAAAATCCCAACCTCACCAAACGACTCAACTTTTGATACTGGTTTCACTGAAATGCTTATTTCAGTGAGATAAGCACTTCAGAATGCCAAAATCCCAACCTCACCAAACGACTCAACTTTTGACGCTGGTTCCACTGATTTGCTTATTTCAGTGAGATAAGCACTTCAGAAGGCCAAAATCTAAACTTCACTAAACGACTCAACTTTTGATGCTGATTTCACTGAAATGCTTCTTTCAGTCAGATATGCACATCAGAAGGCCAAAATCTCAACTTCACCAAACCACCCAACTTTCGATCCAGGATATACCCAAAGGCTAATTTCAGTGAGATACGCACTTCAGAAGACAAAAATCTAAACTTCACCAAACCACTCAACTTTCGATGCTGGGATCACTGAAGTGCTTATTTCAGTGAGATAAGCACTTCAGAAGAGCAAAAACTCAACTTCACAAAACCACTCAACTTTCGATGCTGGGCTCACTGCAGTGCTTATTTCAGTGAGATAAGCACTTCAGAATGCCAAAATCCCAACCTCACCAAACGACTCATCTTTCGATGCTGGGCTCACTGCAGTGCTTGTTTCAGTGAGAATAAGCACTTCAGAATGCCAAAATCCCAACCTCACCAAACGACTCAACTTTTGATACTGGTTTCACTGAAATGCTTCTTTCAGTCAGATAAGCACTTCAGAAGGCCAAAATCTCAACTTCACAAAACCAGCCAACTTTCGATACTGGATTTACCCAAAAGCTTATTTCAGTGAGATAAGCACTTCAGAAGACCAAAATCTAAACTTCACCAAACCACCCAACTTTCAATGCTGGGTTCACTGACGTGCATATTTCAGTGAGATAAGCACTTCAGAAGACCAAAATCTAAACTTCACCAAACCACCCAACTTTCAATGCTGGGTTCACTGAAGTGCTTATTTCAGTGAGATAAGCACTTCAGAAGACAAAAATCTCAACATCTCAAAACCACTCAACTTTCGATGCTGTGTTCACTGAAGTGCTTATTTCAGTGAGATAAGCACTTCAGAAGACCAAAATCTAAACTTCAACAAACCATCCAACTTTCAATGCTGGGTTCACTGAAATGCTTCTTTCAGTCAGATAAGCACTTCAGAAGAACAAAATGTCAACATCTCAAAACCACTCAACTTTCATGCTGGGTTGTCTGAAGTGCTTATTTCAGTGAGATTACCACTTCAGAAGACCAAAATCTCAACATCACAAAACCACTCAAATTTCGATGCTGGGTTCACTGAAGTGCTTATTTCATTGAGATAAGCACTTCACTGCGCCAAAGTCCCAAGCTCACCAAACGAATCAACTTTTGATGCTGGTTCCTCTGAATTGCTTATTTCAGTGAGATAAGCACTTCAGAAGGCCAAAATCTAAACATCACTAAACGACTCAACTTTTGATACTGATTTCACTGAAATGCTTCTTTCAGTCAGATAAGCACATCAGAAGGCCAAAATCTCAACTTCTCCAAAACACCCAACTTTCGATCCAGGATTTACACAAATGCTTATTTCAGTGAGATAAGCACTTCAGAAGACTAAAATCTTAACTTCACCAAAACACTCAACTTTCGATGCTGAGATCACTGAAGTGCTTATTTCAGTGAGATAAGCACTTCAGAAGACAAAAATCTAAACTTCACCAAACCACCCAACTTTCAATGCTGGGTTCACTGAAATGCTTCTTTCAGTGAGATAAGCACTTCAGAATGCCAAAATCCCAACCTCACCAAACGACTCAACTTTTGATACTGGTTTCACTGAAATGCTTATTTCAGTGAGATAAGCACTTCAGAATGCCAAAATCCCAACCTCACCAAACGACTCAACTTTTGACGCTGGTTCCACTGAATTGCTTATTTCAGTGAGATAAGCACTTCAGAAGGCCAAAATCTAAACTTCACTAAACGACTCAACTTTTGATGCTGATTTCACTGAAATGCTTCTTTCAGTCAGATATGCACATCAGAAGGCCAAAATCTCAACTTCACCAAACCACCCAACTTTCGATCCAGGATATACCCAAAGGCTAATTTCAGTGAGATAAGCACTTCAGAAGACAAAAATCTAAACTTCACCAAACCACTCAACTTTCGATGCTGGGATCACTGAAGTGCTTATTTCAGTGAGATAAGCACTTCAGAAGAGCAAAAACTCAACTTCACAAAACCACTCAACTTTCGATGCTGGGCTCACTGCAGTGCTTATTTCAGTGAGATAAGCACTTCAGAATGCCAAAATCCCAACCTCACCAAACGACTCAACTTTTGATACTGGTTTCACTGAAATGCTTCTTTCAGTCAGATAAGCACTTCAGAAGGCCAAAATCTCAACTTCACAAAACCAGCCAACTTTCGATACTGGATTTACCCAAATGCTTATTTCAGTGAGATAAGCACTTCAGAAGACCAAAATCTAAACTTCACCAAACCACCCAACTTTCAATGCTGGGTTCACTGACGTGCATATTTCAGTGAGATAAGCACTTCAGAAGACCAAAATCTAAACTTCACCAAACCACCCAACTTTCAATGCTGGGTTCACTGAAGTGCTTATTTCAGTGAGATAAGCACTTCAGAAGACAAAAATCTCAACATCTCAAAACCACTCAACTTTCGATGCTGTGTTCACTGAAGTGCTTATTTCAGTGAGATAAGCACTTCAGAAGACCAAAATCTAAACTTCAACAAACCATCCAACTTTCAATGCTGGGTTCACTGAAATGCTTCTTTCAGTCAGATAAGCACTTCAGAAGAACAAAATGTCAACATCTCAAAACCACTCAACTTTCGTTGCTGGGTTCACTGAAGTGCTTAGTTCAGTGAGATAAGCACTTCAGAAGACCGAAATCTCTACATCACCAAACTACTCAAATTTCGATGCTGGGTTCACTGAAGTGATTATTTCAGTGAGATAAGCACTTCAGAAGACCAAAATCTCAACTTCACCAAACCACCCAACTTTCAATGCTGGGTTCACTGACGTGCTTATTTCATTGAGATAAGCACTTCAGAAGACCAAAATCTCAACATCTCAAAACCACTCAACGTTCGATGCTGTGTTCACTGAATTGCTTATTTCAGTGAGATAAGCACTTCAGAAGAGCAAAAACTCAACTTCACAAAACCACTCAACTTTCGATGCTGGGCTCACTGCAGTGCTTATTTCAGTGAGATAAGCACTTCAGAATGCCAAAATCCCAACCTCACCAAACGACTCAACTTTTGATACTGGTTTCACTGAAATGCTTCTTTCAGTCAGATAAGCACTTCAGAAGGCCAAAATCTCAACTTCACAAAACCAGCCAACTTTCGATACTGGATTTACCCAAAAGCTTATTTCAGTGAGATAAGCACTTCAGAAGACCAAAATCTAAACTTCACCAAACCACCCAACTTTCAATGCTGGGTTCACTGACGTGCATATTTCAGAGAGATAAGCACTTCAGAAGACCAAAATCTAAACTTCACCAAACCACCCAACTTTCAATGCTGGGTTCACTGAAGTGCTTATTTCAGTGAGATAAGCACTTCAGAAGACAAAAATCTCAACATCTCAAAACCACTCAACTTTCGATGCTGTGTTCACTGAAGTGCTTATTTCAGTGAGATAAGCACTTCAGAAGACCAAAATCTAAACTTCAACAAACCATCCAACTTTCAATGCTGGGTTCACTGAAATGCTTCTTTCAGTCAGATAAGCACTTCAGAAGAACAAAATGTCAACATCTCAAAACCACTCAACTTTCATGCTGGGTTGTCTGAAGTGCTTATTTCAGTGAGATTACCACTTCAGAAGACCAAAATCTCAACATCACAAAACCACTCAAATTTCGATGCTGGGTTCACTGAAGTGCTTATTTCATTGAGATAAGAACTTCACTGCGCCAAAATCGCAACCTCACCAAACGAATCAACTTTTGATGCTGGTTCCTCTGAATTGCTTATTTCAGTGAGATAAGCACTTCAGAAGACAAAAATCTCAACATCTCAAAACCACTCAACTTTCGATGCTGTGTTCACTGAAGTGCTTATTTCAGTGAGATAAGCACTTCAGAAGACCAAAATCTAAACTTCAACAAACCATCCAACTTTCAATGCTGGGTTCACTGAAATGCTTCTTTCAGTCAGATAAGCACTTCAGAAGAACAAAATATCAACATCACCAAACCACTCAAATTTCGATGCTGGGTTCACTGAAGTGATTATTTCAGTGAGATAAGCACTTCAGAAGACCGAAATCTCAACTTCACCAAACCACCCAACTTTCAATGCTGGGTTCACTGACGTGCTTATTTCAGTGAGATAAGCACTTCAGAAGACCAAAATCTAAACTTCACCAAACCACCCAACTTTCAATGCTGGGTTCACTGAAGTGCTTCTTTCAGTGAGATAAGCACTTCAGATGACCGAAATCTCTACATCACCAAACCACTCAAATTTCGATGCTGGGTTCACTGAAGTGCTTATTTCAGTGAGATTAGCACTTCAGAAGACCAAAATCTCAACTTCACCAAACCACGCAAATTTCGATGCTGGGTTGGCTGAAGTGCTTATTTCAGTGAGATTACCACTTCAGAAGACCAAAATCTCAACATCACAAAACCACTCAAATTTCGATGCTGGGTTCACTGAAATGCTTATTTCAGTGAGATAAGCACTTCAGAATGCCAAAATCCCAACCTCACCAAACGACTCAACTTTTGACGCTGGTTCCACTGAATTGCTTATTTCAGTGAGATAAGCACTTCAGAAGGCCAAAATCTAAACTTCACTAAACGACTCAACTTTTGATGCTGATTTCACTGAAATGCTTCTTTCAGTCAGATATGCACATCAGAAGGCCAAAATCTCAACTTCACCAAACCACCCAACTTTCGATCCAGGATATACCCAAAGGCTAATTTCAGTGAGATACGCACTTCAGAAGACAAAAATCTAAACTTCACCAAACCACTCAACTTTCGATGCTGGGATCACTGAAGTGCTTATTTCAGTGAGATAAGCACTTCAGAAGAGCAAAAACTCAACTTCACAAAACCACTCAACTTTCGATGCTGGGCTCACTGCAGTGCTTATTTCAGTGAGATAAGCACTTCAGAATGCCAAAATCCCAACCTCACCAAACGACTCATCTTTCGATGCTGGGCTCACTGCAGTGCTTGTTTCAGTGAGAATAAGCACTTCAGAATGCCAAAATCCCAACCTCACCAAACGACTCAACTTTTGATACTGGTTTCACTGAAATGCTTCTTTCAGTCAGATAAGCACTTCAGAAGGCCAAAATCTCAACTTCACAAAACCAGCCAACTTTCGATACTGGATTTACCCAAAAGCTTATTTCAGTGAGATAAGCACTTCAGAAGACCAAAATCTAAACTTCACCAAACCACCCAACTTTCAATGCTGGGTTCACTGAAGTGCTTCTTTCAGTGAGATAAGCACTTCAGATGACCGAAATCTCTACATCACCAAACCACTCAAATTTCGATGCTGGGTTCACTGAAGTGCTTATTTCAGTGAGATTAGCACTTCAGAAGACCAAAATCTCAACTTCACCAAACCACCCAACTTTCAATGCTGGGTTCACTGAAGTGCTTATTTCAGTGAGATAAGCACTTCAGAAGACCAAAATCTCAAAATCACAAAACCACTCAAATTTCGATGCTGGGTTCACTGAAGTGCTTATTTCAGTGCGATAAGCACTTCAGAAGACAGAAATCTCTACATCACCAAACCACTCAAATTTCGATGCTGGGTTGGCTGAAGTGCTTATTTCAGTGAGATTACCACTTCAGAAGACCAAAATCTCAACATCACAAAACCACTCAAATTTCGATGCTGGGTTCACTGAAATGCTTATTTCAGTGAGATAAGCACTTCAGAATGCCAAAATCCCAACCTCACCAAACGACTCAACTTTTGACGCTGGTTCCACTGAATTGCTTATTTCAGTGAGATAAGCACTTCAGAAGAGCAAAATCTAAACTTCACCAAACCACTCAACTTTCAATGCTGGGCTCACTGCAGTGCTTATTTCAGTGAGATAAGCACTTCAGAATGCCAAAATCCCAACCTCACCAAACGACTCAACTTTCGATGCTGGGCTCACTGCAGTGCTTGTTTCAGTGAGAATAAGTACTTCAGAATGCCAAAATCCCAACCTCACCAAACGACTCAACTTTTGATACTGGTTTCACTGAAGTGCTTATTTCAGTGAGATAAGCACTTCAGAAGAGCAAAAACTCAACTTCACAAAACCACTCAACTTTCGATGCTGGGCTCACTGCAGTGCTTATTTCAGTGAGATAAGCACTTCAGAATGCCAAAATCCCAACCTCACCAAACGACTCAACTTTTGATACTGGTTTCACTGAAATGCTTCTTTCAGTCAGATAAGCACATCTGAAGGCCAAAATCTCAACTTCACAAAACCAGCCAACTTTCGATACTGGATTTACCCAAATGCTTATTTCAGTGAGATAAGCACTTCAGAAGACCAAAATCTAAACTTCACCAAACCACCCAACTTTCAATGCTGGGTTCACTGACGTGCATATTTCAGTGAGATAAGCACTTCAGAAGACCAAAATCTAAACTTCACCAAACCACCCAACTTTCAATGCTGGGTTCACTGAAGTGCTTATTTCAGTGAGATAAGCACTTCAGAAGACAAAAATCTCAACATCTCAAAACCACTCAACTTTCGATGCTGTGTTCACTGAAGTGCTTATTTCAGTGAGATAAGCACTTCAGAAGACCAAAATCTAAACTTCAACAAACCATCCAACTTTCAATGCTGGGTTCACTGAAATGCTTCTTTCAGTCAGATAAGCACTTCAGAAGAACATAATGTCAACATCTCAAAACCACTCAACTTTCGTTGCTGGGTTCACTGAAGTGCTTAGCTCAGTGAGATAAGCACTTCAGAAGACCGAAATCTCTACATCACCAAACCACTCAAATTTCGATGCTGGGTTGTCTGAAGTGCTTATTTCAGTGAGATTACCACTTCAGAAGACCAAAATCTCAACATCACAAAACCACTCAAATTTCGATGCTGGGTTCACTGAAGTGCTTATTTCATTGAGATAAGAACTTCACTGCGCCAAAATCGCAACCTCACCAAACGAATCAACTTTTGATGCTGGTTCCTCTGAATTGCTTATTTCAGTGAGATAAGCACTTCAGAAGGCCAAAATCTAAACATCACTAAACGACTCAACTTTTGATACTGATTTCACTGAAATGCTTCTTTCAGTCAGATAAGCACATCAGAAGGCCAAAATCTCAACTTCACCAAAACACCCAACTTTCGATCCAGGATTTACACAAATGCTTATTTCAGTGAGATAAGCACTTCAGAAGACTAAAATCTTAACTTCACCAAAACACTCAACTTTCGATGCTGGGATCACTGAAGTGCTTATTTCAGTGAGATAAGCACTTCAGAAGACCAAAATCTAAACTTCACCAAACCACCCAACTTTCAATGCTGGGTTCACTGAAATGCTTCTTTCAGTGAGATAAGCACTTCAGAATGCCAAAATCCCAACCTCACCAAACGACTCAACTTTTGATACTGGTTTCACTGAAATGCTTATTTCAGTGAGATAAGCACTTCAGAATGCCAAAATCCCAACCTCACCAAACGACTCAACTTTTGACGCTGGTTCCACTGATTTGCTTATTTCAGTGAGATAAGCACTTCAGAAGGCCAAAATCTAAACTTCACTAAACGACTCAACTTTTGATGCTGATTTCACTGAAATGCTTCTTTCAGTCAGATATGCACATCAGAAGGCCAAAATCTCAACTTCACCAAACCACCCAACTTTCGATCCAGGATATACCCAAAGGCTAATTTCAGTGAGATACGCACTTCAGAAGACAAAAATCTAAACTTCACCAAACCACTCAACTTTCGATGCTGGGATCACTGAAGTGCTTATTTCAGTGAGATAAGCACTTCAGAAGAGCAAAAACTCAACTTCACAAAACCACTCAACTTTCGATGCTGGGCTCACTGCAGTGCTTATTTCAGTGAGATAAGCACTTCAGAATGCCAAAATCCCAACCTCACCAAACGACTCATCTTTCGATGCTGGGCTCACTGCAGTGCTTGTTTCAGTGAGAATAAGCACTTCAGAATGCCAAAATCCCAACCTCACCAAACGACTCAACTTTTGATACTGGTTTCACTGAAATGCTTCTTTCAGTCAGATAAGCACTTCAGAAGGCCAAAATCTCAACTTCACAAAACCAGCCAACTTTCGATACTGGATTTACCCAAAAGCTTATTTCAGTGAGATAAGCACTTCAGAAGACCAAAATCTAAACTTCACCAAACCACCCAACTTTCAATGCTGGGTTCACTGACGTGCATATTTCAGTGAGATAAGCACTTCAGAAGACCAAAATCTAAACTTCACCAAACCACCCAACTTTCAATGCTGGGTTCACTGAAGTGCTTATTTCAGTGAGATAAGCACTTCAGAAGACAAAAATCTCAACATCTCAAAACCACTCAACTTTCGATGCTGTGTTCACTGAAGTGCTTATTTCAGTGAGATAAGCACTTCAGAAGACCAAAATCTAAACTTCAACAAACCATCCAACTTTCAATGCTGGGTTCACTGAAATGCTTCTTTCAGTCAGATAAGCACTTCAGAAGAACAAAATGTCAACATCTCAAAACCACTCAACTTTCATGCTGGGTTGTCTGAAGTGCTTATTTCAGTGAGATTACCACTTCAGAAGACCAAAATCTCAACATCACAAAACCACTCAAATTTCGATGCTGGGTTCACTGAAGTGCTTATTTCATTGAGATAAGCACTTCACTGCGCCAAAGTCCCAAGCTCACCAAACGAATCAACTTTTGATGCTGGTTCCTCTGAATTGCTTATTTCAGTGAGATAAGCACTTCAGAAGGCCAAAATCTAAACATCACTAAACGACTCAACTTTTGATACTGATTTCACTGAAATGCTTCTTTCAGTCAGATAAGCACATCAGAAGGCCAAAATCTCAACTTCTCCAAAACACCCAACTTTCGATCCAGGATTTACACAAATGCTTATTTCAGTGAGATAAGCACTTCAGAAGACTAAAATCTTAACTTCACCAAAACACTCAACTTTCGATGCTGAGATCACTGAAGTGCTTATTTCAGTGAGATAAGCACTTCAGAAGACAAAAATCTAAACTTCACCAAACCACCCAACTTTCAATGCTGGGTTCACTGAAATGCTTCTTTCAGTGAGATAAGCACTTCAGAATGCCAAAATCCCAACCTCACCAAACGACTCAACTTTTGATACTGGTTTCACTGAAATGCTTATTTCAGTGAGATAAGCACTTCAGAATGCCAAAATCCCAACCTCACCAAACGACTCAACTTTTGACGCTGGTTCCACTGAATTGCTTATTTCAGTGAGATAAGCACTTCAGAAGGCCAAAATCTAAACTTCACTAAACGACTCAACTTTTGATGCTGATTTCACTGAAATGCTTCTTTCGGTCAGATATGCACATCAGAAGGCCAAAATCTCAACTTCACCAAACCACCCAACTTTCGATCCAGGATATACCCAAAGGCTAATTTCAGTGAGATAAGCACTTCAGAAGACAAAAATCTAAACTTCACCAAACCACTCATCTTTCGATGCTGGGATCACTGAAGTGCTTATTTCAGTGAGATAAGCACTTCAGAAGAGCAAAAACTCAACTTCACAAAACCACTCAACTTTCGATGCTGGGCTCACTGCAGTGCTTATTTCAGTGAGATAAGCACTTCAGAATGCCAAAATCCCAACCTCACCAAACGACTCAACTTTTGATACTGGTTTCACTGAAATGCTTCTTTCAGTCAGATAAGCACTTCAGAAGGCCAAAATCTCAACTTCACAAAACCAGCCAACTTTCGATACTGGATTTACCCAAATGCTTATTTCAGTGAGATAAGCACTTCAGAAGAGCAAAAACTCAACTTCACAAAACCACTCAACTTTCGATGCTGGGCTCACTGCAGTGCTTATTTCAGTGAGATAAGCACTTCAGAATGCCAAAATCCCAACCTCACCAAACGACTCAACTTTTGATACTGGTTTCACTGAAATGCTTCTTTCAGTCAGATAAGCACTTCAGAAGGCCAAAATCTCAACTTCACAAAACCAGCCAACTTTCGATACTGGATTTACCCAAAAGCTTATTTCAGTGAGATAAGCACTTCAGAAGACCAAAATCTAAACTTCACCAAACCACCCAACTTTCAATGCTGGGTTCACTGACGTGCATATTTCAGAGAGATAAGCACTTCAGAAGACCAAAATCTAAACTTCACCAAACCACCCAACTTTCAATGCTGGGTTCACTGAAGTGCTTATTTCAGTGAGATAAGCACTTCAGAAGACAAAAATCTCAACATCTCAAAACCACTCAACTTTCGATGCTGTGTTCACTGAAGTGCTTATTTCAGTGAGATAAGCACTTCAGAAGACCAAAATCTAAACTTCAACAAACCATCCAACTTTCAATGCTGGGTTCACTGAAATGCTTCTTTCAGTCAGATAAGCACTTCAGAAGAACAAAATGTCAACATCTCAAAACCACTCAACTTTCATGCTGGGTTGTCTGAAGTGCTTATTTCAGTGAGATTACCACTTCAGAAGACCAAAATCTCAACATCACAAAACCACTCAAATTTCGATGCTGGGTTCACTGAAGTGCTTATTTCATTGAGATAAGAACTTCACTGCGCCAAAATCGCAACCTCACCAAACGAATCAACTATTGATGCTGGTTCCTCTGAATTGCTTATTTCAGTGAGATAAGCACTTCAGAAGACAAAAATCTCAACATCTCAAAACCACTCAACTTTCGATGCTGTGTTCACTGAAGTGCTTATTTCAGTGAGATAAGCACTTCAGAAGACCAAAATCTAAACTTCAACAAACCATCCAACTTTCAATGCTGGGTTCACTGAAATGCTTCTTTCAGTCAGATAAGCACTTCAGAAGAACAAAATATCAACATCACCAAACCACTCAAATTTCGATGCTGGGTTCACTGAAGTGATTATTTCAGTGAGATAAGCACTTCAGAAGACCGAAATCTTAACTTCACCAAACCACCCAACTTTCAATGCTGGGTTCACTGACGTGCTTATTTTAGTGAGATAAGTACTTCAGAAGACCAAAATCTAAACTTCACCAAACCACCCAACTTTCAATGCTGGGTTCACTGAAGTGCTTCTTTCAGTGAGATAAGCACTTCAGATGACCGAAATCTCTACATCACCAAACCACTCAAATTTCGATGCTGGGTTCACTGAAGTGCTTATTTCAGTGAGATTAGCACTTCAGAAGACCAAAATCTCAACTTCACCAAACCACGCAAATTTCGATGCTGGGTTGGCTGAAGTGCTTATTTCAGTGAGATTACCACTTCAGAAGACCAAAATCTCAACATCACAAAACCACTCAAATTTCGATGCTGGGTTCACTGAAATGCTTATTTCAGTGAGATAAGCACTTCAGAATGCCAAAATCCCAACCTCACCAAACGACTCAACTTTTGACGCTGGTTCCACTGAATTGCTTATTTCAGTGAGATAAGCACTTCAGAAGGCCAAAATCTAAACTTCACTAAACGACTCAACTTTTGATGCTGATTTTACTGAAATGCTTCTTTCAGTCAGATATGCACATCAGAAGGCCAAAATCTCAACTTCACCAAACCACCCAACTTTCGATCCAGGATATACCCAAAGGCTAATTTCAGTGAGATAAGCACTTCAGAAGACAAAAATCTAAACTTCACCAAACCACTCAACTTTCGATGCTGGGATCACTGAAGTGCTTATTTCAGTGAGATAAGCACTTCAGAAGAGCAAAAACTCAACTTCACAAAACCACTCAACTTTCGATGCTGGGCTCACTGCAGTGCTTATTTCAGTGAGATAAGCACTTCAGAATGCCAAAATCCCAACCTCACCAAACGACTCAACTTTTGATACTGGTTTCACTGAAATGCTTCTTTCAGTCAGATAAGCACTTCAGAAGGCCAAAATCTCAACTTCACAAAACCAGCCAACTTTCGATACTGGATTTACCCAAATGCTTATTTCAGTGAGATAAGCACTTCAGAAGACCAAAATCTAAACTTCACCAAACCACCCAACTTTCAATGCTGGGTTCACTGACGTGCATATTTCAGTGAGATAAGCACTTCAGAAGACCAAAATCTAAACTTCACCAAACCACCCAACTTTCAATGCTGGGTTCACTGAAGTGCTTATTTCAGTGAGATAAGCACTTCAGAAGACAAAAATCTCAACATCTCAAAACCACTCAACTTTCGATGCTGTGTTCACTGAAGTGCTTATTTCAGTGAGATAAGCACTTCAGAAGACCAAAATCTAAACTTCAACAAACCATCCAACTTTCAATGCTGGGTTCACTGAAATGCTTCTTTCAGTCAGATAAGCACTTCAGAAGAACATAATGTCAACATCTCAAAACCACTCAACTTTCGTTGCTGGGTTCACTGAAGTGCTTAGCTCAGTGAGATAAGCACTTCAGAAGACCGAAATCTCTACATCACCAAACCACTCAAATTTCGATGCTGGGTTGTCTGAAGTGCTTATTTCAGTGAGATTACCACTTCAGAAGACCAAAATCTCAACATCACAAAACCACTCAAATTTCGATGCTGGGTTCACTGAAGTGCTTATTTCATTGAGATAAGAACTTCACTGCGCCAAAATCGCAACCTCACCAAACGAATCAACTTTTGATGCTGGTTCCTCTGAATTGCTTATTTCAGTGAGATAAGCACTTCAGAAGGCCAAAATCTAAACATCACTAAACGACTCAACTTTTGATACTGATTTCACTGAAATGCTTCTTTCAGTCAGATAAGCACATCAGAAGGCCAAAATCTCAACTTCACCAAAACACCCAACTTTCGATCCAGGATTTACACAAATGCTTATTTCAGTGAGATAAGCACTTCAGAAGACTAAAATCTTAACTTCACCAAAACACTCAACTTTCGATGCTGGGATCACTGAAGTGCTTATTTCAGTGAGATAAGCACTTCAGAAGACCAAAATCTAAACTTCACCAAACCACCCAACTTTCAATGCTGGGTTCACTGAAATGCTTCTTTCAGTGAGATAAGCACTTCAGAATGCCAAAATCCCAACCTCACCAAACGACTCAACTTTTGATACTGGTTTCACTGAAATGCTTATTTCAGTGAGATAAGCACTTCAGAATGCCAAAATCCCAACCTCACCAAACGACTCAACTTTTGACGCTGGTTCCACTGATTTGCTTATTTCAGTGAGATAAGCACTTCAGAAGGCCAAAATCTAAACTTCACTAAACGACTCAACTTTTGATGCTGATTTCACTGAAATGCTTCTTTCAGTCAGATATGCACATCAGAAGGCCAAAATCTCAACTTCACCAAACCACCCAACTTTCGATCCAGGATATACCCATAGGCTAATTTCAGTGAGATACGCACTTCAGAAGACAAAAATCTAAACTTCACCAAACCACTCAACTTTCGATGCTGGGATCACTGAAGTGCTTATTTCAGTGAGATAAGCACTTCAGAAGAGCAAAAACTCAACTTCACAAAACCACTCAACTTTCGATGCTGGGCTCACTGCAGTGCTTATTTCAGTGAGATAAGCACTTCAGAATGCCAAAATCCCAACCTCACCAAACGACTCATCTTTCGATGCTGGGCTCACTGCAGTGCTTGTTTCAGTGAGAATAAGCACTTCAGAATGCCAAAATCCCAACCTCACCAAACGACTCAACTTTTGATACTGGTTTCACTGAAATGCTTATTTCAGTCAGATAAGCACTTCAGAAGGCCAAAATCTCAACTTCACAAAACCAGCCAACTTTCGATACTGGATTTACCCAAAAGCTTATTTCAGTGAGATAAGCACTTCAGAAGACCAAAATCTAAACTTCACCAAACCACCCAACTTTCAATGCTGGGTTCACTGACGTGCATATTTCAGAGAGATAAGCACTTCAGAAGACCAAAATCTAAACTTCACCAAACCACCCAACTTTCAATGCTGGGTTCACTGAAGTGCTTATTTCAGTGAGATAAGCACTTCAGAAGACAAAAATCTCAACATCTCAAAACCACTCAACTTTCGATGCTGTGTTCACTGAAGTGCTTATTTCAGTGAGATAAGCACTTCAGAAGACCAAAATCTAAACTTCAACAAACCATCCAACTTTCAATGCTGGGTTCACTGAAATGCTTCTTTCAGTCAGATAAGCACTTCAGAAGAACAAAATGTCAACATCTCAAAACCACTCAACTTTCATGCTGGGTTGTCTGAAGTGCTTATTTCAGTGAGATTACCACTTCAGAAGACCAAAATCTCAACATCACAAAACCACTCAAATTTCGATGCTGGGTTCACTGAAGTGCTTATTTCATTGAGATAAGAACTTCACTGCGCCAAAATCGCAACCTCACCAAACGAATCAACTTTTGATGCTGGTTCCTCTGAATTGCTTATTTCAGTGAGATAAGCACTTCAGAAGGCCAAAATCTAAACATCACTAAACGAATCAACTTTTGATACTGATTTCACTGAAATGCTTCTTTCAGTCAGATAAGCACATCAGAAGGCCAAAATCTCAACTTCACCAAAACACCCAACTTTCGATCCAGGATTTACACAAATGCTTATTTCAGTGAGATAAGCACTTCAGAAGACTAAAATCTTAACTTCACCAAAACACTCAACTTTCGATGCTGAGATCACTGAAGTGCTTATTTCAGTGAGATAAGCACTTCAGAAGACAAAAATCTAAACTTCACCAAACCACCCAACTTTCAATGCTGGGTTCACTGAAATGCTTCTTTCAGTGAGATAAGCACTTCAGAATGCCAAAATCCCAACCTCACCAAACGACTCAACTTTTGATACTGGTTTCACTGAAATGCTTATTTCAGTGAGATAAGCACTTCAGAATGCCAAAATCCCAACCTCACCAAACGACTCAACTTTTGACGCTGGTTCCACTGAATTGCTTATTTCAGTGAGATAAGCACTTCAGAAGGCCAAAATCTAAACTTCACTAAACGACTCAACTTTTGATGCTGATTTCACTGAAATGCTTCTTTCGGTCAGATATGCACATCAGAAGGCCAAAATCTCAACTTCACCAAACCACCCAACTTTCGATCCAGGATATACCCAAAGGCTAATTTCAGTGAGATAAGCACTTCAGAAGACAAAAATCTAAACTTCACCAAACCACTCAACTTTCGATGCTGGGATCACTGAAGTGCTTATTTCAGTGAGATAAGCACTTCAGAAGAGCAAAAACTCAACTTCACAAAACCACTCAACTTTCGATGCTGGGCTCACTGCAGTGCTTATTTCAGTGAGATAAGCACTTCAGAATGCCAAAATCCCAACCTCACCAAACGACTCAACTTTTGATACTGGTTTCACTGAAATGCTTCTTTCAGTCAGATAAGCACTTCAGAAGGCCAAAATCTCAACTTCACAAAACCAGCCAACTTTCGATACTGGATTTACCCAAATGCTTATTTCAGTGAGATAAGCACTTCAGAAGAGCAAAAACTCAACTTCACAAAACCACTCAACTTTCGATGCTGGGCTCACTGCAGTGCTTATTTCAGTGAGATAAGCACTTCAGAATGCCAAAATCCCAACCTCACCAAACGACTCAACTTTTGATACTGGTTTCACTGAAATGCTTCTTTCAGTCAGATAAGCACTTCAGAAGGCCAAAATCTCAACTTCACAAAACCAGCCAACTTTCGATACTGGATTTACCCAAAAGCTTATTTCAGTGAGATAAGCACTTCAGAAGACCAAAATCTAAACTTCACCAAACCACCCAACTTTCAATGCTGGGTTCACTGACGTGCATATTTCAGAGAGATAAGCACTTCAGAAGACCAAAATCTAAACTTCACCAAACCACCCAACTTTCAATGCTGGGTTCACTGAAGTGCTTATTTCAGTGAGATAAGCACTTCAGAAGACAAAAATCTCAACATCTCAAAACCACTCAACTTTCGATGCTGTGTTCACTGAAGTGCTTATTTCAGTGAGATAAGCACTTCAGAAGACCAAAATCTAAACTTCAACAAACCATCCAACTTTCAATGCTGGGTTCACTGAAATGCTTCTTTCAGTCAGATAAGCACTTCAGAAGAACAAAATGTCAACATCTCAAAACCACTCAACTTTCATGCTGGGTTGTCTGAAGTGCTTATTTCAGTGAGATTACCACTTCAGAAGACCAAAATCTCAACATCACAAAACCACTCAAATTTCGATGCTGGGTTCACTGAAGTGCTTATTTCATTGAGATAAGAACTTCACTGCGCCAAAATCGCAACCTCACCAAACGAATCAACTATTGATGCTGGTTCCTCTGAATTGCTTATTTCAGTGAGATAAGCACTTCAGAAGACAAAAATCTCAACATCTCAAAACCACTCAACTTTCGATGCTGTGTTCACTGAAGTGCTTATTTCAGTGAGATAAGCACTTCAGAAGACCAAAATCTAAACTTCAACAAACCATCCAACTTTCAATGCTGGGTTCACTGAAATGCTTCTTTCAGTCAGATAAGCACTTCAGAAGAACAAAATGTCAACATCTCAAAACCACTCAACTTTCGTTGCTGGGTTCACTGAAGTGCTTAGTTCAGTGAGATAAGCACTTCAGAAGACCGAAATCTCTACATCACCAAACTACTCAAATTTCGATGCTGGGTTCACTGAAGTGCTTATTTCATTGAGATAAGCACTTCACTGCGCCAAAGTCCCAAGCTCACCAAACGAATCAACTTTTGATGCTGGTTCCTCTGAATTGCTTATTTCAGTGAGATAAGCACTTCAGAAGGCCAAAATCTAAACATCACTAAACGACTCAACTTTTGATACTGATTTCACTGAAATGCTTCTTTCAGTCAGATAAGCACATCAGAAGGCCAAAATCTCAACTTCTCCAAAACACCCAACTTTCGATCCAGGATTTACACAAATGCTTATTTCAGTGAGATAAGCACTTCAGAAGACTAAAATCTTAACTTCACCAAAACACTCAACTTTCGATGCTGAGATCACTGAAGTGCTTATTTCAGTGAGATAAGCACTTCAGAAGACAAAAATCTAAACTTCACCAAACCACCCAACTTTCAATGCTGGGTTCACTGAAATGCTTCTTTCAGTGAGATAAGCACTTCAGAATGCCAAAATCCCAACCTCACCAAACGACTCAACTTTTGATACTGGTTTCACTGAAATGCTTATTTCAGTGAGATAAGCACTTCAGAATGCCAAAATCCCAACCTCACCAAACGACTCAACTTTTGACGCTGGTTCCACTGAATTGCTTATTTCAGTGAGATAAGCACTTCAGAAGGCCAAAATCTAAACTTCACTAAACGACTCAACTTTTGATGCTGATTTCACTGAAATGCTTCTTTCGGTCAGATATGCACATCAGAAGGCCAAAATCTCAACTTCACCAAACCACCCAACTTTCGATCCAGGATATACCCAAAGGCTAATTTCAGTGAGATAAGCACTTCAGAAGACAAAAATCTAAACTTCACCAAACCACTCAACTTTCGATGCTGGGATCACTGAAGTGCTTATTTCAGTGAGATAAGCACTTCAGAAGAGCAAAAACTCAACTTCACAAAACCACTCAACTTTCGATGCTGGGCTCACTGCAGTGCTTATTTCAGTGAGATAAGCACTTCAGAATGCCAAAATCCCAACCTCACCAAACGACTCAACTTTTGATACTGGTTTCACTGAAATGCTTCTTTCAGTCAGATAAGCACTTCAGAAGGCCAAAATCTCAACTTCACAAAACCAGCCAACTTTCGATACTGGATTTACCCAAATGCTTATTTCAGTGAGATAAGCACTTCAGAAGAGCAAAAACTCAACTTCACAAAACCACTCAACTTTCGATGCTGGGCTCACTGCAGTGCTTATTTCAGTGAGATAAGCACTTCAGAATGCCAAAATCCCAACCTCACCAAACGACTCAACTTTTGATACTGGTTTCACTGAAATGCTTCTTTCAGTCAGATAAGCACTTCAGAAGGCCAAAATCTCAACTTCACAAAACCAGCCAACTTTCGATACTGGATTTACCCAAAAGCTTATTTCAGTGAGATAAGCACTTCAGAAGACCAAAATCTAAACTTCACCAAACCACCCAACTTTCAATGCTGGGTTCACTGACGTGCATATTTCAGAGAGATAAGCACTTCAGAAGACCAAAATCTAAACTTCACCAAACCACCCAACTTTCAATGCTGGGTTCACTGAAGTGCTTATTTCAGTGAGATAAGCACTTCAGAAGACAAAAATCTCAACATCTCAAAACCACTCAACTTTCGATGCTGTGTTCACTGAAGTGCTTATTTCAGTGAGATAAGCACTTCAGAAGACCAAAATCTAAACTTCAACAAACCATCCAACTTTCAATGCTGGGTTCACTGAAATGCTTCTTTCAGTCAGATAAGCACTTCAGAAGAACAAAATGTCAACATCTCAAAACCACTCAACTTTCATGCTGGGTTGTCTGAAGTGCTTATTTCAGTGAGATTACCACTTCAGAAGACCAAAATCTCAACATCACAAAACCACTCAAATTTCGATGCTGGGTTCACTGAAGTGCTTATTTCATTGAGATAAGAACTTCACTGCGCCAAAATCGCAACCTCACCAAACGAATCAACTATTGATGCTGGTTCCTCTGAATTGCTTATTTCAGTGAGATAAGCACTTCAGAAGACAAAAATCTCAACATCTCAAAACCACTCAACTTTCGATGCTGTGTTCACTGAAGTGCTTATTTCAGTGAGATAAGCACTTCAGAAGACCAAAATCTAAACTTCAACAAACCATCCAACTTTCAATGCTGGGTTCACTGAAATGCTTCTTTCAGTCAGATAAGCACTTCAGAAGAACAAAATATCAACATCACCAAACCACTCAAATTTCGATGCTGGGTTCACTGAAGTGATTATTTCAGTGAGATAAGCACTTCAGAAGACCGAAATCTCAACTTCACCAAACCACCCAACTTTCAATGCTGGGTTCACTGACGTGCTTATTTTAGTGAGATAAGTACTTCAGAAGACCAAAATCTAAACTTCACCAAACCACCCAACTTTCAATGCTGGGTTCACTGAAGTGCTTCTTTCAGTGAGATAAGCACTTCAGATGACCGAAATCTCTACATCACCAAACCACTCAAATTTCGATGCTGGGTTCACTGAAGTGCTTATTTCAGTGAGATTAGCACTTCAGAAGACCAAAATCTCAACTTCACCAAACCACGCAAATTTCGATGCTGGGTTGGCTGAAGTGCTTATTTCAGTGAGATTACCACTTCAGAAGACCAAAATCTCAACATCACAAAACCACTCAAATTTCGATGCTGGGTTCACTGAAATGCTTATTTCAGTGAGATAAGCACTTCAGAATGCCAAAATCCCAACCTCACCAAACGACTCAACTTTTGACGCTGGTTCCACTGAATTGCTTATTTCAGTGAGATAAGCACTTCAGAAGGCCAAAATCTAAACTTCACTAAACGACTCAACTTTTGATGCTGATTTTACTGAAATGCTTCTTTCAGTCAGATATGCACATCAGAAGGCCAAAATCTCAACTTCACCAAACCACCCAACTTTCGATCCAGGATATACCCAAAGGCTAATTTCAGTGAGATAAGCACTTCAGAAGACAAAAATCTAAACTTCACCAAACCACTCAACTTTCGATGCTGGGATCACTGAAGTGCTTATTTCAGTGAGATAAGCACTTCAGAAGAGCAAAAACTCAACTTCACAAAACCACTCAACTTTCGATGCTGGGCTCACTGCAGTGCTTATTTCAGTGAGATAAGCACTTCAGAATGCCAAAATCCCAACCTCACCAAACGACTCAACTTTTGATACTGGTTTCACTGAAATGCTTCTTTCAGTCAGATAAGCACTTCAGAAGGCCAAAATCTCAACTTCACAAAACCAGCCAACTTTCGATACTGGATTTACCCAAATGCTTATTTCAGTGAGATAAGCACTTCAGAAGACCAAAATCTAAACTTCACCAAACCACCCAACTTTCAATGCTGGGTTCACTGACGTGCATATTTCAGTGAGATAAGCACTTCAGAAGACCAAAATCTAAACTTCACCAAACCACCCAACTTTCAATGCTGGGTTCACTGAAGTGCTTATTTCAGTGAGATAAGCACTTCAGAAGACAAAAATCTCAACATCTCAAAACCACTCAACTTTCGATGCTGTGTTCACTGAAGTGCTTATTTCAGTGAGATAAGCACTTCAGAAGACCAAAATCTAAACTTCAACAAACCATCCAACTTTCAATGCTGGGTTCACTGAAATGCTTCTTTCAGTCAGATAAGCACTTCAGAAGAACATAATGTCAACATCTCAAAACCACTCAACTTTCGTTGCTGGGTTCACTGAAGTGCTTAGCTCAGTGAGATAAGCACTTCAGAAGACCGAAATCTCTACATCACCAAACCACTCAAATTTCGATGCTGGGTTGTCTGAAGTGCTTATTTCAGTGAGATTACCACTTCAGAAGACCAAAATCTCAACATCACAAAACCACTCAAATTTCGATGCTGGGTTCACTGAAGTGCTTATTTCATTGAGATAAGAACTTCACTGCGCCAAAATCGCAACCTCACCAAACGAATCAACTTTTGATGCTGGTTCCTCTGAATTGCTTATTTCAGTGAGATAAGCACTTCAGAAGGCCAAAATCTAAACATCACTAAACGACTCAACTTTTGATACTGATTTCACTGAAATGCTTCTTTCAGTCAGATAAGCACATCAGAAGGCCAAAATCTCAACTTCACCAAAACACCCAACTTTCGATCCAGGATTTACACAAATGCTTATTTCAGTGAGATAAGCACTTCAGAAGACTAAAATCTTAACTTCACCAAAACACTCAACTTTCGATGCTGGGATCACTGAAGTGCTTATTTCAGTGAGATAAGCACTTCAGAAGACCAAAATCTAAACTTCACCAAACCACCCAACTTTCAATGCTGGGTTCACTGAAATGCTTCTTTCAGTGAGATAAGCACTTCAGAATGCCAAAATCCCAACCTCACCAAACGACTCAACTTTTGATACTGGTTTCACTGAAATGCTTATTTCAGTGAGATAAGCACTTCAGAATGCCAAAATCCCAACCTCACCAAACGACTCAACTTTTGACGCTGGTTCCACTGATTTGCTTATTTCAGTGAGATAAGCACTTCAGAAGGCCAAAATCTAAACTTCACTAAACGACTCAACTTTTGATGCTGATTTCACTGAAATGCTTCTTTCAGTCAGATATGCACATCAGAAGGCCAAAATCTCAACTTCACCAAACCACCCAACTTTCGATCCAGGATATACCCATAGGCTAATTTCAGTGAGATACGCACTTCAGAAGACAAAAATCTAAACTTCACCAAACCACTCAACTTTCGATGCTGGGATCACTGAAGTGCTTATTTCAGTGAGATAAGCACTTCAGAAGAGCAAAAACTCAACTTCACAAAACCACTCAACTTTCGATGCTGGGCTCACTGCAGTGCTTATTTCAGTGAGATAAGCACTTCAGAATGCCAAAATCCCAACCTCACCAAACGACTCATCTTTCGATGCTGGGCTCACTGCAGTGCTTGTTTCAGTGAGAATAAGCACTTCAGAATGCCAAAATCCCAACCTCACCAAACGACTCAACTTTTGATACTGGTTTCACTGAAATGCTTATTTCAGTCAGATAAGCACTTCAGAAGGCCAAAATCTCAACTTCACAAAACCAGCCAACTTTCGATACTGGATTTACCCAAAAGCTTATTTCAGTGAGATAAGCACTTCAGAAGACCAAAATCTAAACTTCACCAAACCACCCAACTTTCAATGCTGGGTTCACTGACGTGCATATTTCAGAGAGATAAGCACTTCAGAAGACCAAAATCTAAACTTCACCAAACCACCCAACTTTCAATGCTGGGTTCACTGAAGTGCTTATTTCAGTGAGATAAGCACTTCAGAAGACAAAAATCTCAACATCTCAAAACCACTCAACTTTCGATGCTGTGTTCACTGAAGTGCTTATTTCAGTGAGATAAGCACTTCAGAAGACCAAAATCTAAACTTCAACAAACCATCCAACTTTCAATGCTGGGTTCACTGAAATGCTTCTTTCAGTCAGATAAGCACTTCAGAAGAACAAAATGTCAACATCTCAAAACCACTCAACTTTCATGCTGGGTTGTCTGAAGTGCTTATTTCAGTGAGATTACCACTTCAGAAGACCAAAATCTCAACATCACAAAACCACTCAAATTTCGATGCTGGGTTCACTGAAGTGCTTATTTCATTGAGATAAGAACTTCACTGCGCCAAAATCGCAACCTCACCAAACGAATCAACTTTTGATGCTGGTTCCTCTGAATTGCTTATTTCAGTGAGATAAGCACTTCAGAAGGCCAAAATCTAAACATCACTAAACGAATCAACTTTTGATACTGATTTCACTGAAATGCTTCTTTCAGTCAGATAAGCACATCAGAAGGCCAAAATCTCAACTTCACCAAAACACCCAACTTTCGATCCAGGATTTACACAAATGCTTATTTCAGTGAGATAAGCACTTCAGAAGACTAAAATCTTAACTTCACCAAAACACTCAACTTTCGATGCTGGGATCACTGAAGTGCTTATTTCAGTGAGATAAGCACTTCAGAAGACCAAAATCTAAACTTCACCAAACCACCCAACTTTCAATGCTGGGTTCACTGAAATGCTTCTTTCAGTGAGATAAGCACTTCAGAATGCCAAAATCCCAACCTCACCAAACGACTCAACTTTTGATACTGGTTTCACTGAAATGCTTATTTCAGTGAGATAAGCACTTCAGAATGCCAAAATCCCAACCTCACCAAACGACTCAACTTTTGACGCTGGTTCCACTGATTTGCTTATTTCAGTGAGATAAGCACTTCAGAAGGCCAAAATCTAAACTTCACTAAACGACTCAACTTTTGATGCTGATTTCACTGAAATGCTTCTTTCAGTCAGATATGCACATCAGAAGGCCAAAATCTCAACTTCACCAAACCACCCAACTTTCGATCCAGGATATACCCAAAGGCTAATTTCAGTGAGATAAGCACTTCAGAAGACAAAAATCTAAACTTCACCAAACCACTCAACTTTCGATGCTGGGATCACTGAAGTGCTTATTTCAGTGAGATAAGCACTTCAGAAGAGCAAAAACTCAACTTCACAAAACCACTCAACTTTCGATGCTGGGCTCACTGCAGTGCTTATTTCAGTGAGATAAGCACTGCAGAATGCCAAAATCCCAACCTCACCAAACGACTCAACTTTTGATACTGGTTTCACTGAAATGCTTCTTTCAGTCAGATAAGCACTTCAGAAGGCCAAAATCTCAACTTCACAAAACCAGCCAACTTTCGATACTGGATTTACCCAAATGCTTATTTCAGTGAGATAAGCACTTCAGAAGACCAAAATCTAAACTTCACCAAACCACCCAACTTTCAATGCTGGGTTCACTGAAGTGCTTATTTCAGTGAGATAAGCACTTCAGAAGACAAAAATCTCAACATCTCAAAACCACTCAACTTTCGATGCTGTGTTCACTGAAGTGCTTATTTCAGTGAGATAAGCACTTCAGAAGACCAAAATCTAAACTTCAACAAACCATCCAACTTTCAATGCTGGGTTCACTGAAATGCTTCTTTCAGTCAGATAAGCACTTCAGAAGAACAAAATATCAACATCTCAAAACCACTCAACTTTCGTTGCTGGGTTCACTGAAGTGCTTAGTTCAGTGAGATAAGCACTTCAGAAGACCGAAATCTCTACATCACCAAACCACTCAAATTACGATGCTGGGTTCACTGAAGTGATTATTTCAGTGAGATGTGCACTTCAGAAGACCAAAATCTCAACTTCACCAAACAACCCAACTTTCAATGCTGGGTTCACTGACGTGCTTATTTCATTGAGATGAGCACTTCAGAAGACCAAAATCTAAACTTCACCAAACCACCCAACTTTCAATGCTGGGTTCACTGAAGTGCTTCTTTCAGTGAGATAAGCACTTCAGATGACCGAAATCTCTACATCACCAAACCACTCAAATTTCGATGCTGGGTTCACTGAAGTGCTTATTTCAGTGAGATTAGCACTTCAGAAGACCAAAATCTCAACTTCACCAAACCACCCAACTTTCAATGCTGGGTTCACTGAAGTGCTTATTTCAGTGAGATAAGCACTTCAGAAGACCAAAATCTCAACATCACAAAACCACTCAAATTTCGATGCTGGGTTCACTGAAGTGCTTATTTCAGTGCGATAAGCACTTCAGAAGACCGAAATCTCTACATCACCAAACCACTCAAATTTCGATGCTGGGTTGTCTGAAGTGCTTATTTCAGAGAGATTACCACTTCAGAAGACCAAAATCTCAACATCACAAAACCACTCAAATTTCGATGCTGGGTTCACTGAAGTGCTTATTTCATTGAGATAAGCACTTCACTGCGCCAAAATCCCAACCTCACCAAACGAATCAACTTTTGATGCTGGTTCCTCTGAATTGCTTACTTCAGTGAGATAAGCACTTCAGAAGGCCAAAATCTAAACATCACTAAACGACTCAACTTTTGATACTGATTTCACTGAAATGCTTCTTTCAGTCAGTTAAGCACATCAGAAGGCCAAAATCTCAACTTCACCACAACACCCAACTTTCGATCCAGGATTTACACAAATGCTTATTTCAGTGAGATAAGCACTTCAGAAGACTAAAATCTTAACTTCACCAAAACACTCAACTTTCGATGCTGGGATCACTGAAGTGCTTATTTCAGTGAGATAAGCACTTCAGAAGACCAAAATCTAAACTTCACCAAACCACCCAACTTTCAATGCTGGGTTCACTGAAATGCTTCTTTCAGTGAGATAAGCACTTCAGAATGCCAAAATCCCAACCTCACCAAACGACTCAACTTTTGATACTGGTTTCACTGAAATGCTTCTTTCAGTCAGATAAGCACTTCAGAAGGCCAAAATCTCAACTTCACAAAACCAGCCAACTTTCGATACTGGATTTACCCAAATGCTTATTTCAGTGAGATAAGCACTTCAGAAGACCAAAATCTAAACTTCACCAAAGCACCCAACTTTCAATGCTGGGTTCACTGACGTGCTTATTTCAGTGAGATAAGCACTTCAGAAGACCAAAATCTCTACATCACCAAACCACTCAAATTTCGATGCTGGGTTGTCTGAAGTGCTTATTTCAGTGAGATTACCACTTCAGAAGACCAAAATCTCAACATCACAAAACCACTCAAATTTCGATGCTGGGTTCACTGAAGTGCTTATTTCATTGAGATAAGCACTTCACTGCGCCAAAATCCCAACCTCACCAAACGAATCAACTTTTGATGCTCGTTCCTCTGAATTGCTTATTTCAGTGAGATAAGCACTTCAGAAGGCCAAAATCTAAACATCACTAAACGACTCAACTTTTGATACTGATTTCACTGAAATGCTTCTTTCAGTCAGAAAGCACATCAGAAGGCCAAAATCTCAACTTCACCAAAACACCCAACTTTCGATCCAGGATTTACACAAATGCTTATTTCAGTGAGATAAGCACTTCAGAAGACTAAAATCTTAACTTCACCAAAACACTCAACTTTCGATGCTGGGATCACTGAAGTGCTTATTTCAGTGAGATAAGCACTTCAGAAGACCAAAATCTAAACTTCACCAAACCACCCAACTTTCAATGCTGGGTTCACTGAAATGCTTCTTTCAGTGAGATAAGCACTTCAGAATGCCAAAATCCCAACCTCACCAAACGACTCAACTTTTGATACTGGTTTCACTGAAATGCTTCTTTCAGTCAGATAAGCACTTCAGAAGGCCAAAATCTCAACTTCACAAAACCAGCCAACTTTCGATACTGGATTTACCCAAATGCTTATTTCAGTGAGATAAGCACTTCAGAAGACCAAAATCTAAACTTCACCAAAGCACCCAACTTTCAATGCTGGGTTCACTGACGTGCTTATTTCAGTGAGATAAGCACTTCAGAAGACCCAAATCTCTACATCACCAAACCACTCAAATTTCGATGCTGGGTTGTCTGAAGTGCTTATTTCAGTCAGATTACCACTTCAGAAGACCAAAATCTCAACATCACAAAACCACTCAAATTTCGATGCTGGGTTCACTGAAGTCCTTATTTCATTGAGATAAGCACTTCACTGCGCCAAAATCCCAACCTCACCAAACGAATCAACTTTTGATGCTGGTTCCTCTGAATTGCTTATTTCAGTGAGATAAGCACTTCAGAAGGCCAAAATCTAAACATCACTAAACGACTCAACTTTTGATACTGATTTCACTGAAATGCTTCTTTCAGTCAGAAAGCACATCAGAAGGCCAAAATCTCAACTTCACCAAAACACCCAACTTTCGATCCAGGATTTACACAAATGCTTATTTCAGTGAGATAAGCACTTCAGAAGACTAAAATCTTAACTTCACCAAAACACTCAACTTTCGATGCTGGGATCACGGAAGTGCTTATTTCAGTGAGATAAGCACTTCAGAAGACCAAAATCTAAACTTCACCAAACCACCCAACTTTCAATGCTGGGTTCACTGAAATGCTTCTTTCAGTGAGATAAGCACTTCAGAATGCCAAAATCCCAACCTCACCAAACGACTCAACTTTTGATACTGGTTTCACTGAAATGCTTATTTCAGTGAGATAAGCACTTCAGAATGCCAAAATCCCAACCTCAACAAACGACTCAACTTTTGACGCTGGTTCCACTGATTTGCTTATTTCAGTGAGATAAGCACTTCAGAAGGCCAAAATCTAAACTTCACTAAACGACTCAACTTTTGATGCTGATTTCACTGAAATGCTTCTTTCAGTCAGATATGCACATCAGAAGGCCAAAATCTCAACTTCACCAAACCACCCAACTTTCGATCCAGGATATACCCAAAGGCTAATTTCAGTGAGATAAGCACTTCAGAAGACAAAAATCTAAACTTCACCAAACCACCCAACTTTCAATGCTGGGTTCACTGAAATGCTTCTTTCAGTGAGATAAGCACTTCAGAATGCCAAAATCCCAACCTCACCAAACGACTCAACTTTTGACGCTGGTTCCACTGATTTGCTTATTTCAGTGAGATAAGCACTTCAGAAGGCCAAAATCTAAACTTCACGAAACGACTCAACTTTTGATGCTGATTTCACTGAAATGCTTCTTTCAGTCAGATATGCACATCAGAAGGCCAAAATCTCAACTTCACCAAACCACCCAACTTTCGATCCAGGATATACCCAAAGGCTAATTTCAGTGAGATAAGCACTTCAGAAGACAAAAATCTAAACTTCACCAAACCACTCAACTTTCGATGCTGGGATCACTGAAGTGCTTATTTCAGTGAGATAAGCACTTCAGAAGAGCAAAAACTCAACTTCACAAAACCACTCAACTTTAGATGCTGGGCTCACTGCAGTGCTTATTTCAGTGAGATAAGCACTTCAGAATGCCAAAATCCCAACCTCACCAAACGACTCAACTTTTGATACTGGTTTCACTGAAATGCTTCTTTCAGTCAGATAAGCACTTCAGAAGGCCAAAATCTCAACTTCACAAAACCAGCCAACTTTCGATACTGGATTTACCCAAATGCTTATTTCAGTGAGATAAGCACTTCAGAAGACCAAAATCTAAACTTCACCAAACCACCCAACTTTCAATGCTGGGTTCACTGAAGTGCTTATTTCAGTGAGATAAGCACTTCAGAAGACAAAAATCTCAACATCACAAAACCACTCAACTTTCGATGCTGTGTTCACTGAAGTGCTTATTTCAGTGAGATAAGCACTTCAGAAGACCAAAATCTAAACTTCAACAAACCATCCAACTTTCAATGCTGGGTTCACTGAAATGCTTCTTTCAGTCAGATAAGCACTTCAGAAGAACAAAATATCAACATCTCAAAACCACTCAACTTTCGTTGCTGGGTTCACTGAAGTGCTTAGTTCAGTGAGATAAGCACTTCAGAAGACCGAAATCTCTACATCACCAAACCACTCAAATTTCGATGCTGGGTTCACTGAAGTGATTATTTCAGTGAGATAAGCACTTCAGAAGACCAAAATCTCAACTTCACCAAACCACCCAACTTTCAATGCTGGGTTCACTGACGTGCTTATTTCAGTGAGATAAGCACTTCAGAAGACCAAAATCTAAACTTCACCAAACCACCCAACTTTCAATGCTGGGTTCACTGAAATGCTTCTTTCAGTGAGATAAGCACTTCAGATGACCGAAATCTCTACATCACCAAACCAGTCAAATTTCGATTCTGGGTTCACTGAAGTGCTTGTTTCAGTGAGATTAGCACTTCAGAAGACCAAAATCTCAACTTCACCAAACCACCCAACTTTCAATGCTGGGTTCACTGAAGTGCTTATTTCAGTGAGATAAGCACTTCAGAAGACCAAAATCTCAACATCACAAAACCACTCAAATTTCGATGCTGGGTTCACTGAAGTGCTTATTTCAGTGCGATAAGCACTTCAGAAGACAGAAATCTCTACATCACCAAACCACTCAAATTTCGATGCTGGGTTGGCTGAAGTGCTTATTTCAGTGAGATAAGCACTTCAGAAGACCAAAATCTCAACATCACAAAACCACTCAAATTTCGATGCTGGGTTCACTGAAATGCTTATTTCAGTGAGATAAGCACTTCAGAATGCCAAAATCCCAACCTCACCAAACGACTCAACTTTTGACGCTGGTTCCACTGAATTGCTTATTTCAGTGAGATAAGCACTTCAGAAGGCCAAAATCTAAACTTCACTAAACGACTCAACTTTTGATGCTGATTTCACTGAAATGCTTCTTTCAGTCAGATATGCACATCAGAAGGCCAAAATCTCAACTTCACCAAACCACCCAACTTTCGATCCAGGATATACCCAAAGGCTAATTTCAGTGAGATAAGCACTTCAGAAGACAAAAATCTAAACTTCACCAAACCACTCAACTTTCGATGCTGGGATCACTGAAGTGCTTATTTCAGTGAGATAAGCACTTCAGAAGAGCAAAAACTCAACTTCACAAAACCACTCAACTTTCGATGCTGGGCTCACTGCAGTGCTTATTTCAGTGAGATAAGCACTTCAGAATGCCAAAATCCCAACCTCACCAAACGACTCATCTTTCGATGCTAGGCTCACTGCAGTGCTTGTTTCAGTGAGAATAAGCACTTCAGAATGCCAAAATCCCAACCTCACCAAACGACTCAACTTTTGATACTGGTTTCACTGAAATGCTTCTTTCAGTCAGATAAGCACTTCAGAAGGCCAAAATCTCAACTTCACAAAACCAGCCAACTTTCGATACTGGATTTACCCAAAAGCTTATTTCAGTGAGATAAGCACTTCAGAAGACCAAAATCTAAACTTCACCAAACCACCCAACTTTCAATGCTGGGTTCACTGAAGTGCTTATTTCAGTGAGATAAGCACTTCAGAAGACAAAAATCTCAACATCTCAAAACCACTCAACTTTCGATGCTGTGTTCACTGAAGTGCTTATTTCAGTGAGATAAGCACTTCAGAAGACCAAAATCTAAACTTCAACAAACCATCCAACTTTCAATGCTGGGTTCACTGAAATGCTTCTTTCAGTCAGATAAGCACTTCAGAAGAACAAAATGTCAACATCTCAAAACCACTCAACTTTCATGCTGGGTTGTCTGAAGTGCTTATTTCAGTGAGATTACCACTTCAGAAGACCAAAATCTCAACATCACAAAACCACTCAAATTTCGATGCTGGGTTCACTGAAGTGCTTATTTCATTGAGATAAGAACTTCACTGCGCCAAAATCGCAACCTCACCAAACGAATCAACTTTTGATGCTGGTTCCTCTGAATTGCTTATTTCAGTGAGATAAGCACTTCAGAAGGCCAAAATCTAAACATCACTAAACGACTCAACTTTTGATACTGATTTCACTGAAATGCTTCTTTCAGTCAGATAAGCACATCAGAAGGCCAAAATCTCAACTTCACCAAAACACCCAACTTTCGATCCAGGATTTACACAAATGCTTATTTCAGTGAGATAAGCACTTCAGAAGACTAAAATCTTAACTTCACCAAAACACTCAACTTTCGATGCTGGGATCACTGAAGTGCTTATTTCAGTGAGATAAGCACTTCAGAAGACCAAAATCTAAACTTCACCAATCCACCCAACTTTCAATGCTGGGTTCACTGAAATGCTTCTTTCAGTGAGATAAGCACTTCAGAATGCCAAAATCCCAACCTCACCAAACGAGTCAACTTTTGATACTGGTTTCACTGAAATGCTTATTTCAGTGAGATAAGCACTTCAGAATGCCAAAATCCCAACCTCACCAAACGACTCAACTTTTGACGCTGGTTCCACTGATTTGCTTATTTCAGTGAGATAAGCACTTCAGAAGGCCAAAATCTAAACTTCACTAAACGACTCAACTTTTGATGCTGATTTCACTGAAATGCTTCTTTCAGTCAGATATGCACATCAGAAGGCCAAAATCTCAACTTCACCAAACCACCCAACTTTCGATCCAGGATATACCCAAAGGCTAATTTCAGTGAGATAAGCACTTCAGAAGACAAAAATCTAAACTTCACCAAACCACTCAACTTTCGATGCTGGGATCACTGAAGTGCTTATTTCAGTGAGATAAGCACTTCAGAAGAGCAAAAACTCAACTTCACAAAACCACTCAACTTTCGATGCTGGGCTCACTGCAGTGCTTATTTCAGTGAGATAAGCACTTCAGAATGCCAAAATCCCAACCTCACCAAACGACTCAACTTTTGATACTGGTTTCACTGAAATGCTTCTTTCAGTCAGATAAGCACTTCAGAAGGCCAAAATCTCAACTTCACAAAACCAGCCAACTTTCGATACTGGATTTACCCAAATGCTTATTTCAGTGAGATAAGCACTTCAGAAGACCAAAATCTAAACTTCACCAAACCACCCAACTTTCAATGCTGGGTTCACTGAAGTGCTTATTTCAGTGAGATAAGCACTTCAGAAGACAAAAATCTCAACATCTCAAAACCACTCAACTTTCGATGCTGTGTTCACTGAAGTGCTTATTTCAGTGAGATAAGCACTTCAGAAGACCAAAATCTAAACTTCAACAAACCATCCAACTTTCAATGCTGGGTTCACTGAAATGCTTCTTTCAGTCAGATAAGCACTTCAGAAGAACAAAATATCAACATCTCAAAACCACTCAACTTTCGTTGCTGGGTTCACTGAAGTGCTTAGTTCAGTGAGATAAGCACTTCAGAAGACCGAAATCTCTACATCACCAAACCACTCAAATTACGATGCTGGGTTCACTGAAGTGATTATTTCAGTGAGATGTGCACTTCAGAAGACCAAAATCTCAACTTCACCAAACAACCCAACTTTCAATGCTGGGTTCACTGACGTGCTTATTTCATTGAGATAAGCACTTCAGAAGACCAAAATCTAAACTTCACCAAACCACCCAACTTTCAATGCTGGGTTCACTGAAGTGCTTCTTTCAGTGAGATAAGCACTTCAGATGACCGAAATCTCTACATCACCAAACCACTCAAATTTCGATGCTGGGTTCACTGAAGTGCTTATTTCAGTGAGATTAGCACTTCAGAAGACCAAAATCTCAACTTCACCAAACCACCCAACTTTCAATGCTGGGTTCACTGAAGTGCTTATTTCAGTGAGATAAGCACTTCAGAAGACCAAAATCTCAACATCACAAAACCACTCAAATTTCGATGCTGGGTTCACTGAAGTGCTTATTTCAGTGCGATAAGCACTTCAGAAGACCGAAATCTCTACATCACCAAACCACTCAAATTTCGATGCTGGGTTGTCTGAAGTGCTTATTTCAGTGAGATTACCACTTCAGAAGACCAAAATCTCAACATCACAAAACCACTCAAATTTCGATGCTGGGTTCACTGAAGTGCTTATTTCATTGAGATAAGCACTTCACTGCGCCAAAGTCCCAAGGTCACCAAACGAATCAACTTTTGATGCTGGTTCCTCTGAATTGCTTATTTCAGTGAGATAAGCACTTCAGAAGGCCAAAATCTAAACATCACTAAACGACTCAACTTTTGATACTGATTTCACTGAAATGCTTCTTTCAGTCAGATAAGCACATCAGAAGGCCAAAATCTCAACTTCTCCAAAACACCCAACTTTCGATCCAGGATTTACACAAATGCTTATTTCAGTGAGATAAGCACTTCAGAAGACTAAAATCTTAACTTCACCAAAACACTCAACTTTCGATGCTGAGATCACTGAAGTGCTTATTTCAGTGAGATAAGCACTTCAGAAGACAAAAATCTAAACTTCACCAAACCACCCAACTTTCAATGCTGGGTTCACTGAAATGCTTCTTTCAGTGAGATAAGCACTTCAGAATGCCAAAATCCCAACCTCACCAAACGACTCAACTTTTGATACTGGTTTCACTGAAATGCTTATTTCAGTGAGATAAGCACTTCAGAATGCCAAAATCCCAACCTCACCAAACGACTCAACTTTTGACGCTGGTTCCACTGAATTGCTTATTTCAGTGAGATAAGCACTTCAGAAGGCCAAAATCTAAACTTCACTAAACGACTCAACTTTTGATGCTGATTTCACTGAAATGCTTCTTTCAGTCAGATATGCACATCAGAAGGCCAAAATCCCAACTTCACCAAACCACCCAACTTTCGATCCAGGATATACCCAAAGGCTAATTTCAGTGAGATAAGCACTTCAGAAGACAAAAATCTAAACTTCACCAAACCACTCAACTTTCGATGCTGGGATCACTGAAGTGCTTATTTCAGTGAGATAAGCACTTCAGAAGAGCAAAAACTCAACTTCACAAAACCACTCAACTGTCGATGCTGGGCTCACTGCAGTGCTTATTTCAGTGAGATAAGCACTTCAGAATGCCAAAATCCCAACCTCACCAAACGACTCAACTTTTGATACTGGTTTCACTGAAATGCTTCTTTCAGTCAGATAAGCACTTCAGAAGGCCAAAATCTCAACTTCACAAAACCAGCCAACTTTCGATACTGGATTTACCCAAATGCTTATTTCAGTGAGATAAGCACTTCAGAAGACCAAAATCTAAACTTCACCAAACCACCCAACTTTCAATGCTGGGTTCACTGACGTGCATATTTCAGTGAGATAAGCACTTCAGAAGACCAAAATCTAAACTTCACCAAACCACCCAACTTTCAATGCTGGGTTCACTGAAGTGCTTATTTCAGTGAGATAAGCACTTCAGAAGACAAAAATCTCAACATCTCAAAACCACTCAACTTTCGATGCTGTGTTCACTGAAGTGCTTATTTCAGTGAGATAAGCACTTCAGAAGACCAAAATCTAAACTTCAACAAACCATCCAACTTTCAATGCTGGGTTCACTGAAATGCTTCTTTCAGTCAGATAAGCACTTCAGAAGAACAAAATGTCAACATCTCAAAACCACTCAACTTTCGTGGCTGGGTTCACTGAAGTGCTTAGTTCAGTGAGATAAGCACTTCAGAAGACCGAAATCTCTACATCACCAAACTACTCAAATTTCGATGCTGGGTTCACTGAAGTGATTATTTCAGTGAGATAAGCACTTCAGAAGACCAAAATCTCAACTTCACCAAACCACCCAACTTTCAATGCTGGGTTCACTGACGTGCTTATTTCATTGAGATAAGCACTTCAGAAGACCAAAATCTCAACATCTCAAAACCACTCAACGTTCGATGCTGTGTTCACTGAATTGCTTACTTCAGTGAGATAAGCACTTCAGAAGACCAAAATCTAAACTTCACCATACCATCCAACTTTCAATGCTGGGTTCACTGAAGTGCTTCTTTCAGTCAGATAAGCACTTCAGAAAAACAAAATATCAACCTCTCAAAACCACTCAACTTTCATTGCTGGGTTCACTGAAGTGCTTATTTCAGTGAGACAAGCACTTCAGAAGACCAAAATCTCAACTTCACCAAACCACCCAACTTTCAATGCTGGGTTCACTGAAGTGCTTATTTCAGTGAGATAAGCACTTCAGAAGACCAAAATCTCAACATCACAAAACCACTCAAATTTCGATGCTGGGTTCACTGAAGTGCTTATTTCATTGAGATAAGCACTTCACTGCGCCAAAATCCCAACCTCACCAAACGAATCAACTTTTGATGCTGGTTCCTCTGAATTGCTTATTTCAGTGAGATAAGCACTTCAGAAGGCCAAAATCTAAACATCACTAAACGACTCAACTTTTGATACTGGTTTCACTGAAATGCTTATTTCAGTGAGATAAGCACTTCAGAATGCCAAAATCCCAACCTCACCAAACGACTCAACTTTTGACGCTGGTTCCACTGAATTGCTTATTTCAGTGAGATAAGCACTTCAGAAGGCCAAAATCTAAACTTCACTAAACGACTCAACTTTTGATGCTGATTTCACTGAAATGCTTCTTTCAGTCAGATATGCACATCAGAAGGCCAAAATCTCAACTTCACCAAACCACCCAACTTTCGATCCAGGATATACCCAAAGGCTAATTTCAGTGAGATAAGCACTTCAGAAGACAAAAATCTAAACTTCACCAAACTACTCAACTTTCGATGCTGGGATCACTGAAGTGCTTATTTCAGTGAGATAAGCACTTCAGAAGAGCAAAAACTCAACTTCACAAAACCACTCAACTTTCGATGCTGGGCTCACTGCAGTGCTTATTTCAGTGAGATAAGCACTTCAGAATGCCAAAATCCCAACCTCACCAAACGACTCAACTTTTGATACTGGTTTCACTGAAATGCTTCTTTCAGTCAGATAAGCACTTCAGAAGGCCAAAATCTCAACTTCACAAAACCAGCCAACTTTCGATACTGGATTTACCCAAATGCTTATTTCAGTGAGATAAGCACTTCAGAAGACCAAAATCTAAACTTCACCAAACCACCCAACTTTCAATGCTGGGTTCACTGACGTGCATATTTCAGTGAGATAAGCACTTCAGAAGACCAAAATCTAAACTTCACCAAACCACCCAACTTTCAATGCTGGGATCACTGAAGTGCTTATTTCAGTGAGATAAGCACTTCAGAAGACAAAAATCTCAACATCTCAAAACCACTCAACTTTCGATGCTGTGTTCACTGAAGTGCTTATTTCAGTGAGATAAGCACTTCAGAAGACCAAAATCTAAACTTCAACAAACCATCCAACTTTCAATGCTGGGTTCACTGAAATGCTTCTTTCAGTCAGATAAGCACTTCAGAAGAACAAAATGTCAACATCTCAAAACCACTCAACTTTCGTTGCTGGGTTCACTGAAGTGCTTAGTTCAGTGAGATAAGCACTTCAGAAGACCGAAATCTCTACATCACCAAACTACTCAAATTTCGATGCTGGGTTCACTGAAGTGATTATTTCAGTGAGATAAGCACTTCAGAAGACCAAAATCTCAACTTCACCAAACCACCCAACTTTCAATGCTGGGTTCACTGACGTGCTTATTTCATTGAGATAAGCACTTCAGAAGACCAAAATCTCAACATCTCAAAACCACTCAACGTTCGATGCTGTGTTCACTGAATTGCTTATTTCAGTGAGATAAGCACTTCAGAAGACCAAAATCTAAACTTCACCATACCATCCAACTTTCAATGCTGGGTTCACTGAAGTGCTTCTTTCAGTCAGATAAGCACTTCAGAAAAACAAAATATCAACCTCTCAAAACCACTCAACTTTCATTGCTGGGTTCACTGAAGTGCTTATTTCAGTGAGACAAGCACTTCAGAAGACCAAAATCTCAACTTCACCAAACCACCCAACTTTCAATGCTGGGTTCACTGAAGTGCTTATTTCAGTGAGATAAGCACTTCAGAAGACCAAAATCTCAACATCACAAAACCACTCAAATTTCGATGCTGGGTTCACTGAAGTGCTTATTTCATTGAGATAAGCACTTCACTGCGCCAAAATCCCAACCTCACCAAACGAATCAACGTTTGATGCTGGTTCCTCTGAATTGCTTATTTCAGTGAGATAAGCACTTCAGAAGGCCAAAATCTAAACATCACTAAACGACTCAACTTTTGATACTGGTTTCACTGAAATGCTTATTTCAGTGAGATAAGCACTTCAGAATGCCAAAATCCCAACCTCACCAAACGACTCAACTTTTGACGCTGGTTCCACTGAATTGCTTATTTCAGTGAGATAAGCACTTCAGAAGGCCAAAATCTAAACTTCACTAAACGACTCAACTTTTGATGCTGATTTCACTGAAATGCTTCTTTCAGTCAGATATGCACATCAGAAGGCCAAAATCTCAACTTCACCAAACCACCCAACTTTCGATCCAGGATATACCCAAAGGCTAATTTCAGTGAGATAAGCACTTCAGAAGACAAAAATCTAAACTTCACCAAACCACTCAACTTTCGATGCTGGGATCACTGAAGTGCTTATTTCAGTGAGATAAGCACTTCAGAAGAGCAAAAACTCAACTTCACAAAACCACTCAACTTTCGATGCTGGGCTCACTGCAGTGCTTATTTCAGTGAGATAAGCACTTCAGAATGCCAAAATCCCAACCTCACCAAACGACTCAACTTTTGATACTGGTTTCACTGAAATGCTTCTTTCAGTCAGATAAGCACTTCAGAAGGCCAAAATCTCAACTTCACAAAACCAGCCAACTTTCGATACTGGATTTACCCAAATGCTTATTTCAGTGAGATAAGCACTTCAGAAGACCAAAATCTAAACTTCACCAAACCACCCAACTTTCAATGCTGGGTTCACTGACGTGCATATTTCAGTGAGATAAGCACTTCAGAAGACCAAAATCTAAACTTCACCAAACCACCCAACTTTCAATGCTGGGTTCACTGAAGTGCTTATTTCAGTGAGATAAGCACTTCAGAAGACAAAAATCTCAACATCTCAAAACCACTCAACTTTCGATGCTGTGTTCACTGAAGTGCTTATTTCAGTGAGATAAGCACTTCTGAAGACCAAAATCTAAACTTCAACAAACCATCCAACTTGCAATGCTGGGTTCACTGAAATGCTTCTTTCAGTCAGATAAGCACTTCAGAAGAACAAAATGTCAACATCTCAAAACAACTCAACTTTCGTGGCTGGGTTCACTGAAGTGCTTAGTTCAGTGAGATAAGCACTTCAGAAGACCGAAATCTCTACATCACCAAACCACTCAAATTTCATGCTGGGTTGTCTGAAGTGCTTATTTCAGTGAGATTACCACTTCAGAAGTCCAAAATCTCAACATCACAAAACCACTCAAATTTCGATGCTGGGTTCACTGAAGTGCTTATTTCATTGAGATAAGAACTTCACTGCGCCAAAATCCCAACCTCACCAAACGAATCAACTTTTGATGCTGGTTCCTCTGAATTGCTTATTTCAGTGAGATAAGCACTTCAGAAGGCCAAAATCTAAACATCACTAAACGACTCAACTTTTGATACTGATTTCACTGAAATGCTTCTTTCTGTCAGATAAGCACATCAGAAGGCCAAAATCTCAACTTCACCAAAACACCCAACTTTCGATCCAGGATTTACACAAATGCTTATTTCAGTGAGATAAGCACTTCAGAAGACTAAAATCTTAACTTCACCAAAACACTCAACTTTCGATGCTGGGATCACTGAAGTGCTTATTTCAGTGAGATAAGCACTTCAGAAGACCAAAATCTAAACTTCACCAAACCACCCAACTTTCAATGCTGGGTTCACTGAAATGCTTCTTTCAGTGAGATAAGCACTTCAGAATGCCAAAATCCCAACCTCACCAAACGACTCAACTTTTGATACTGGTTTCACTGAAATGCTTATTTCAGTGAGATAAGCACTTCAGAATGCCAAAATCCCAACCTCACCAAACGACTCAACTTTTGACGCTGGTTCCACTGATTTGCTTATTTCAGTGAGATAAGCACTTCAGAAGGCCAAAATCTAAACTTCACTAAACGACTCAACTTTTGATGCTGATTTCACTGAAATGCTTCTTTCAGTCAGATATGCACATCAGAAGGCCAAAATCTCAACTTCACCAAACCACCCAACTTTCGATCCAGGATATACCCAAAGGCTAATTTCAGTGAGATCAGCACTTCAGATGACCAAAATCTAAACTTCACCAAACCACCCAACTTTCAATGCTGGGTTCACTGAAGTGCTTATTTCAGTGAGATAAGCACTTCAGAAGACAAAAATCTCAACATCTCAAAACCACTCAACTTTCGATGCTCTGTTCACTGAAGTGCTTATTTCAGTGAGATAAGCTCTTCAGAAGACCAAAATCTCAACATCACCAAACCACTCAAATTTCGATGCTGGGTTCACTGAAGTGCTTATTTCAGTGAGATAAGCACTTCAGAAGACCAAAATCTCAACATCACAAAACCACTCAAATTTCGATGCTGGGTTCACTGAAGTGCTTATTTCATTGAGATAAGCACTTCACTGCGCCAAAATCCCAACCTCACCAAACGAATCAACTTTTGATGCTGGTTCCTCTGAATTGCTTATTTCAGTGAGATAAGCACTTCAGAAGGCCAAAATCTCAACATCACTAAACGACTCAACGTTTGATACTGATTTCACTGAAATGCTTCTTTCAGTCAGATAAGCACATCAGAATGCCAAAATCTCAACTTCACCTAAACACCCAACTTTCGTTCCAGGATTTACACAAATGCTTATTTCAGTGAGATAAGCACTTCAGAAGACTAAAATCTTAACTTCACCAAAACACTCAACTTTCGATGCTGAGATCACTGAAGAGCTTATTTCAGTGAGATAAGCACTTCAGAAGACAAAAATCTAAACTTCACCAAACCACCCAACTTTCAATGCTGGGTTCACTGAAATGCTTCTTTCAGTGAGATAAGCACTTCAGAATGCCAAAATCCCAACCTCACCAAACGACTCAACTTTTGATACTGGTTTCACTGAAATGCTTATTTCAGTGAGATAAGCACTTCAGAATGCCAAAATCCCAACCTCACCAAACGACTCAACTTTTGACGCTGGTTCCACTGAATTGCTTATTTCAGTGAGATAAGCACTTCAGAAGGCCAAAATCTCAACATCACCAAACCACTCAAATTTCGATGCTGGGTTCACTGAAGTGCTTATTTCATTGAGATAAGCACTTCACTGCGCCAAAATCCCAACCTCACCAAACGAATCAACTTTTGATGCTGGTTCCTCTGAATTGCTTATTTCAGTGAGATAAGCACTTCAGAAGGCCAAAATCTAAACATCACTAAACGACTCAACTTTTGATACTGATTTCACTGAAATGCTTCTTTCAGTCAGATAAGCACATCAGAAGGCCAAAATCTAAACTTCACCAAACCACCCAACTTTCAATGCTGGGTTCACTGAAGTGCTTCTTTCAGTGAGATAAGCACTTCAGATGACCGAAATCTCTACATCACCAAACCACTCAAATTTCGATGCTGGGTTCACTGAAGTGCTTATTTCAGTGAGATAAGCACTTCAGAAGACCAAAATCTCAACTTCACCAAACCACCCAACTTTCAATGCTGGGTTCACTGAAGTGCTTATTTCAGTGAGATAAGCACTTCAGAAGACCAAAATCTCAACATCACAAAACCACTCAAATTTCGATGCTGGGTTCACTGAAGTGCTTATTTCAGTGCGATAAGCACTTCAGAAGACAGAAATCTCTACATCACCAAACCACTCAAATTTCGATGCTGGGTTGGCTGAAGTGCTTATTTCAGAGAGATTACCACTTCAGAAGACCAAAATCTCAACATCACAAAACCACTCAAATTTCGATGCTGGGTTCACTGAAATGCTTATTTCAGTGAGATAAGCACTTCAGAATGCCAAAATCCCAACCTCACCAAACGACTCAACTTTTGACGCTGGTTCCACTGAATTGCTTATTTCAGTGAGATAAGCACTTCAGAAGGCCAAAATCTAAACTTCACTAAACGACTCAACTTTTGATGCTGATTTCACTGAAATGCTTCTTTCAGTCAGATATGCACATCAGAAGGCCAAAATCTCAACTTCACCAAACCACCCAACTTTCGATCCAGGATATACCCAAAGGCTAATTTCAGTGAGATAAGCACTTCAGAAGACAAAAATCTAAACTTCACCAAACCACTCAACTTTCGATGCTGGGATCACTGAAGTGCTTATTTCAGTGAGATAAGCACTTCAGAAGAGCAAAAACTCAACTTCACAAAACCACTCAACTTTCGATGCTGGGCTCACTGCAGTGCTTATTTCAGTGAGATAAGCACTTCAGAATGCCAAAATCCCAACCTCACCAAACGACTCAACTTTTGATACTGGTTTCACTGAAATGCTTCTTTCAGTCAGATAAGCACTTCAGAAGGCCAAAATCTCAACTTCACAAAACCAGCCAACTTTCGATACTGGATTTACCCAAATGCTTATTTCAGTGAGATAAGCACTTCAGAAGACCAAAATCTAAACTTCACCAAACCACCCAACTTTCAATGCTGGGTTCACTGACGTGCATATTTCAGTGAGATAAGCACTTCAGAAGACCAAAATCTAAACTTCACCAAACCACCCAACTTTCAATGCTGGGTTCACTGAAGTGCTTATTTCAGTGAGATAAGCACTTCAGAAGACAAAAATCTCAACATCTCAAAACCACTCAACTTTCGATGCTGTGTTCACTGAAGTGCTTATTTCAGTGAGATAAGCACTTCAGAAGACCAAAATCTAAACTTCAACAAACCATCCAACTTTCAATGCTGGGTTCACTGAAATGCTTCTTTCAGTCAGATAAGCACTTCAGAAGAACAAAATGTCAACATCTCAAAACCACTCAACTTTCGTTGCTGGGTTCACTGAAGTGCTTAGTTCAGTGAGATAAGCACTTCAGAATGCCAAAATCCCAACCTCACCAAACGACTCAACTTTTGACGCTGGTTCCACTGATTTGCTTATTTCAGTGAGATAAGCACTTCAGAATGCCAAAATCCCAACCTCACCAAACGACTCAACTTTTGACGCTGGTTCCACTGAATTGCTTATTTCAGTGAGATAAGCACTTCAGAAGGCCAAAATCTAAACTTCACTAAACGACTCAACTTTTGATGCTGATTTCACTGAAATGCTTCTTTCAGTCAGATATGCACATCAGAAGGCCAAAATCTCAACTTCACCAAACCACCCAACTTTCGATCCAGGATATACCCAAAGGCTAATTTCAGTGAGATAAGCACTTCTGAAGACAAAAATCTAAACTTCACCAAACCACTCAACTTTCGATGCTGGGATCACTGAAGTGCTTATTTCAGTGAGATAAGCACTTCAGAAGAGCAAAAACTCAACTTCACAAAACCACTCAACTTTCGATGCTGGGCTCACTGCAGTGCTTATTTCAGTGAGATAAGCACTTCAGAATGCCAAAATCCCAACCTCACCAAACGACTCAACTTTTGATACTGGTTTCACTGAAATGCTTCTTTCAGTCAGATAAGCAGTTCAGAAGGCCAAAATCTCAACTTCACAAAACCAGCCAACTTTCGATACTGGATTTACCCAAATGCTTATTTCAGTGAGATAAGCACTTCAGAAGACCAAAATCTAAACTTCACCAAACCACCCAACTTTCAATGCTGGGTTCACTGACGTGCATATTTCAGTGAGATAAGCACTTCAGAAGACCAAAATCTAAACTTCACCAAACCACCCAACTTTCAATGCTGGGTTCACTGAAGTGCTTATTTCAGTGAGATAAGCACTTCTGAAGACAAAAATCTCAACATCTCAAAACCACTCAACTTTCGATGCTGTGTTCACTGAAGTGCTTATTTCAGTGAGATAAGCACTTCAGAAGACCAAAATCTAAACTTAAACAAACCATCCAACTTTCAATGCTGGGTTCACTGAAATGCTTCTTTCAGTCAGATAAGCACTTCAGAAGACCGAAATCTCTACATCACCAAACCACTCAAATTTCGATGCTGGGTTGTCTGAAGTGCTTATTTCAGTGAGATTACCACTTCAGAAGACCAAAATCTCAACATCACAAAACCACTCAAATTTCGATGCTGGGTTCACTGAAGTGCTTATTTCATTGAGATAAGAACTTCACTGCGCCAAAATCCCAACCTCACCAAACGAATCAACTTTTGATGCTGGTTCCTCTGAATTGCTTATTTCAGTGAGATAAGCACTTCAGAAGGCCAAAATCTAGACATCACTAAACGAATCAACTTTTGATACTGATTTCACTGAAATGCTTCTTTCAGTCAGATAAGCACATCAGAAGGCCAAAATCTCAACTTCACCAAAACACCCAACTTTCGATCCAGGATTTACACAAATGCTTATTTCAGTGAGATAAGCACTTCAGAAGACTAAAATCTTAACTTCACCAAAACACTCAACTTTCGATGCTGGGATCACTGAAGTGCTTATTTCAGTGAGATAAGCACTTCAGAAGACCAAAATCTAAACTTCACCAAACCACCCAACTTTCAATGCTGGGTTCACTGAAATGCTTCTTTCAGTGAGATAAGCACTTCAGAATGCCAAAATCCCAACCTCACCAAACGACTCAACTTTTGATACTGGTTTCACTGAAATGCTTATTTCAGTGAGATAAGCACTTCAGAATGCCAAAATCCCAACCTCACCAAACGACTCAACTTTTGACGCTGGTTCCACTGATTTGCTTATTTCAGTGAGATAAGGACTTCAGAAGGCCAAAATCTAAACTTCACTAAACGACTCAACTTTTGATGCTGATTTCACTGAAATGCTTCTTTCAGTCAGATAAGCACTTCAGAAGGCCAAAATCTCAACTTCACAAAACCAGCCAACTTTCGATACTGGATTTACCCAAAAGCTTATTTCAGTGAGATAAGCACTTCAGAAGACCAAAATCTAAACTTCACCAAACCACCCAACTTTCAATGCTGGGTTCACTGACGTGCATATTTCAGTGAGATAAGCACTTCAGAAGACCAAAATCTAAACTTCACCAAACCACCCAACTTTCAATGCTGGGTTCACTGAAGTGCTTATTTCAGTGAGATAAGCACTTCAGAAGACAAAAATCTCAACATCTCAAAACCACTCAACTTTCGATGCTGTGTTCACTGAAGTGCTTATTTCAGTGAGATAAGCACTTCAGAAGACCAAAATCTAAACTTCAACAAACCATCCAACTTTCAATGCTGGGTTCACTGAAATGCTTCTTTCAGTCAGATAAGCACTTCAGAAGAACAAAATGTCAACATCTCAAAACAACTCAACTTTCGTGGCTGGGTTCACTGAAGTGCTTAGTTCAGTGAGATAAGCACTTCAGAAGACCGAAATCTCTACATCACCAAACCACTCAAATTTCATGCTGGGTTGTCTGAAGTGCTTATTTCAGTGAGATTACCACTTCAGAAGTCCAAAATCTCAACATCACAAAACCACTCAAATTTCGATGCTGGGTTCACTGAAGTGCTTATTTCATTGAGATAAGAACTTCACTGCGCCAAAATCCCAACCTCACCAAACGAATCAACTTTTGATGCTGGTTCCTCTGAATTGCTTATTTTAGTGAGATAAGCACTTCAGAAGGCCAAAATCTAAACATCACTAAACGACTCAACTTTTGATACTGATTTCACTGAAATGCTTCTTTCTGTCAGATAAGCACATCAGAAGGCCAAAATCTCAACTTCACCAAAACACCCAACTTTCGATCCAGGATTTACACAAATGCTTATTTCAGTGAGATAAGCACTTCAGAAGACTAAAATCTTAACTTCACCAAAACACTCAACTTTCGATGCTGGGATCACTGAAGTGCTTATTTCAGTGAGATAAGCACTTCAGAAGACCAAAATCTAAACTTCACCAAACCACCCAACTTTCAATGCTGGGTTCACTGAAATGCTTCTTTCAGTGAGATAAGCACTTCAGAAGAGCAAAAACTCAACTTCACAAAACCACTCAACTTTCGATGCTGGGCTCACTGCAGTGCTTATTTCAGTGAGATAAGCACTTCAGAATGCCAAAATCCCAACCTCACCAAACGACTCAACTTTTGATACTGGTTTCACTGAAATGCTTCTTTCAGTCAGATAAGCACTTCAGAAGGCCAAAATCTCAACTTCACAAAACCAGCCAACTTTCGATACTGGATTTACCCAAATGCTTATTTCAGTGAGATAAGCACTTCAGAAGACCAAAATCTAAACTTCACCAAACCACCCAACTTTCAATGCTGGGTTCACTGACGTGCATATTTCAGTGAGATAAGCACTTCAGAAGACCAAAATCTAAACTTCACCAAACCACCCAACTTTCAATGCTGGGTTCACTGAAGTGCTTATTTCAGTGAGATAAGCACTTCAGAAGACAAAAATCTCAACATCTCAAAACCACTCAACTTTCGATGCTGTGTTCACTGAAGTGCTTATTTCAGTGAGATAAGCACTTCAGAAGACCAAAATCTAAACTTCAACAAACCATCCAACTTTCAATGCTGGGTTCACTGAAATGCTTCTTTCAGTCAGATAAGCACTTCAGAAGAACAAAATGTCAACATCTCAAAACCACTCAACTTTCGTTGCTGGGTTCACTGAAGTGCTTAGTTCAGTGAGATAAGCACTTCAGAATGCCAAAATCCCAACCTCACCAAACGACTCAACTTTTGACGCTGGTTCCACTGATTTGCTTATTTCAGTGAGATAAGCACTTCAGAATGCCAAAATCCCAACCTCACCAAACGACTCAACTTTTGACGCTGGTTCCACTGAATTGCTTATTTCAGTGAGATAAGCACTTCAGAAGGCCAAAATCTAAACTTCACTAAACGACTCAACTTTTGATGCTGATTTCACTGAAATGCTTCTTTCAGTCAGATATGCACATCAGAAGGCCAAAATCTCAACTTCACCAAACCACCCAACTTTCGATCCAGGATATACCCAAAGGCTAATTTCAGTGAGATAAGCACTTCTGAAGACAAAAATCTAAACTTCACCAAACCACTCAACTTTCGATGCTGGGATCACTGAAGTGCTTATTTCAGTGAGATAAGCACTTCAGAAGAGCAAAAACTCAACTTCACAAAACCACTCAACTTTCGATGCTGGGCTCACTGCAGTGCTTATTTCAGTGAGATAAGCACTTCAGAATGCCAAAATCCCAACCTCACCAAACGACTCAACTTTTGATACTGGTTTCACTGAAATGCTTCTTTCAGTCAGATAAGCACTTCAGAAGGCCAAAATCTCAACTTCACAAAACCAGCCAACTTTCGATACTGGATTTACCCAAATGCTTATTTCAGTGAGATAAGCACTTCAGAAGACCAAAATCTAAACTTCACCAAACCACCCAACTTTCAATGCTGGGTTCACTGACGTGCATATTTCAGTGAGATAAGCACTTCAGAAGACCAAAATCTAAACTTCACCAAACCACCCAACTTTCAATGCTGGGTTCACTGAAGTGCTTATTTCAGTGAGATAAGCACTTCTGAAGACAAAAATCTCAACATCTCAAAACCACTCAACTTTCGATGCTGTGTTCACTGAAGTGCTTATTTCAGTGAGATAAGCACTTCAGAAGACCAAAATCTAAACTTAAACAAACCATCCAACTTTCAATGCTGGGTTCACTGAAATGCTTCTTTCAGTCAGATAAGCACTTCAGAAGACCGAAATCTCTACATCACCAAACCACTCAAATTTCGATGCTGGGTTGTCTGAAGTGCTTATTTCAGTGAGATTACCACTTCAGAAGACCAAAATCTCAACATCACAAAACCACTCAAATTTCGATGCTGGGTTCACTGAAGTGCTTATTTCATTGAGATAAGAACTTCACTGCGCCAAAATCCCAACCTCACCAAACGAATCAACTTTTGATGCTGGTTCCTCTGAATTGCTTATTTCAGTGAGATAAGCACTTCAGAAGGCCAAAATCTAAACATCACTAAACGAATCAACTTTTGATACTGATTTCACTGAAATGCTTCTTTCAGTCAGATAAGCACATCAGAAGGCCAAAATCTCAACTTCACCAAAACACCCAACTTTCGATCCAGGATTTACACAAATGCTTATTTCAGTGAGATAAGCACTTCAGAAGACTAAAATCTTAACTTCACCAAAACACTCAACTTTCGATGCTGGGATCACTGAAGTGCTTATTTCAGTGAGATAAGCACTTCAGAAGACCAAAATCTAAACTTCACCAAACCACCCAACTTTCAATGCTGGGTTCACTGAAATGCTTCTTTCAGTGAGATAAGCACTTCAGAATGCCAAAATCCCAACCTCACCAAACGACTCAACTTTTGATACTGGTTTCACTGAAATGCTTATTTCAGTGAGATAAGCACTTCAGAATGCCAAAATCCCAACCTCACCAAACGACTCAACTTTTGACGCTGGTTCCACTGATTTGCTTATTTCAGTGAGATAAGCACTTCAGAAGGCCAAAATCTAAACTTCACTAAACGACTCAACTTTTGATGCTGATTTCACTGAAATGCTTCTTTCAGTCAGATAAGCACTTCAGAAGGCCAAAATCTCAACTTCACAAAACCAGCCAACTTTCGATACTGGATTTACCCAAAAGCTTATTTCAGTGAGATAAGCACTTCAGAAGACCAAAATCTAAACTTCACCAAACCACCCAACTTTCAATGCTGGGTTCACTGACGTGCATATTTCAGTGAGATAAGCACTTCAGAAGACCAAAATCTAAACTTCACCAAACCACCCAACTTTCAATGCTGGGTTCACTGAAGTGCTTATTTCAGTGAGATAAGCACTTCAGAAGACAAAAATCTCAACATCTCAAAACCACTCAACTTTCGATGCTGTGTTCACTGAAGTGCTTATTTCAGTGAGATAAGCACTTCAGAAGACCAAAATCTAAACTTCAACAAACCATCCAACTTTCAATGCTGGGTTCACTGAAATGCTTCTTTCAGTCAGATAAGCACTTCAGAAGAACAAAATGTCAACATCTCAAAACAACTCAACTTTCGTGGCTGGGTTCACTGAAGTGCTTAGTTCAGTGAGATAAGCACTTCAGAAGACCGAAATCTCTACATCACCAAACCACTCAAATTTCATGCTGGGTTGTCTGAAGTGCTTATTTCATTGAGATTACCACTTCAGAAGTCCAAAATCTCAACATCACAAAACCACTCAAATTTCGATGCTGGGTTCACTGAAGTGCTTATTTCATTGAGATAAGAACTTCACTGCGCCAAAATCCCAACCTCACCAAACGAATCAACTTTTGATGCTGGTTCCTCTGAATTGCTTATTTCAGTGAGATAAGCACTTCAGAAGGCCAAAATCTAAACATCACTAAACGACTCAACTTTTGATACTGATTTCACTGAAATGCTTCTTTCTGTCAGATAAGCACATCAGAAGGCCAAAATCTCAACTTCACCAAAACACCCAACTTTCGATCCAGGATTTACACAAATGCTTATTTCAGTGAGATAAGCACTTCAGAAGACTAAAATCTTAACTTCACCAAAACACTCAACTTTCGATGCTGGGATCACTGAAGTGCTTATTTCAGTGAGATAAGCACTTCAGAAGACCAAAATCTAAACTTCACCAAACCACCCAACTTTCAATGCTGGGTTCACTGAAATGCTTCTTTCAGTGAGATAAGCACTTCAGAATGCCAAAATCCCAACCTCACCAAACGACTCAACTTTTGATACTGGTTTCACTGAAATGCTTATTTCAGTGAGATAAGCACTTCAGAATGCCAAAATCCCAACCTCACCAAACGACTCAACTTTTGACGCTGGTTCCACTGATTTGCTTATTTCAGTGAGATAAGCACTTCAGAAGGCCAAAATCTAAACTTCACTAAACGACTCAACTTTTGATGCTGATTTCACTGAAATGCTTCTTTCAGTCAGATATGCACATCAGAAGGCCAAAATCTCAACTTCACCAAACCACCCAACTTTCGATCCAGGATATACCCAAAGGCTAATTTCAGTGAGATAAGCACTTCAGATGACCAAAATCTAAACTTCACCAAACCACCCAACTTTCAATGCTGGGTTCACTGAAGTGCTTATTTCAGTGAGATAAGCACTTCAGAAGACAAAAATCTCAACATCTCAAAACCACTCAACTTTCGATGCTGTGTTCACTGAAGTGCTTATTTCAGTGAGATAAGCACTTCAGAAGACCAAAATCTCAACATCACCAAACCACTCAAATTTCGATGCTGGGTTCACTGAAGTGCTTATTTCAGTGAGATAAGCACTTCAGAAGACCAAAATCTCAACATCACAAAACCACTCAAATTTCGATGCTGGGTTCACTGAAGTGCTTATTTCATTGAGATAAGCACTTCACTGCGCCAAAATCCCAACCTCACCAAACGAATCAACTTTTGATGCTGGTTCCTCTGAATTGCTTATTTCAGTGAGATAAGCACTTCAGAAGGCCAAAATCTCAACATCACTAAACGACTCAACGTTTGATACTGATTTCACTGAAATGCTTCTTTCAGTCAGATAAGCACATCAGAAGGCCAAAATCTCAACTTCACCTAAACACCCAACTTTCGTTCCAGGATTTACACAAATGCTTATTTCAGTGAGATAAGCACTTCAGAAGACTAAAATCTTAACTTCACCAAAACACTCAACTTTCGATGCTGAGATCACTGAAGAGCTTATTTCAGTGAGATAAGCACTTCAGAAGACAAAAATCTAAACTTCACCAAACCACCCAACTTTCAATGCTGGGTTCACTGAAATGCTTCTTTCAGTGAGATAAGCACTTCAGAATGCCAAAATCCCAACCTCACCAAACGACTCAACTTTTGATACTGGTTTCACTGAAATGCTTATTTCAGTGAGATAAGCACTTCAGAATGCCAAAATCCCAACCTCACCAAACGACTCAACTTTTGACGCTGGTTCCACTGAATTGCTTATTTCAGTGAGATAAGCACTTCAGAAGGCCAAAATCTCAACATCACCAAACCACTCAAATTTCGATGCTGGGTTCACTGAAGTGCTTATTTCATTGAGATAAGCACTTCACTGCGCCAAAATCCCAACCTCACCAAACGAATCAACTTTTGATGCTGATTTCACTGAAATGCTTCTTTCAGTCAGATATGCACATCAGAAGGCCAAAATCTCAACTTCACCAAACCACCCAACTTTCGATCCAGGATATACCCAAAGGCTAATTTCAGTGAGATAAGCACTTCAGATGACCAAAATCTAAACTTCACCAAACCACCCAACTTTCAATGCTGGGTTCACTGAAGTGCTTATTTCAGTGAGATAAGCACTTCAGAAGACAAAAATCTCAACATCTCAAAACCACTCAACTTTCGATGCTGTGTTCACTGAAGTGCTTATTTCAGTGAGATAAGCACTTCAGAAGACCAAAATCTCAACATCACCAAAGCACTCAAATTTCGATGCTGGGTTCACTGAAGTGCTTATTTCAGTGAGATAAACACTTCAGAAGACCAAAATCTCAACATCACAGAACCACTCAAATTTCGATGCTGGGTTCACTGAAGTGCTTATTTCATTGAGATAAGCACTTCACTGCGCCAAAATCCCAACCTCATTAAACGAATCAACTTTTGATGCTGGTTCCTCTGAATTGCTTATTTCAGTGAGATAAGCACTTCAGAAGGCCAAAATCTCAACATCACTAAACGACTCAACTTTTGATACTGATTTCACTGAAATCCTTCTTTCAGTCAGATAAGCACATCAGAAGGCCAAAATCTCAACTTCACCTAAACACCCAACTTTCGTTCCAGGATTTACACAAATGCTTATTTCAGTGAGATAAGCACTTCAGAAGACTAAAATCTTAACTTCACCAAAACACTCAACTTTCGATGCTGGGATCACTGAAGTGCTTATTTCAGTGAGATAAGCACTTCAGAAGACCAAAATCTAAACTTCACCAAACCACCCAACTTTCAATGCTGGGTTCACTGAAATGCTTCTTTCAGTGAGATAAGCACTTCAGAATGCCAAAATCCCAACCTCACCAAACGACTCAACTTTTGATACTGGTTTCACTGAAATGCTTATTTCAGTGAGATAAGCACTTCAGAATGCCAAAATCCCAACCTCACCAAACGACTCAACTTTTGATACTGGTTTCACTGAAATGCTTCTTTCAGTCAGATAAGCACTTCAGAAGGCCAAAATCTCAACTTCACAAAACCAGCCAACTTTCGATACTGGATTTACCCAAATGCTTATTTCAGTGAGATAAGCACTTCAGAAGACCAAAATCTAAACTTCACCAAAGCACCCAACTTTCAATGCTGGGTTCACTGACGTGCTTATTTCAGTGAGATAAGCACTTCAGAAGACCGAAATCTCTACATCACCAAACCACTCAAATTTCGATGCTGGGTTGTCTGAAGTGCTTATTTCAGTCTGATTTTCACTTCAGAAGACCAAAATCTCAACATCACAAAACCACTCAAATTTCGATGCTGGGTTCACTGAAGTGCTTATTTCATTGAGATAAGCACTTCACTGCGCCAAAATCCCAACCTCACCAAACGAATCAACTTTTGATGCTGGTTCCTCTGAATTGCTTATTTCAGTGAGATAAGCACTTCAGAAGGCCAAAATCTCAACATCACTAAACGACTCAACTTTTGATACTGATTTCACTGAAATCCTTCTTTCAGTCAGATAAGCACATCAGAAGGCCAAAATCTCAACTTCACCACAACACCCAACTTTCGATCCAGGATTTACACAAATGCTTATTTCAGTGAGATAAGCACTTCAGAAGACTAAAATCTTAACTTCACCAAAACACTCAACTTTCGATGCTGGGATCACTGAAGTGCTTATTTCAGTGAGATAAGCACTTCAGAAGACCAAAATCTAAACTTCACCAAACCACCCAACTTTCAATGCTGGGTTCACTGAAATGCTTCTTTCAGTGAGATAAGCACTTCAGAATGCCAAAATCCCAACCTCACCAAACGACTCAACTTTTGATACTGGTTTCACTGAAATGCTTCTTTCAGTCAGATAAGCACTTCAGAAGGCCAAAATCTCAACTTCACAAAACCAGCCAACTTTCGATACTGGATTTACCCAAATGCTTATTTCAGTGAGATAAGCACTTCAGAAGACCAAAATCTAAACTTCACCAAAGCACCCAACTTTCAATGCTGGGTTCACTGACGTGCTTATTTCAGTGAGATAAGCACTTCAGAAGACCGAAATCTCTACATCACCAAACCACTCAAATTTCGATGCTGGGTTGTCTGAAGTGCTTATTTCAGTCTGATTACCACTTCAGAAGACCAAAATCTCAACATCACAAAACCACTCAAATTTCGATGCTGGGTTCACTGAAGTGCTTATTTCATTGAGATAAGCACTTCACTGCGCCAAAATCCCAACCTCACCAAACGAATCAACTTTTGATGCTGGTTCCTCTGAATTGCTTATTTCAGTGAGATAAGCACTTCAGAAGGCCAAAATCTAAACATCACTAAACGACTCAACTTTTGATACTGATTTCACTGAAATGCTTCTTTCAGTCAGAAAGCACATCAGAAGGCCAAAATCTCAACTTCACCAAAACACCCAACTTTCGATCCAGGATTTACACAAATGCTTATTTCAGTGAGATAAGCACTTCAGAAGACTAAAATCTTAACTTCACCAAAACACTCAACTTTCGATGCTGGGATCACGGAAGTGCTTATTTCAGTGAGATAAGCACTTCAGAAGACCAAAATCTAAACTTCACCAAACCACCCAACTTTCAATGCTGGGTTCACTGAAATGCTTCTTTCAGTGAGATAAGCACTTCAGAATGCCAAAATCCCAACCTCACCAAACGACTCAACTTTTGATACTGGTTTCACTGAAATGCTTATTTCAGTGAGATAAGCACTTCAGAATGCCAAAATCCCAACCTCACCAAACGACTCAACTTTTGACGCTGGTTCCACTGATTTGCTTATTTCAGTGAGATAAGCACTTCAGAAGGCCAAAATCTAAACTTCACTAAACGACTCAACTTTTGATGCTGATTTCACTGAAATGCTTCTTTCAGTCAGATATGCACATCAGAAGGCCAAAATCTCAACTTCACCAAACCACCCAACTTTCGATCCAGGATATACCCAAAGGCTAATTTCAGTGAGATAAGCACTTCAGAAGACAAAAATCTAAACTTCACCAAACCACTCACCTTTCGATGCTGGGATCACTGAAGTGCTTATTTCAGTGAGATAAGCACTTCAGAAGAGCAAAAACTCAACTTCACAAAACCACTCAACTTTCGATGCTGGGCTCACTGCAGTGCTTATTTCAGTGAGATAAGCACTTCAGAATGCCAAAATCCCAACCTCACCAAACGACTCAACTTTTGATACTGGTTTCACTGAAATGCTTCTTTCAGTCAGATAAGCACTTCAGAAGGCCAAAATCTCAACTTCACAAAACCAGCCAACTTTCGATACTGGATTTACCCAAATGCTTATTTCAGTGAGATAAGCACTTCAGAAGACCAAAATCTAAACTTCACCAAACCACCCAACTTTCAATGCTGGGTTCACTGAAGTGCTTATTTCAGTGAGATAAGCACTTCAGAAGACAAAAATCTCAACATCTCAAAACCACTCAACTTTCGATGCTGTGTTCACTGAAGTGCTTATTTCAGTGAGATAAGCACTTCAGAAGACCAAAATCTAAACTTCAACAAACCATCCAACTTTCAATGCTGGGTTCACTGAAATGCTTCTTTCAGTCAGATAAGCACTTCAGAAGAACAAAATATCAACATCTCAAAACCACTCAACTTTCGTTGCTGGGTTCACTGAAGTGCTTAGTTCAGTGAGATAAGCACTTCAGAAGACCGAAATCTCTACATCACCAAACCACTCAAATTTCGATGCTGGGTTCACTGAAGTGATTATTTCAGTGAGATAAGCACTTCAGAAGACCAAAATCTCAACTTCACCAAACCACCCAACTTTCAATGCTGGGTTCACTGACGTGCTTATTTCAGTGAGATAAGCACTTCAGAAGACCAAAATCTAAACTTCACCAAACCACCCAACTTTCAATGCTGGGTTCACTGAAGTGCTTCTTTCAGTGAGATAAGCACTTCAGATGACCGAAATCTCTACATCACCAAACCACTCAAATTTCGATGCTGGGTTCACTGAAGTGCTTATTTCAGTGAGATTAGCACTTCAGAAGACCAAAATCTCAACTTCACCAAACCACCCAACTTTCAATGCTGGGTTCACTGAAGTGCTTATTTCAGTGAGATAAGCACTTCAGAAGACCAAAATCTCAACATCACAAAACCACTCAAATTTCGATGCTGGGTTCACTGAAGTGCTTATTTCAGTGCGATAAGCACTTCAGAAGACAGAAATCTCTACATCACCAAACCACTCAAATTTCGATGCTGGGTTGGCTGAAGTGCTTATTTCAGTGAGATTACCACTTCAGAAGACCAAAATCTCAACATCACAAAACCACTCAAATTTCGATGCTGGGTTCACTGAAATGCTTATTTCAGTGAGATAAGCACTTCAGAATGCCAAAATCCCAACCTCACCAAACGACTCAACTTTTGACGCTGGTTCCACTGAATTGCTTATTTCAGTGAGATAAGCACTTCAGAAGGCCAAAATCTAAACTTCACTAAACGACTCAACTTTTGATGCTGATTTCACTGAAATGCTTCTTTCAGTCAGATATGCACATCAGAAGGCCAAAATCTCAACTTCACCAAACCACCCAACTTTCGATCCAGGATATACCCAAAGGCTAATTTCAGTGAGATAAGCACTTCAGAAGACAAAAATCTAAACTTCACCAAACCACTCAACTTTCGATGCTGGGATCACTGAAGTGCTTATTTCAGTGAGATAAGCACTTCAGAAGAGCAAAAACTCAACTTCACAAAACCACTCAACTTTCGATGCTGGGCTCACTGCAGTGCTTATTTCAGTGAGATAAGCACTTCAGAATGCCAAAATCCCAACCTCACCAAACGACTCAACTTTTGATACTGGTTTCACTGAAATGCTTCTTTCAGTCAGATAAGCACTTCAGAAGGCCATAATCTCAACTTCACAAAACCAGCCAACTTTCGATACTGGATTTACCCAAATGCTTATTTCAGTGAGATAAGCACTTCAGAAGACCAAAATCTAAACTTCACCAAACCACCCAACTTTCAATGCTGGGTTCACTGACGTGCATATTTCAGTGAGATAAGCACTTCAGAAGACCAAAATCTAAACTTCACCAAACCACCCAACTTTCAATGCTGGGTTCACTGAAGTGCTTATTTCAGTGAGATAAGCACTTCAGAAGACAAAAATCTCAACATCTCAAAACCACTCAACTTTCGATGCTGTGTTCACTGAAGTGCTTATTTCAGTGAGATAAGCACTTCAGAAGACCAAAATCTAAACTTCAACAAACCATCCAACTTTCAATGCTGGGTTCACTGAAATGCTTCTTTCAGTCAGATAAGCACTTCAGAAGAACAAAATGTCAACATCTCAAAACCACTCAACTTTCGTTGCTGGGTTCACTGAAGTGCTTAGTTCAGTGAGATAAGCACTTCAGAAGACCGAAATCTCTACATCACCAAACCACTCAAATTTCATGCTGGGTTGTCTGAAGTGCTTATTTCAGTGAGATTTCCACTTCAGAAGACCAAAATCTCAACATCACAAAACCACTCAAATTTCGATGCTGGGTTCACTGAAGTGCTTATTTCATTGAGATAAGAACTTCACTGCGCCAAAATCGCAACCTCACCAAACGAATCAACTTTTGATGCTGGTTCCTCTGAATTGCTTATTTCAGTGAGATAAGCACTTCAGAAGGCCAAAATCTCAACATCACTAAACGACTCAACTTTTGATACTGATTTCACTGAAATGCTTCTTTCAGTCAGATAAGCACATCGGAAGGCCAAAATCTCAACTTCACCAAAACACCCAACTTTCGATCCAGGATTTACACAAATGCTTATTTCAGTGAGATAAGCACTTCAGAAGACTAAAATCTTAACTTCACCAAAACACTCAACTTTCGATGCTGGGATCACTGAAGTGCTTATTTCAGTGAGATAAGCACTTCAGAAGACCAAAATCTAAACATCACCAAACCACCCAACTTTCAATGCTGGGTTCACTGAAATGCTTCTTTCAGTGAGATAAGCACTTCAGAATGCCAAAATCCCAACCTCACCAAACGACTCAACTTTTGATACTGGTTTCACTGAAATGCTTATTTCAGTGAGATAAGCACTTCAGAATGCCAAAATCCCAACCTCACCAAACGACTCAACTTTTGACGCTGGTTCCACTGATTTGCTTATTTCAGTGAGATAAGCACTTCAGAAGGCCAAAATCTAAACTTCACTAAACGACTCAACTTTTGATGCTGATTTCACTGAAATGCTTCTTTCAGTCAGATATGCACATCAGAAGGCCAAAATCTCAACTTCACCAAACCACCCAACTTTCGATCCAGGATATACCCAAAGGCTAATTTCAGTGAGATAAGCACTTCAGAAGACAAAAATCTAAACTTCACCAAACCACCCAACTTTCAATGCTGGGTTCACTGAAATGCTTCTTTCAGTGAGATAAGCACTTCAGAATGCCAAAATCCCAACCTCACCAAACGACTCAACTTTTGATACTGGTTTCACTGAAATGCTTATTTCAGTGAGATAAGCACTTCAGAATGCCAAAATCCCAACCTCACCAAACGACTCAACTTTTGACGCTGGTTCCACTGATTTGCTTATTTCAGTGAGATAAGCACTTCAGAAGGCCAAAATCTAAACTTCACTAAACGACTCAACTTTTGATGCTGATTTCACTGAAATGCTTCTTTCAGTCAGATATGCACATCAGTAGGCCAAAATCTCAACTTCACCAAACCACCCAACTTTCGATCCAGGATATACCCAAAGGCTAATTTCAGTGAGATAAGCACTTCAGAAGACAAAAATCTAAACTTCACCAAACCACTCACCTTTCGATGCTGGGATCACTGAAGTGCTTATTTCAGTGAGATAAGCACTTCAGAAGAGCAAAAACTCAACTTCACAAAACCACTCAACTTTCGATGCTGGGCTCACTGCAGTGCATATTTCAGTGAGATAAGCACTTCAGAATGCCAAAATCCCAACCTCACCAAACGACTCAACTTTTGATACTGGTTTCACTGAAATGCTTCTTTCAGTCAGATAAGCACTTCAGAAGGCCAAAATCTCAACTTCACAAAACCAGCCAACTTTCGATACTGGATTTACCCAAATGCTTATTTCAGTGAGATAAGCACTTCAGAAGACCAAAATCTAAACTTCACCAAACCACCCAACTTTCAATGCTGGGTTCACTGAAGTGCTTATTTCAGTGAGATAAGCACTTCAGAAGACAAAAATCTCAACATCTCAAAACCACTCAACTTTCGATGCTGTGTTCACTGAAGTGCTTATTTCAGTGAGATAAGCACTTCAGAAGACCAAAATCTAAACTTCAACAAACCATCCAACTTTCAATGCTGGGTTCACTGAAATGCTTCTTTCAATCAGATAAGCACTTCAGAAGAACAAAATATCAACATCTCAAAACAACTCAACTTTCGTTGCTGGGTTCACTGAAGTGCTTAGTTCAGTGAGATAAGCACTTCAGAAGACCGAAATCTCTACATCACCAAACCACTCAAATTTCGATGCTGGGTTCACTGAAGTGATTATTTCAGTGAGATAAGCACTTCAGAAGACCAAAATCTAAACTTCACCAAACCACCCAACTTTCAATGCTGGGTTCACTGAAGTGCTTCTTTCAGTGAGATAAGCACTTCAGATGACCGAAATCTCTACATCACCAAACCACTCAAATTTCGATGCTGGGTTCACTGAAGTGCTTATTTCAGTGAGATTAGCACTTCAGAAGACCAAAATCTCAACTTCACCAAACCACCCAACTTTCAATGCTGGGTTCACTGAAGTGCTTATTTCAGTGAGATAAGCACTTCAGAAGACCAAAATCTAAACTTCACCAAACCACCCAACTTTCAATGCTGGGTTCACTGAAGTGCTTCTTTCAGTGAGATAAGCACTTCAGATGACCGAAATCTCTACATCACCAAACCACTCAAATTTCGATGCTGGGTTCACTGAAGTGCTTATTTCAGTGAGATTAGCACTTCAGAAGACCAAAATCTCAACTTCACCAAACCACCCAACTTTCAATGCTGGGTTCACTGAAGTGCTTATTTCAGTGAGATAAGCACTTCAGAATGCCAAAATCCCAACCTCACCAAACGACTCAACTTTTGACGCTGGTTCCACTGATTTGCTTATTTCAGTGAGATAAGCACTTCAGAAGGCCAAAATCTAAACTTCACTAAACGACTCAACTTTTGATGCTGATTTCACTGAAATGCTTCTTTCAGTCAGATATGCACATCAGAAGGCCAAAATCTCAACTTCACCAAACCACCCAACTTTCGATCCAGGATATACCCAAAGGCTAATTTCAGTGAGATAAGCACTTCAGAAGACAAAAATCTAAACTTCACCAAACCACTCAACTTTCGATGCTGGGATCACTGAAGTGCTTATTTCAGTGAGATAAGCACTTCAGGAGAGCAAAAACTCAACTTCACAAAACCACTCAACTTTCGATGCTGGGCTCACTGCAGTGCTTATTTCAGTGAGATAAGCACTTCAGAATGCCAAAATCCCAACCTCACCAAACGACTCAACTTTTGATACTGGTTTCACTGAAATGCTTCTTTCAGTCAGATAAGCACTTCAGAAGGCCAAAATCTCAACTTCACAAAACCAGCCAACTTTCGATACTGGATTTACCCAAATGCTTATTTCAGTGAGATAAGCACTTCAGAAGACCAAAATCTAAACTTCACCAAACCACCCAACTTTCAATGCTGGGTTCACTGAAATGCTTCTTTCAGTGAGATAAGCACTTCAGAATGCCAAAATCCCAACCTCACCAAACGACTCAACTTTTGATACTGGTTTCACTGAAATGCTTATTTCAGTGAGATAAGCACTTCAGAATGCCAAAATCCCAACCTCACCAAACGACTCAACTTTTGACGCTGGTTCCACTGAATTGCTTATTTCAGTGAGATAAGCACTTCAGAAGAGCAAAAACTCAACTTCACTAAACGACTCAACTTTTGATGCTGATTTCACTGAAATGCTTCTTTCAGTCAGATATGCACATCAGAAGGCCAAAATCTCAACTTCACCAAACCACCCAACTTTCGATCCAGGATATACCCAAAGGCTAATTTCAGTGAGATAAGCACTTCAGAAGACAAAAATCTAAACTTCACCAAACCACTCAACTTTCGATGCTGGGATCACTGAAGTGCTTATTTCAGTGAGATAAGCACTTCAGAAGAGCAAAAACTCAACTTCACAAAACCACTCAACTTTCGATGCTGGGCTCACTGCAGTGCTTATTTCAGTGAGATAAGCACTTCAGAATGCCAAAATCCCAACCTCACCAAACGACTCAACTTTTGATACTGGTTTCACTGAAATGCTTCTTTCAGTCAGATAAGCACTTCAGAAGGCCAAAATCTCAACTTCACAAAACCAGCCAACTTTCGATACTGGATTTACCCAAATGCTTATTTCAGTGACATAAGCACTTCAGAAGACCAAAATCTAAACTTCACCAAACCACCCAACTTTCAATGCTGGGTTCACTGACGTGCATATTTCAGTGAGATAAGCACTTCAGAAGACCAAAATCTAAACTTCACCAAACCACCCAACTTTCAATGCTGGGTTCACTGAAGTGCTTATTTCAGTGAGATAAGCACTTCAGAAGACAAAAATCTCAACATCTCAAAACCACTCAACTTTCGATGCTGTGTTCACTGAAGTGCTTATTTCAGTGAGATAAGCACTTCAGAAGACCAAAATCTAAACTTCAACAAACCATCCAACTTTCAATGCTGGGTTCACTGAAATGCTTCTTTCAGTCAGATAAGCACTTCAGAAGAACAAAATGTCAACATCTCAAAACCACTCAACTTTCGTTGCTGGGTTCACTGAAGTGCTTATTTCAGTGAGATAAGCACTTCAGAAGACCGAAATCTCTACATCACCAAACTACTCAAATTTCGATGCTGGGTTCACTGAAGTGATTATTTCAGTGAGATAAGCACTTCAGAAGACCAAAATCTCAACTTCACCAAACCACCCAACTTTCAATGCTGGGTTCACTGACGTGCTTATTTCATTGAGATAAGCACTTCAGAAGACCAAAATCTCAACATCTCAAAACCACTCAACGTTCGATGCTGTGTTCACTGAATTGCTTATTTCAGTGAGATAAGCACTTCAGAAGACCAAAATCTAAACTTCACCATACCATCCAACTTTCAATGCTGGGTTCACTGAAATGCTTCTTTCAGTCAGATAAGCACTTCAGAAAAACAAAATATCAACATCTCAAAACCACTCAACTTTCATTGCTGGGTTCACTGAAGTGCTTATTTCAGTGAGACAAGCACTTCAGAAGACCAAAATCTCAACTTCACCAAACCACCCAACTTTCAATGCTGGGTTCACTGAAGTGCTTATTTCAGTGAGATAAGCACTTCAGAAGACCAAAATCTCAACATCACAAAACCACTCAAATTTCGATGCTGTGTTCACTGAAGTTCTTATTTCAGTGAGATAAGCACTTCAGAAGACCGAAATCTCTACATCACCAAACCACTCAAATTTCGATGCTGGGTTGTCTGAAGTGCTTATTTCAGTGAGATTACCACTTCAGAAGACCAAAATCTCAACATCACAAAACCACTCAAATTTCGAAGCTGGGTTCACTGAAGTGCTTATTTCATTGAGATAAGAACTTCACTGCGCCAAAATCCCAACCTCACCAAACGAATCAACTTTTGATGCTGGTTCCTCTGAATTGCTTATTTCAGTGAGATAAGCACTTCAGAAGGCCAAAATCTAAACATCACTAAACGACTCAACTTTTGATACTGATTTCACTGAAATGCTTCTTTCAGTCAGATAAGCACTTCAGAAGGCCATAATCTCAACTTCACAAAACCAGCCAACTTTCGATACTGGATTTACCCAAATGCTTATTTCAGTGAGATAAGCACTTCAGAAGACCAAAATCTAAACTTCACAAAGCACCCAACTTTCAATGCTGGGTTCACTGACGTGCTTATTTCAGTGAGATAAGCACTTCAGAAGACCGAAATCTCTACATCACCAAACCACTCAAATTTCGATGCTGGGTTGTCTGAAGTGCTTATTTCAGTCAGATTACCACTTCAGAAGACCAAAATCTCAACATCACAAAACCACTCAAATTTCGATGCTGGGTTCACTGAAGTGCTTATTTCATTGAGATAAGCACTTCACTGCGCCAAAATCCCAACCTCACCAAACGAATCAACTTTTGATGCTGGTTCCTCTGAATTGCTTATTTCAGTGAGATAAGCACTTCAGAAGGCCAAAATCTAAACATCACTAAACGACTCAACTTTTGATACTGATTTCACTGAAATGCTTCTTTCAGTCAGATAAGCACATCAGAAGGCCAAAATCTCAACTTCACCAAAACACCCAACTTTCGATCCAGGATTTACACAAATGCTTATTTCAGTGAGATAAGCACTTCAGAAGACTAAAATCTTAACTTCACCAAACCACCCAACTTTCAATGCTGGGTTCACTGAAATGCTTCTTTCAGTGAGATAAGCACTTCAGAATGCCAAAATCCCAACCTCACCAAACGACTCAACTTTTGATACTGGTTTCACTGAAATGCTTATTTCAGTGAGATAAGCACTTCAGAATGCCAAAATCCCAACCTCACCAAACGACTCAACTTTTGACGCTGGTTCCACTGAATTGCTTATTTCAGTGAGATAAGCACTTCAGAAGGCCAAAATCTAAACTTCACTAAACGACTCAACTTTTGATGCTGATTTCACTGAAATGCTTCTTTCAGTCAGATATGCACATCAGAAGGCCAAAATCTCACCTTCACCAAACCACCCAACTTTCGATCCAGGATATACCCAAAGGCTAATTTCAGTGAAATAAGCACTTCAGAAGACAAAAATCTAAACTTCACCAAACCACTCAACTTTCGATGCTGGGATCACTGAAGTGCTTATTTCAGTGAGATAAGCACTTCAGAAGAGCAAAAACTCAACTTCACAAAACCACTCAACTTTCGATGCTGGGCTCACTGCAGTGCTTATTTCAGTGAGATAAGCACTTCAGAATGCCAAAATCCCAACCTCACCAAACGACTCAACTTTTGATACTGGTTTCACTGAAATGCTTCTTTCAGTCAGATAAGCACTTCAGAAGGCCAAAATCTCAACTTCACAAAACCAGCCAACTTTCGATACTGGATTTACCCAAATACTTATTTCAGTGAAATAAGCACTTCAGAAGACCAAAATCTAAACTTCACCAAACCACCCAACTTTCAATGCAGGGTTCACTGAAGTGCTTATTTCAGTGAGATAAGCACTTCAGAAGACAAAAATCTCAACATCTCAAAACCACTCAACTTTCGATGCTGTGTTCACTGAAGTGCTTATTTCAGTGAGATAAGCACTTCAGAAGACCAAAATCTAAACTTCAACAAACCATCCAACTTTCAATGCTGGGTTCACTGAAATGCTTCTTTCAGTCAGATAAGCACTTCAGAAGAACAAAATGTCAACATCTCAAAACCACTCAACTTTCGTTGCTGGGTTCACTGAAGTGCTTATTTCAGTGAGATAAGCACTTCAGAAGACCGAAATCTCTACATCACCAAACTACTCAAATTTCGATGCTGGGTTCACTGAAGTGATTATTTCAGTGAGATAAGCACTTCAGAAGACCAAAATCTCAACTTCACCAAACCACCCAACTTTCAATGCTGGGTTCACTGACGTGCTTATTTCATTGAGATAAGCACTTCAGAAGACCAAAATCTCAACATCTCAAAACCACTCAACGTTCGATGCTGTGTTCACTGAATTGCTTATTTCAGTGAGATAAGCACTTCAGAAGACCAAAATCTAAACTTCACCATACCATCCAACTTTCAATGCTGGGTTCACTGAAATGCTTCTTTCAGTCAGATAAGCACTTCAGAAAAACAAAATATCAACATCTCAAAACCACTCAACTTTCATTGCTGGGTTCACTGAAGTGCTTATTTCAGTGAGACAAGCACTTCAGAAGACCAAAATCTCAACTTCACCAAACCACCCAACTTTCAATGCTGGGTTCACTGAAGTGCTTATTTCAGTGAGATAAGCACTTCAGAAGACCAAAATCTCAACATCACAAAACCACTCAAATTTCGATGCTGTGTTCACTGAAGTTCTTATTTCAGTGAGATAAGCACTTCAGAAGACCGAAATCTCTACATCACCAAACCACTCAAATTTCGATGCTGGGTTGTCTGAAGTGCTTATTTCAGTGAGATTACCACTTCAGAAGACCAAAATCTCAACATCACAAAACCACTCAAATTTCGAAGCTGGGTTCACTGAAGTGCTTATTTCATTGAGATAAGAACTTCACTGCGCCAAAATCCCAACCTCACCAAACGAATCAACTTTTGATGCTGGTTCCTCTGAATTGCTTATTTCAGTGAGATAAGCACTTCAGAAGGCCAAAATCTAAACATCACTAAACGACTCAACTTTTGATACTGATTTCACTGAAATGCTTCTTTCAGTCAGATAAGCACTTCAGAAGGCCATAATCTCAACTTCACAAAACCAGCCAACTTTCGATACTGGATTTACCCAAATGCTTATTTCAGTGAGATAAGCACTTCAGAAGACCAAAATCTAAACTTCACAAAGCACCCAACTTTCAATGCTGGGTTCACTGACGTGCTTATTTCAGTGAGATAAGCACTTCAGAAGACCGAAATCTCTACATCACCAAACCACTCAAATTTCGATGCTGGGTTGTCTGAAGTGCTTATTTCAGTCAGATTACCACTTCAGAAGACCAAAATCTCAACATCACAAAACCACTCAAATTTCGATGCTGGGTTCACTGAAGTGCTTATTTCATTGAGATAAGCACTTCACTGCGCCAAAATCCCAACCTCACCAAACGAATCAACTTTTGATGCTGGTTCCTCTGAATTGCTTATTTCAGTGAGATAAGCACTTCAGAAGGCCAAAATCTAAACATCACTAAACGACTCAACTTTTGATACTGATTTCACTGAAATGCTTCTTTCAGTCAGATAAGCACATCAGAAGGCCAAAATCTCAACTTCACCAAAACACCCAACTTTCGATCCAGGATTTACACAAATGCTTATTTCAGTGAGATAAGCACTTCAGAAGACTAAAATCTTAACTTCACCAAACCACCCAACTTTCAATGCTGGGTTCACTGAAATGCTTCTTTCAGTGAGATAAGCACTTCAGAATGCCAAAATCCCAACCTCACCAAACGACTCAACTTTTGATACTGGTTTCACTGAAATGCTTATTTCAGTGAGATAAGCACTTCAGAATGCCAAAATCCCAACCTCACCAAACGACTCAACTTTTGACGCTGGTTCCACTGAATTGCTTATTTCAGTGAGATAAGCACTTCAGAAGGCCAAAATCTAAACTTCACTAAACGACTCAACTTTTGATGCTGATTTCACTGAAATGCTTCTTTCAGTCAGATATGCACATCAGAAGGCCAAAATCTCACCTTCACCAAACCACCCAACTTTCGATCCAGGATATACCCAAAGGCTAATTTCAGTGAAATAAGCACTTCAGAAGACAAAAATCTAAACTTCACCAAACCACTCAACTTTCGATGCTGGGATCACTGAAGTGCTTATTTCAGTGAGATAAGCACTTCAGAAGAGCAAAAACTCAACTTCACAAAACCACTCAACTTTCGATGCTGGGCTCACTGCAGTGCTTATTTCAGTGAGATAAGCACTTCAGAATGCCAAAATCCCAACCTCACCAAACGACTCAACTTTTGATACTGGTTTCACTGAAATGCTTCTTTCAGTCAGATAAGCACTTCAGAAGGCCAAAATCTCAACTTCACAAAACCAGCCAACTTTCGATACTGGATTTACCCAAATACTTATTTCAGTGAAATAAGCACTTCAGAAGACCAAAATCTAAACTTCACCAAACCACCCAACTTTCAATGCTGGGTTCACTGACGTGCATATTTCAGTGAGATAAGCACTTCAGAAGACCAAAATCTAAACTTCACCAAACCACCCAACTTTCAATGCAGGGTTCACTGAAGTGCTTATTTCAGTGAGATAAGCACTTCAGAAGACAAAAATCTCAACATCTCAAAACCACTCAACTTTCGATGCTGTGTTCACTGAAGTGCTTATTTCAGTGAGATAAGCACTTCAGAAGACCAAAATCTAAACTTCAACAAACCATCCAACTTTCAATGCTGGGTTCACTGAAATGCTTCTTTCAGTCAGATAAGCACTTCAGAAGACCAAAATATCAACATCTCAAAACCACTCAACTTTCGTTGCTGGGTTCACTGAAGTGCTTCTTTCAGTGAGATAAGCACTTCAGATGACCGAAATCTCTACATCACCAAACCACTCAAATTTCGATGCTGGGTTCACTGAAGTGCTTATTTCAGTGAGATAAGCACTTCAGAAGACCAAAATCTCAACTTCACCAAACCACCCAACTTTCAATGCTGGGTTCACTGAAGTGCTTATTTCAGTGAGATAAGCACTTCAGAAGACCAAAATCTCAACATCACAAAACCACTCAAATTTCGATGCTGGGTTCACTGATGTGCTTATTTCAGTGAGATAAGCACTTCAGAAGACCGAAATCTCTACATCACCAAACCACTCAAATTTCGATGCTGGGTTGTCTGAAGTGCTTATTTCAGTGAGATTACCACTTCAGAAGACCAAAATCTCAACATCACAAAACCACTCAAATTTCGATGCTGGGTTCACTGAAGTGCTTATTTCATTGAGATAAGCACTTCACTGCGCCAAAATCCCAACCTCACCAAACGAATCAACTTTTGATGCTGGTTCCTCTGAATTGCTTATTTCAGTGAGATAAGCACTTCAGAAGGCCAAAATCTAAACATCACTAAACGACTCAACTTTTGATACTGATTTCACTGAAATGCTTCTTTCAGTCAGATAAGCACATCAGAAGGCCAAAATCTCAACTTCTCCAAAACACCCAACTTTCGATCCAGGATTTACACAAATGCTTATTTCAGTGAGATAAGCACTTCAGAAGACTAAAATCTTAACTTCACCAAAACACTCAACTTTCGATGCTGAGATCACTGAAGTGCTTATTTCAGTGAGATAAGCACTTCAGAAGACAAAAATCTAAACTTCACCAAACCACCCAACTTTCAATGCTGGGATCACTGAAGTGCTTATTTCAGTGAGATAAGCACTTCAGAAGAGCAAAAACTCAACTTCACAAAACCACTCAACTTTCAATGCTGGGTTCACTGATGTGCTTATTTCAGTGAGATAAGCACTTCAGAATGCCAAAATCCCAACCTCACCAAACGACTCAACTTTCGATGCTGGGCTCACTGCAGTGCTTGTTTCAGTGAGAATAAGCACTTCAGAATGCCAAAATCCCAACCTCACCAAACGACTCAACTTTTGATACTGGTTTCACTGAAATGCTTCTTTCAGTCAGATAAGCACTTCAGAAGGCCAAAATCTCAACTTCACAAAACCAGCCAACTTTCGATACTGGATTTACCCAAAAGCTTATTACAGTGAGATAAGCACTTCAGAAGACCAAAATCTCAACTTCACCAAACCACCCAACTTTCAATGCTGGGTTCACTGAAATGCTTCTTTCAGTGAGATAAGCACTTCAGAATGCCAAAATCCCAACCTCACCAAACGACTCAACTTTTGATACTGGTTTCACTGAAATGCTTATTTCAGTGAGATAAGCACTTCAGAATGCCAAAATCCCAACCTCACCAAACGACTCAACTTTTGACGCTGGTTCCACTGAATTGCTTATTTCAGTGAGATAAGCACTTCAGAAGGCCAAAATCTAAACTTCACTAAACGACTCAACTTTTGATGCTGATTTCACTGAAATGCTTCTTTCAGTCAGATATGCACATCAGAAGGCCAAAATCTCAACTTCACCAAACCACCCAACTTTCGATCCAGGATATACCCAAAGGCTAATTTCAGTGAGATAAGCACTTCAGAAGACAAAAATCTAAACTTCACCAAACCACTCAACTTTCGATGCTGGGATCACTGAAGTGCTTATTTCAGTGAGATAAGCACTTCAGAAGAGCAAAAACTCAACTTCACAAAACCACTCAACTTTCGATGCTGGGCTCACTGCAGTGCTTATTTCAGTGAGATAAGCACTTCAGAATGCCAAAATCCCAACCTCACCAAACGACTCAACTTTTGATACTGGTTTCACTGAAATGCTTCTTTCAGTCAGATAAGCACTTCAGAAGGCCAAAATCTCAACTTCACAAAACCAGCCAACTTTCGATACTGGATTTACCCAAATGCTTATTTCAGTGAGATAAGCACTTCAGAAGACCAAAATCTAAACTTCACCAAACCACCCAACTTTCAATGCTGGGTTCACTGACGTGCATATTTCAGTGAGATAAGCTCTTCAGAAGACTAAAATCTAAACTTCACCAAACCACCCAACTTTCAATGCTGGGTTCACTGAAGTGCTTATTTCAGTGAGATAAGCACTTCAGAAGACAAAAATCTCAACATCTCAAAACCACTCAACTTTCGATGCTGTGTTCACTGAAGTGCTTATTTCAGTGAGATAAGCACTTCAGAAGACCAAAATCTAACCTTCAACAAACCATCCAACTTTCAATGCTGGGTTCACTGAAATGCTTCTTTCAGTCAGATAAGCACTTCAGAAGAACAAAATGTCAACATCTCAAAACCACTCAACTTTCGTTGCTGGGTTCACTGAAGTGCTTAGTTCAGTGAGATAAGCACTTCAGAAGACCGAAATCTCTACATCACCAAACTACTCAAATTTCGATGCTGGGTTCACTGAAGTGATTATTTCAGTGAGATAAGCACTTCAGAAGACCAAAATCTCAACTTCACCAAACCTCCCAACTTTCAATGCTGGATTCACTGACGTGCTTATTTCATTGAGATAAGCACTTCAGAAGACAAAAATCTCAACATCTCAAAACCACTCAACGTTCGATGCTGTGTTCACTGAATTGCTTATTTCAGTGAGATAAGCACTTCAGAAGACCAAAATCTAAACTTCACCATACCATCCAACTTTCAATGCTGGGTTCACTGAAATGCTTCTTTCAGTCAGATAAGCACTTCAGAAAAACAAAATATCAACATCTCAAAACCACTCAACTTTCATTGCTGGGTTCACTGAAGTGCTTATTTCAGTGAGACAAGCACTTCAGAAGAACAAAATCTCAACTTCACCAAACCACCCAACTTTCAATGCTGGGTTCACTGAAGTGCTTATTTCAGTGAGATAAGCACTTCAGAAGACCAAAATCTCAACATCACAAAACCACTCAAATTTCGATGCTGTGTTCACTGAAGTTCTTATTTCAGTGAGATAAGCACTTCAGAAGACCGAAATCTCTACATCACCAAACCACTCAAATTTCGATGCTGGGTTGTCTGAAGTGCTTATTTCAGTGAGATTACCACTTCAGAAGACCAAAATCTCAACATCACAAAACCACTCAAATTTCGATGCTGGGTTCACTGAAGTGCTTATTTCATTGAGATAAGCACTTCACTGCGCCAAAATCCCAACCTCACCAAACGAATCAACTTTTGATGCTGGTTCCTCTGAATTGCTTATTTCAGTGAGATAAGCACTTCAGAAGGCCAAAATCTAAACATCACTAAACGACTCAACTTTTGATACTGATTTCACTGAAATGCTTCTTTCAGTCAGATAAGCACATCAGAAGGCCAAAATCTCAACTTCACCACAACACCCAACTTTCGATCCAGGATTTACACAAATGCTTATTTCAGTGAGATAAGCACTTCAGAAGACTAAAATCTTAACTTCACCAAAACACTCAACTTTCGATGCTGGGATCACTGAAGTGCTTATTTCAGTGAGATAAGCACTTCAGAAGACCAAAATCTAAACTTCACCAAACCACCCAACTTTCAATGCTGGGTTCACTGAAATGCTTCTTTCAGTGAGATAAGCACTTCAGAATGCCAAAATCCCAACCTCACCAAACGACTCAACTTTTGATACTGGTTTCACTGAAATGCTTATTTCAGTGAGATAAGCACTTCAGAATGCCAAAATCCCAACCTCACCAAACGACTCAACTTTTGACGCTGGTTCCACTGAATTGCTTATTTCAGTGAGATAAGCACTTCAGAAGGCCAAAATCTAAACTTCACTAAACGACTCAACTTTTGATGCTGATTTCACTGAAATGCTTCTTTCAGTCAGATATGCACATCAGAAGGCCAAAATCTCAACTTCACCAAACCACCCAACTTTCGATCCAGGATATACCCAAAGGCTAATTTCAGTGAGATAAGCACTTCAGAAGAAAAAAATCTAAACTTCACCAAACCACTCAACTTTCGATGCTGGGATCACTGAAGTGCTTATTTCAGTGAGATAAGCACTTCAGAAGAGCAAAAACTCAACTTCACAAAACCACTCAACTTTCGATGCTGGGCTCACTGCAGTGCTTATTTCAGTGAGATAAGCACTTCAGAATGCCAAAATCCCAACCTCACCAAACGACTCAACTTTCGATGCTGGGCTCACTGCAGTGCTTGTTTCAGTGAGAATAAGCACTTCAGAATGCCAAAATCCCAACCTCACCAAACGACTCAACTTTTGATACTGGTTTCACTGAAATGCTTCTTTCAGTCAGATAAGCACTTCAGAAGGCCAAAATCTCAACTTCACAAAACCAGCCAACTTTCGATACTGGATTTACCCAAAAGCTTATTACAGTGAGATAAGCACTTCAGAAGACCAAAATCTAAACTTCACCAAACCACCCAACTTTCAATGCTGGGTTCACTGACGTGCTTATTTCATTGAGATAAGCACTTCAGAAGACCAAAATCTAAACTTCACCAAACCACCCAACTTTCAATGCTGGGTTCACTGAAGTGCTTCTTTCAGTGAGATAAGCACTTCAGATGACCGAAATCTCTACATCACCAAACCACTCAAATTTCGATGCTGGGTTCACTGAAGTGCTTATTTCAGTGAGATTAGCACTTCAGAAGACCAAAATCTCAACTTCACCAAACCACCCAACTTTCAATGCTGGGTTCACTGAAGTGCTTATTTCAGTGAGATAAGCACTTAGAAGACCAAAATCTCAACATCACAAAACCACTCAAATTTCGTTGCTGGGTTCACTGAAGTGCTTATTTCAGTGCGATAAGCACTTCAGAAGACCGAAATCTCTACATCACCAAACCACTCAAATTTCGATGCTGGGTTGTCTGAAGTGCTTATTTCAGTGAGATTACCACTTCAGAAGACCAAAATCTCAACATCACAAAACCACTCAAATTTCGATGCTGGGTTCACTGAAGTGCTTATTTCATTGAGATAAGTACTTCACTGCGCCAAAGTCCCAAGCTCACCAAACGAATCAACTTTTGATGCTGGTTCCTCTGAATTGCTTATTTCAGTGAGATAAGCACTTCAGAAGGCCAAAATCTAAACATCACTAAACGACTCAACTTTTGATACTGATTTCACTGAAATGCTTCTTTCAGTCAGATAAGCACATCAGAAGGCCAAAATCTCAACTTCACCACAACACCCAACTTTCGATCCAGGATTTACACAAATGCTTATTTCAGTGAGATAAGCACTTCAGAAGACTAAAATCTTAACTTCACCAAAACACTCAACTTTCGATGCTGGGATCACTGAAGTGCTTATTTCAGTGAGATAAGCACTTCAGAAGACCAAAATCTAAACTTCACCAAACCACCCAACTTTCAATGCTGGGTTCACTGAAATGCTTCTTTCAGTGAGATAAGCACTTCAGAATGCCAAAATCCCAACCTCACCAAACGACTCAACTTTTGATACTGGTTTCACTGAAATGCTTATTTCAGTGAGATAAGCACTTCAGAATGCCAAAATCCCAACCTCACCAAACGACTCAACTTTTGACGCTGGTTCCACTGAATTGCTTATTTCAGTGAGATAAGCACTTCAGAAGGCCAAAATCTAAACTTCACTAAACGACTCAACTTTTGATGCTGATTTCACTGAAATGCTTCTTTCAGTCAGATATGCACATCAGAAGGCCAAAATCTCAACTTCACCAAACCACCCAACTTTCGATCCAGGATATACCCAAAGGCTAATTTCAGTGAGATAAGCACTTCAGAAGACAAAAATCTAAACTTCACCAAACCACTCAACTTTCGATGCTGGGATCACTGAAGTGCTTATTTCAGTGAGATAAGCACTTCAGAAGAGCAAAAACTCAACTTCACAAAACCACTCAACTTTCGATGCTGGGCTCACTGCAGTGCTTATTTCAGTGAGATAAGCACTTCAGAATGCCAAAATCCCAACCTCACCAAACGACTCAACTTTCGATGCTGGGCTCACTGCAGTGCTTGTTTCAGTGAGAATAAGCACTTCAGAATGCCAAAATCCCAACCTCACCAAACGACTCAACTTTTGATACTGGTTTCACTGAAATGCTTCTTTCAGTCAGATAAGCACTTCAGAAGGCCAAAATCTCAACTTCACAAAACCAGCCAACTTTCGATACTGGGTTCACTGACGTGCTAATTTCATTGAGATAAGCACTTCAGAAGACCAAAATCTAAACTTCACCAAACCACCCAACTTTCAATGCTGGGTTCACTGAAGTGCTTCTTTCAGTGAGATAAGCACTTCAGATGACCGAAATCTCTACATCACCAAACCACTCAAATTTCGATGCTGGGTTCACTGAAGTGCTTATTTCAGTGAGGTTAGCACTTCAGAAGACCAAAATCTCAACTTCACCAAACCACCCAACTTTCAATGCTGGGTTCACTGAAGTGCTTATTTCAGTGAGATAAGCACTTAGAAGACCAAAATCTCAACATCACAAAACCACTCAAATTTCGTTGCTGGGTTCACTGAAGTGCTTATTTCAGTGCGATAAGCACTTCAGAAGACCGAAATCTCTACATCACCAAACCACTCAAATTTCGATGCTGGGTTGTCTGAAGTGCTTATTTCAGTGAGATTACCACTTCAGAAGACCAAAATCTCAACATCACAAAACCACTCAAATTTCGATGCTGGGTTCACTGAAGTGCTTATTTCATTGAGATAAGTACTTCACTGCGCCAAAGTCCCAAGCTCACCAAACGAATCAACTTTTGATGCTGGTTCCTCTGAATTGCTTATTTCAGTGAGATAAGCACTTCAGAAGGCCAAAATCTAAACATCACTAAACGACTCAACTTTTGATACTGATTTCACTGAAATGCTTCTTTCAGTCAGATAAGCACATCAGAAGGCCAAAATCTCAACTTCTCCAAAACACCCAACTTTCGATCCAGGATTTACACAAATGCTTATTTCAGTGAGATAAGCACTTCAGAAGACTAAAATCTTAACTTCACCAAAACACTCAACTTTCGATGCTGAGATCACTGAAGTGCTTATTTCAGTGAGATAAGCACTTCAGAAGACAAAAATCTAAACTTCACCAAACCACCCAACTTTCAATGCTGGGTTCACTGAAATGCTTCTTTCAGTGAGATAAGCACTTCAGAATGCCAAAATCCCAACCTCACCAAACGACTCAACTTTTGATACTGGTTTCACTGAAATGCTTATTTCAGTGAGATAAGCACTTCAGAATGCCAAAATCCCAACCTCACCAAACGACTCAACTTTTGACGCTGGTTCCACTGAATTGCTTATTTCAGTGAGATAAGCACTTCAGAAGGCCAAAATCTAAACTTCACTAAACGACTCAACTTTTGATGCTGATTTCACTGAAATGCTTCTTTCAGTCAGATATGCACATCAGAAGGCCAAAATCTCAACTTCACCAAACCACCCAACTTTCGATCCAGGATATACCCAAAGGCTAATTTCAGTGAGATAAGCACTTCAGAAGACAAAAATCTAAACTTCACCAAACCACTCAACTTTCGATGCTGGGATCACTGAAGTGCTTATTTCAGTGAGATAAGCACTTCAGAAGAGCAAAAACTCAACTTCACAAAACCACTCAACTTTCGATGCTGGGCTCACTGCAGTGCTTATTTCAGTGAGATAAGCACTTCAGAATGCCAAAATCCCAACCTCACCAAACGACTCAACTTTTGATACTGGTTTCACTGAAATGCTTCTTTCAGTCAGATAAGCACTTCAGAAGGCCAAAATCTCAACTTCACAAAACCAGCCAACTTTCGATACTGGATTTACCCAAATGCTTATTTCAGTGAGATAAGCACTTCAGAAGACCAAAATCTAAACTTCACCAAACCACCCAACTTTCAATGCTGGGTTCACTGACGTGCATATTTCAGTGAGATAAGCACTTCAGAAGACCAAAATCTAAACTTCACCAAACCACCCAACTTTCAATGCTGGGTTCACTGAAGTGCTTATTTCAGTGAGATAAGCACTTCAGAAGACAAAAATCTCAACATCTCAAAACCACTCAACTTTCGATGCTGTGTTCACTGAAGTGCTTATTTCAGTGAGATAAGCACTTCAGAAGACCAAAATCTAAACTTCAACAAACCATCCAACTTTCAATGCTGGGTTCACTGAAATGCTTCATTCAGTCAGATAAACACTTCAGAAGAACAAAATGTCAACATCTCAAAACTACTCAACTTTCGTTGCTGGGTTCACTGAAGTGCTTATTTCAGTGAGATAAGCACTTCAGAAGACCGAAATCTCTACATCACCAAACTACTCAAATTTCGATGCTGGGTTCACTGAAGTGATTATTTCAGTGAAATAAGCACTTCAGAAGACCAAAATCTCAACTTCACCAAACCACCCAACTTTCAATGCTGGGTTCACTGACGTGCTTATTTCATTGAGATAAGCACTTCAGAAGACCAAAATCACAACATCTCAAAACCACTCAACGTTCGATGCTGTGTTCACTGAATTGCTTATTTCAGTGAGATAAGCACTTCAGAAGACCAAAATCTAAACTTCACCATACCATCCAACTTTCAATGCTGGGTTCACTGAAATGCTTCTTTCAGTCAGATAAACACTTCAGAAAAATAAAATATCAACATCTCAAAACCACTCAACTTTCATTGCTGGGTTCACTGAAGTGCTTATTTCAGTGAGACAAGCACTTCAGAAGACCAAAATCTCAACTTCACCAAACCACCCAACTTTCAATGCTGGGTTCACTGAAGTGCTTCTTTCAGTGAGATAAGCACTTCAGATGACCGAAATCTCTACATCACCAAACCACTCAAATTTCGATGCTGGGTTCACTGAAGTGCTTATTTCAGTGAGATTAGCACTTCAGAAGACCAAAATCTCAACTTCACCAAACCACCCAACTTTCAATGCTGGGTTCACTGAAGTGCTTATTTCAGTGAGATAAGCACTTAGAAGACCAAAATCTCAACATCACAAAACCACTCAAATTTCGTTGCTGGGTTCACTGAAGTGCTTATTTCAGTGCGATAAGCACTTCAGAAGACCGAAATCTCTACATCACCAAACCACTCAAATTTCGATGCTGGGTTGTCTGAAGTGCTTATTTCAGTGAGATTACCACTTCAGAAGACCAAAATCTCAACATCACAAAACCACTCAAATTTCGATGCTGGGTTCACTGAAGTGCTTATTTCATTGAGATAAGTACTTCACTGCGCCAAAGTCCCAAGCTCACCAAACGAATCAACTTTTGATGCTGGTTCCTCTGAATTGCTTATTTCAGTGAGATAAGCACTTCAGAAGGCCAAAATCTAAACATCACTAAACGACTCAACTTTTGATACTGATTTCACTGAAATGCTTCTTTCAGTCAGATAAGCACATCAGAAGGCCAAAATCTCAACTTCACCACAACACCCAACTTTCGATCCAGGATTTACACAAATGCTTATTTCAGTGAGATAAGCACTTCAGAAGACTAAAATCTTAACTTCACCAAAACACTCAACTTTCGATGCTGGGATCACTGAAGTGCTTATTTCAGTGAGATAAGCACTTCAGAAGACCAAAATCTAAACTTCACCAAACCACCCAACTTTCAATGCTGGGTTCACTGAAATGCTTCTTTCAGTGAGATAAGCACTTCAGAATGCCAAAATCCCAACCTCACCAAACGACTCAACTTTTGATACTGGTTTCACTGAAATGCTTATTTCAGTGAGATAAGCACTTCAGAATGCCAAAATCCCAACCTCACCAAACGACTCAACTTTTGACGCTGGTTCCACTGAATTGCTTATTTCAGTGAGATAAGCACTTCAGAAGGCCAAAATCTAAACTTCACTAAACGACTCAACTTTTGATGCTGATTTCACTGAAATGCTTCTTTCAGTCAGATATGCACATCAGAAGGCCAAAATCTCAACTTCACCAAACCACCCAACTTTCGATCCAGGATATACCCAAAGGCTAATTTCAGTGAGATAAGCACTTCAGAAGACAAAAATCTAAACTTCACCAAACCACTCAACTTTCGATGCTGGGATCACTGAAGTGCTTATTTCAGTGAGATAAGCACTTCAGAAGAGCAAAAACTCAACTTCACAAAACCACTCAACTTTCGATGCTGGGCTCACTGCAGTGCTTATTTCAGTGAGATAAGCACTTCAGAATGCCAAAATCCCAACCTCACCAAACGACTCAACTTTCGATGCTGGGCTCACTGCAGTGCTTGTTTCAGTGAGAATAAGCACTTCAGAATGCCAAAATCCCAACCTCACCAAACGACTCAACTTTTGATACTGGTTTCACTGAAATGCTTCTTTCAGTCAGATAAGCACTTCAGAAGGCCAAAATCTCAACTTCACAAAACCAGCCAACTTTCGATACTGGATTTACCCAAAAGCTTATTACAGTGAGATAAGCACTTCAGAAGACCAAAATCTAAACTTCACCAAACCACCCAACTTTCAATGCTGGGTTCACTGACGTGCTAATTTCATTGAGATAAGCACTTCAGAAGACCAAAATCTAAACTTCACCAAACCACCCAACTTTCAATGCTGGGTTCACTGAAGTGCTTCTTTCAGTGAGATAAGCACTTCAGATGACCGAAATCTCTACATCACCAAACCACTCAAATTTCGATGCTGGGTTCACTGAAGTGCTTATTTCAGTGAGATTAGCACTTCAGAAGACCAAAATCTCAACTTCACCAAACCACCCAACTTTCAATGCTGGGTTCACTGAAGTGCTTATTTCAGTGAGATAAGCACTTAGAAGACCAAAATCTCAACATCACAAAACCACTCAAATTTCGTTGCTGGGTTCACTGAAGTGCTTATTTCAGTGCGATAAGCACTTCAGAAGACCGAAATCTCTACATCACCAAACCACTCAAATTTCGATGCTGGGTTGTCTGAAGTGCTTATTTCAGTGAGATTACCACTTCAGAAGACCAAAATCTCAACATCACAAAACCACTCAAATTTCGATGCTGGGTTCACTGAAGTGCTTATTTCATTGAGATAAGTACTTCACTGCGCCAAAGTCCCAAGCTCACCAAACGAATCAACTTTTGATGCTGGTTCCTCTGAATTGCTTATTTCAGTGAGATAAGCACTTCAGAAGGCCAAAATCTAAACATCACTAAACGACTCAACTTTTGATACTGATTTCACTGAAATGCTTCTTTCAGTCAGATAAGCACATCAGAAGGCCAAAATCTCAACTTCTCCAAAACACCCAACTTTCGATCCAGGATTTACACAAATGCTTATTTCAGTGAGATAAGCACTTCAGAAGACTAAAATCTTAACTTCACCAAAACACTCAACTTTCGATGCTGAGATCACTGAAGTGCTTATTTCAGTGAGATAAGCACTTCAGAAGACAAAAATCTAAACTTCACCAAACCACCCAACTTTCAATGCTGGGTTCACTGAAATGCTTCTTTCAGTGAGATAAGCACTTCAGAATGCCAAAATCCCAACCTCACCAAACGACTCAACTTTTGATACTGGTTTCACTGAAATGCTTATTTCAGTGAGATAAGCACTTCAGAATGCCAAAATCCCAACCTCACCAAACGACTCAACTTTTGACGCTGGTTCCACTGAATTGCTTATTTCAGTGAGATAAGCACTTCAGAAGGCCAAAATCTAAACTTCACTAAACGACTCAACTTTTGATGCTGATTTCACTGAAATGCTTCTTTCAGTCAGATATGCACATCAGAAGGCCAAAATCTCAACTTCACCAAAACACCCAACTTTCGATCCAGGATATACCCAAAGGCTAATTTCAGTGAGATAAGCACTTCAGAAGACAAAAATCTAAACTTCACCAAACCACTCAACTTTCGATGCTGGGATCACTGAAGTGCTTATTTCAGTGAGATAAGCACTTCAGAAGAGCAAAAACTCAACTTCACAAAACCACTCAACTTTCGATGCTGGGCTCACTGCAGTGCTTATTTCAGTGAGATAAGCACTTCAGAATGCCAAAATCCCAACCTCACCAAACGACTCAACTTTTGATACTGGTTTCACTGAAATGCTTCTTTCAGTCAGATAAGCACTTCAGAAGGCCAAAATCTCAACTTCACAAAACCAGCCAACTTTCGATACTGGATTTACCCAAATGCTTATTTCAGTGAGATAAGCACTTCAGAAGACCAAAATCTAAACTTCACCAAACCACCCAACTTTCAATGCTGGGTTCACTGACGTGCATATTTCAGTGAGATAAGCACTTCAGAAGACCAAAATCTAAACTTCACCAAACCACCCAACTTTCAATGCTGGGTTCACTGAAGTGCTTATTTCAGTGAGATAAGCACTTCAGAAGACAAAAATCTCAACATCTCAAAACCACTCAACTTTCGATGCTGTGTTCACTGAAGTGCTTATTTCAGTGAGATAAGCACTTCAGAAGACCAAAATCTAAACTTCAACAAACCATCCAACTTTCAATGCTGGGTTCACTGAAATGCTTCTTTCAGTCAGATAAACACTTCAGAAGAACAAAATGTCAACATCTCAAAACTACTCAACTTTCGTTGCTGGGTTCACTGAAGTGCTTATTTCAGTGAGATAAGCACTTCAGAAGACCGAAATCTCTACATCACCAAACTACTCAAATTTCGATGCTGGGTTCACTGAAGTGATTATTTCAGTGAAATAAGCACTTCAGAAGACCAAAATCTCAACTTCACCAAACCACCCAACTTTCAATGCTGGGTTCACTGACGTGCTTATTTCATTGAGATAAGCACTTCAGAAGACCAAAATCACAACATCTCAAAACCACTCAACGTTCGATGCTGTGTTCACTGAATTGCTTATTTCAGTGAGATAAGCACTTCAGAAGACCAAAATCTAAACTTCACCATACCATCCAACTTTCAATGCTGGGTTCACTGAAATGCTTCTTTCAGTCAGATAAACACTTCAGAAAAATAAAATATCAACATCTCAAAACCACTCAACTTTCATTGCTGGGTTCACTGAAGTGCTTATTTCAGTGAGACAAGCACTTCAGAAGACCAAAATCTCAACTTCACCAAACCACCCAACTTTCAATGCTGGGTTCACTGAAGTGCTTATTTCAGTGAGATAAGCACTTCAGAAGACCAAAATCTCAACATCACAAAACCACTCAAATTTCGATGCTGTGTTCACTGAAGTTCTTATTTCAGTGAGATAAGCACTTCAGAAGACCGAAATCTCGACATCACCAAACCACTCAAATTTCGATGCTGGGTTGTCTGAAGTGCTTATTTCAGTGAGATTACCACTTCAGAAGACCAAAATCTCAACATCACAAAACCACTCAAATTTCGATGCTGGGTTCACTGAAGTGCTTATTTCATTGAGATAAGAACTTCACTGCGCCAAAATCCCAACCTCACCAAACGAATCAACTTTTGATGCTGGTTCCTCTGAATTGCTTATTTCAGTGAGATAAGCACTTCAGAAGGCCAAAATCTAAACATCACTAAACGACTCAACTTTTGATACTGATTTCACTGAAATGCTTCTTTCAGTCAGATAAGCACATCAGAAGGCCAAAATCTCAACTTCACCACAACACCCAACTTTCGATCCAGGATTTACACAAATGCTTATTTCAGTGAGATAAGCACTTCAGAAGACTAAAATCTTAACTTCACCAAAACACTCAACTTTCGATGCTGGGATCACTGAAGTGCTTATTTCAGTGAGATAAGCACTTCAGAAGACCAAAATCTAAACTTCACCAAACCACCCAACTTTCAATGCTGGGTTCACTGAAATGCTTCTTTCAGTGAGATAAGCACTTCAGAATGCCAAAATCCCAACCTCACCAAACGACTCAACTTTTGATACTGGTTTCACTGAAATGCTTATTTCAGTGAGATAAGCACTTCAGAATGCCAAAATCCCAACCTCACCAAACGACTCAACTTTTGACGCTGGTTCCACTGAATTGCTTATTTCAGTGAGATAAGCACTTCAGAAGGCCAAAATCTAAACTTCACTAAACGACTCAACTTTTGATGCTGATTTCACTGAAATGCTTCTTTCAGTCAGATATGCACATCAGAAGGCCAAAATCTCAACTTCACCAAACCACCCAACTTTCGATCCAGGATATACCCAAAGGCTAATTTCAGTGAGATAAGCACTTCAGAAGACAAAAATCTAAACTTCACCAAACCACTCAACTTTCGATGCTGGGATCACTGAAGTGCTTATTTCAGTGAGATAAGCACTTCAGAAGAGCAAAAACTCAACTTCACAAAACCACTCAACTTTCGATGCTGGGCTCACTGCAGTGCTTATTTCAGTGAGATAAGCACTTCAGAATGCCAAAATCCCAACCTCACCAAACGACTCAACTTTCGATGCTGGGCTCACTGCAGTGCTTGTTTCAGTGAGAATAAGCACTTCAGAATGCCAAAATCCCAACCTCACCAAACGACTCAACTTTTGATACTGGTTTCACTGAAATGCTTCTTTCAGTCAGATAAGCACTTCAGAAGGCCAAAATCTCAACTTCACAAAACCAGCCAACTTTCGATACTGGATTTACCCAAAAGCTTATTACAGTGAGATAAGCACTTCAGAAGACCAAAATCTAAACTTCACCAAACCACCCAACTTTCAATGCTGGGTTCACTGACGTGCTTATTTCATTGAGATAAGCACTTCAGAAGACCAAAATCTAAACTTCACCAAACCACCCAACTTTCAATGCTGGGTTCACTGAAGTGCTTCTTTCAGTGAGATAAGCACTTCAGATGACCGAAATCTCTACATCACCAAACCACTCAAATTTCGATGCTGGGTTCACTGAAGTGCTTATTTCAGTGAGATTAGCACTTCAGAAGACCAAAATCTCAACTTCACCAAACCACCCAACTTTCAATGCTGGGTTCACTGAAGTGCTTATTTCAGTGAGATAAGCACTTCAGAAGACCAAAATCTCAACATCACAAAACCACTCAAATTTCGTTGCTGGGTTCACTGAAGTGCTTATTTCAGTGCGATAAGCACTTCAGAAGACCGAAATCTCTACATCACCAAACCACTCAAATTTCGATGCTGGGTTGTCTGAAGTGCTTATTTCAGTGAGATTACCACTTCAGAAGACCAAAATCTCAACATCACAAAACCACTCAAATTTCGATGCTGGGTTCACTGAAGTGCTTATTTCATTGAGATAAGTACTTCACTGCGCCAAAGTCCCAAGCTCACCAAACGAATCAACTTTTGATGCTGGTTCCTCTGAATTGCTTATTTCAGTGAGATAAGCACTTCAGAAGGCCAAAATCTAAACATCACTAAACGACTCAACTTTTGATACTGATTTCACTGAAATGCTTCTTTCAGTCAGATAAGCACATCAGAAGGCCAAAATCTCAACTTCTCCAAAACACCCAACTTTCGATCCAGGATTTACACAAATGCTTATTTCAGTGAGATAAGCACTTCAGAAGACTAAAATCTTAACTTCACCAAAACACTCAACTTTCGATGCTGAGATCACTGAAGTGCTTATTTCAGTGAGATAAGCACTTCAGAAGACAAAAATCTAAACTTCACCAAACCACCCAACTTTCAATGCTGGGTTCACTGAAATGCTTCTTTCAGTGAGATAAGCACTTCAGAATGCCAAAATCCCAACCTCACCAAACGACTCAACTTTTGATACTGGTTTCACTGAAATGCTTATTTCAGTGAGATAAGCACTTCAGAATGCCAAAATCCCAACCTCACCAAACGACTCAACTTTTGACGCTGGTTCCACTGAATTGCTTATTTCAGTGAGATAAGCACTTCAGAAGGCCAAAATCTAAACTTCACTAAACGACTCAACTTTTGATGCTGATTTCACTGAAATGCTTCTTTCAGTCAGATATGCACATCAGAAGGCCAAAATCTCAACTTCACCAAACCACCCAACTTTCGATCCAGGATATACCCAAAGGCTAATTTCAGTGAGATAAGCACTTCAGAAGACAAAAATCTAAACTTCACCAAACCACTCAACTTTCGATGCTGGGATCACTGAAGTGCTTATTTCAGTGAGATAAGCACTTCAGAAGAGCAAAAACTCAACTTCACAAAACCACTCAACTTTCGATGCTGGGCTCACTGCAGTGCTTATTTCAGTGAGATAAGCACTTCAGAATGCCAAAATCCCAACCTCACCAAACGACTCAACTTTTGATACTGGTTTCACTGAAATGCTTCTTTCAGTCAGATAAGCACTTCAGAAGGCCAAAATCTCAACTTCACAAAACCAGCCAACTTTCGATACTGGATTTACCCAAATGCTTATTTCAGTGAGATAAGCACTTCAGAAGACCAAAATCTAAACTTCACCAAACCACCCAACTTTCAATGCTGGGTTCACTGACGTGCATATTTCAGTGAGATAAGCACTTCAGAAGACCAAAATCTAAACTTCACCAAACCACCCAACTTTCAATGCTGGGTTCACTGAAGTGCTTATTTCAGTGAGATAAGCACTTCAGAAGACAAAAATCTCAACATCTCAAAACCACTCAACTTTCGATGCTGTGTTCACTGAAGTGCTTATTTCAGTGAGATAAGCACTTCAGAAGACCAAAATCTAAACTTCAACAAACCATCCAACTTTCAATGCAGGGTTCACTGAAATGCTTCTTTCAGTCAGATAAACACTTCAGAAGAACAAAATGTCAACATCTCAAAACTACTCAACTTTCGTTGCTGGGTTCACTGAAGTGCTTATTTCAGTGAGATAAGCACTTCAGAAGACCGAAATCTCTACATCACCAAACTACTCAAATTTCGATGCTGGGTTCACTGAAGTGATTATTTCAGTGAAATAAGCACTTCAGAAGACCAAAATCTCAACTTCACCAAACCACCCAACTTTCAATGCTGGGTTCACTGACGTGCTTATTTCATTGAGATAAGCACTTCAGAAGACCAAAATCACAACATCTCAAAACCACTCAACGTTCGATGCTGTGTTCACTGAATTGCTTATTTCAGTGAGATAAGCACTTCAGAAGACCAAAATCTAAACTTCACCATACCATCCAACTTTCAATGCTGGGTTCACTGAAATGCTTCTTTCAGTCAGATAAACACTTCAGAAAAATAAAATATCAACATCTCAAAACCACTCAACTTTCATTGCTGGGTTCACTGAAGTGCTTATTTCAGTGAGACAAGCACTTCAGAAGACCAAAATCTCAACTTCACCAAACCACCCAACTTTCAATGCTGGGTTCACTGAAGTGCTTATTTCAGTGAGATAAGCACTTCAGAAGACCAAAATCTCAACATCACAAAACCACTCAAATTTCGATGCTGTGTTCACTGAAGTTCTTATTTCAGTGAGATAAGCACTTCAGAAGACCGAAATCTCTACATCACCAAACCACTCAAATTTCGATGCTGGGTTGTCTGAAGTGCTTATTTCAGTGAGATTACCACTTCAGAAGACCAAAATCTCAACATCACAAAACCACTCAAATTTCGATGCTGGGTTCACTGAAGTGCTTATTTCATTGAGATAAGAACTTCACTGCGCCAAAATCCCAACCTCACCAAACGAATCAACTTTTGATGCTGGTTCCTCTGAATTGCTTATTTCAGTGAGATAAGCACTTCAGAAGGCCAAAATCTAAACATCACTAAACGACTCAACTTTTGATACTGATTTCACTGAAATGCTTCTTTCAGTCAGATAAGCACTTCAGAAGGCCAAAATCTCAACTTCACAAAACCAGCCAACTTTCGATACTGGATTTACCCAAATGCTTATTTCAGTGAGATAAGCACTTCAGAAGACCAAAATCTAAACTTCACCAAAGCACCCAACTTTCAATGCTGGGTTCACTGACGTGCTTATTTCAGTGAGATAAGCACTTCAGAAGACCGAAATCTCTACATCACCAAACCACTCAAATTTCGATGCTGGGTTGTCTGAAGTGCTTATTTCAGTCAGATTACCACTTCAGAAGACCAAAATCTCAACATCACAAAACCACTCAAATTTCGATGCTGGGTTCACTGAAGTGCTTATTTCATTGAGATAAGCACTTCACTGCGCCAAAATCCCAACCTCACCAAACGAATCAACTTTTGATGCTGGTTCCTCTGAATTGCTTATTTCAGTGAGATAAGCACTTCAGAAGGCCAAAATCTAAACATCACTAAACGACTCAACTTTTGATACTGATTTCACTGAAATGCTTCTTTCAGTCAGATAAGCACATCGGAAGGCCAAAATCTCAACTTCACCAAAACACCCAACTTTCGATCCAGGATTTACACAAATGCTTATTTCAGTGAGATAAGCACTTCAGAAGACTAAAATCTTAACTTCACCAAAACACTCAACTTTCGATGCTGGGATCACTGAAGTGCTTATTTCAGTGAGATAAGCACTTCAGAAGACCAAAATCTAAACTTCACCAAACCACCCAACTTTCAATGCTGGGTTCACTGAAATGCTTCTTTCAGTGAGATAAGCACTTCAGAATGCCAAAATCCCAACCTCACCAAACGACTCAACTTTTGATACTGGTTTCACTGAAATGCTTATTTCAGTGAGATAAGCACTTCAGAATGCCAAAATCCCAACCTCACCAAACGACTCAACTTTTGACGCTGGTTCCACTGAATTGCTTATTTCAGTGAGATAAGCACGTCAGAAGGCCAAAATCTAAACTTCACTAAACGACTCAACTTTTGATGCTGATTTCACTGAAATGCTTCTTTCAGTCAGATATGCACATCAGAAGGCCAAAATCTCAACTTCACCAAACCACCCAACTTTCGATCCAGGATATACCCAAAGGCTAATTTCAGTGAGATAAGCACTTCAGAAGACAAAAATCTAAACTTCACCAAACCACTCAACTTTCGATGCTGGGATCACTGAAGTGCTTATTTCAGTGAGATAAGCACTTCAGAAGAGCAAAAACTCAACTTCACAAAACCACTCAACTTTCGATGCTGGGCTCACTGCAGTGCTTATTTCAGTGAGATAAGCACTTCAGAATGCCAAAATCCCAACCTCACCAAACGACTCAACTTTTGATACTGGTTTCACTGAAATGCTTCTTTCAGTCAGATAAGCACTTCAGAAGGCCAAAATCTCAACTTCACAAAACCAGCCAACTTTCGACACTGGATTTACCCAAATACTTATTTCAGTGAAATAAGCACTTCAGAAAACCAAAATCTAAACTTCACCAAACCACCCAACTTTCAATGCTGGGTTCACTGACGTGCATATTTCAGTGAGATAAGCACTTCAGAAGACCAAAATCTAAACTTCACCAAACCACCCAACTTTCAAAGCAGGGTTCACTGAAGTGCTTATTTCAGTGAGATAAGCACTTCAGAAGACAAAAATCTCAACATCTCAAAACCACTCAACTTTCGATGCTGTGTTCACTGAAGTGCTTATTTCAGTGAGATAAGCACTTCAGAAGACCAAAATCTAAACTTCAACAAACCATCCAACTTTCAATGCTGGGTTCACTGAAATGCTTCTTTCAGTCAGATAAGCACTTCAGAAGACCAAAATATCAACATCTCAAAACCACTCAACTTTCGTTGCTGGGTTCACTGAAGTGCTTCTTTCAGTGAGATAAGCACTTCAGATGACCGAAATCTCTACATCACCAAACCACTCAAATTTCGATGCTGGGTTCACTGAAGTGCTTATTTCAGTGAGATTAGCACTTCAGAAGACCAAAATCTCAACTTCACCAAACCACCCAACTTTCAATGCTGGGTTCACTGAAGTGCTTATTTCAGTGAGATAAGCACTTCAGAAGACCAAAATCTCACCATCACAAAACCACTCAAATTTCGATGCTGGGTTCACTGAAGTGCTTATTTCAGTGAGATAAGCACTTCAGAAGACCGAAATCTCTACATCACCAAACCACTCAAATTTCGATGCTGGGTTGTCTGAAGTGCTTATTTCAGTGAGATTACCACTTCAGAAGACCAAAATCTCAACATCACAAAACCACTCAAATTTCGATGCTGGGTTCACTGAAGTGCTTATTTCATTGAGATAAGCACTTCACTGCGCCAAAATCCCAACCTCACCAAACGAATCAACTTTTGATGCTGGTTCCTCTGAATTGCTTATTTCAGTGAGATAAGCACTTCAGAAGGCCAAAATCTAAACATCACTAAACGACTCAACTTTTGATACTGATTTCACTGAAATGCTTCTTTCAGTCAGATAAGCACATCAGAAGGCCAAAATCTCAACTTCTCCAAAACACCCAACTTTCGATCCAGGATTTACACAAATGCTTATTTCAGTGAGATAAGCACTTCAGAAGACTAAAATCTTAACTTCACCAAAACACTCAACTTTCGATGCTGAGATCATGAAGTGCTTATTTCAGTGAGATAAGCACTTCAGAAGACAAAAATCTAAACTTCACCAAACCACCCAACTTTCAATGCTGGGTTCACTGAAATGCTTCTTTCAGTGAGATAAGCACTTCAGAATGCCAAAATCCCAACCTCACCAAACGACTCAACTTTTGATACTGGTTTCACTGAAATGCTTATTTCAGTGAGATAAGCACTTCAGAATGCCAAAATCCCAACCTCACCAAACGACTCAACTTTTGACGCTGGTTCCACTGAATTGCTTATTTCAGTGAGATAAGCACTTCAGAAGGCCAAAATCTAAACTTCACTAAACGACTCAACTTTTGATGCTGATTTCACTGAAATGCTTCTTTCAGTCAGATAAGCACATCAGAAGGCCAAAATCTCAACTTCTCCAAAACACCCAACTTTCGATACTGGATTTACCCAAATGCTTATTTCAGTGAGATAAGCACTTCAGAAGACCAAAATCTAAACTTCACCAAACCACCCAACTTTCAATGCTGGGTTCACTGACGTGCATATTTCAGTGAGATAAGCACTTCAGAAGACTAAAATCTAAACTTCACCAAACCACCCAACTTTCAATGCTGGGTTCACTGAAGTGCTTATTTCAGTGAGATAAGCACTTCAGAAGACAAAAATCTCAACATCTCAAAACCACTCAACTTTCGATGCTGTGTTCACTGAAGTGCTTATTTCAGTAAGATAAGCACTTCAGAAGACCAAAATCTAACCTTCAACAAACCATCCAACTTTCAATGCTGGGTTCACTGAAATGCTTCTTTCAGTCAGATAAGCACTTCAGAAGAACAAAATGTCAACATCTCAAAACCACTCAACTTTCGTTGCTGGGTTCACTGAAGTGCTTAGTTCAGTGAGATAAGCACTTCAGAAGACCGAAATCTCTACATCACCAAACTACTCAAATTTCGATGCTGGGTTCACTGAAGTGATTATTTCAGTGAAATAAGCACTTCAGAAGACCAAAATCTAAACTTCACCAAACCTCCCAACTTTCAATGCTGGATTCACTGACGTGCTTATTTCATTGAGATAAGCACTTCAGAAGACAAAAATCTCAACATCTCAAAACCACTCAACGTTCGATGCTGTGTTCACTGAATTGCTTATTTCAGTGAGATAAGCACTTCAGAAGACCAAAATCTAAACTTCACCATACCATCCAACTTTCAATGCTGGGTTCACTGAAATGCTTCTTTCAGTCAGATAAGCACTTCAGAAAAACAAAATATCAACATCTCAAAACCACTCAACTTTCATTGCTGGGTTCACTGAAGTGCTTATTTCAGTGAGACAAGCACTTCAGAAGACCAAAATCTCAACTTCACCAAACCACCCAACTTTCAATGCTGGGTTCACTGAAGTGCTTATTTCAGTGAGATAAGCACTTCAGAAGACCAAAATCTCTACATCACAAAACCACTCAAATTTCGATGCTGTGTTCACTGAAGTTCTTATTTCAGTGAGATAAGCACTTCAGAAGACCGAAATCTCTACATCACCAAACCACTCAAATTTCGATGCTGGGTTGTCTGAAGTGCTTATTTCAGTGAGATTACCACTTCAGAAGACCAAAATCTCAACATCACAAAACCACTCAAATTTCGATGCTGGGTTCACTGAAGTGCTTATTTCATTGAGATAAGCACTTCACTGCGCCAAAATCCCAACCTCACCAAACGAATCAACTTTTGATGCTGGTTCCTCTGAATTGCTTATTTCAGTGAGATAAGCACTTCAGAAGGCCAAAATCTAAACATCACTAAACGACTCAACTTTTGATACTGATTTCACTGAAATGCTTCTTTCAGTCAGATAAGCACATCAGAAGGCCAAAATCTCAACTTCACCACAACACCCAACTTTCGATCCAGGATTTACACAAATGCTTATTTCAGTGAGATAAGCACTTCAGAAGACTAAAATCTTAACTTCACCAAAACACTCAACTTTCGATGCTGGGATCACTGAAGTGCTTATTTCAGTGAGATAAGCACTTCAGAAGACCAAAATCTAAACTTCACCAAACCACCCAACTTTCAATGCTGGGTTCACTGAAATGCTTCTTTCAGTGAGATAAGCACTTCAGAATGCCAAAATCCCAACCTCACCAAACGACTCAACTTTTGACGCTGGTTCCACTGAATTGCTTATTTCAGTGAGATAAGCACTTCAGAAGGCCAAAATCTAAACTTCACTAAACGACTCAACTTTTGATGCTGATTTCACTGAAATGCTTCTTTCAGTCAGATATGCACATCAGAAGGCCAAAATCTCAACTTCACCAAACCACCCAACTTTCGATCCAGGATATACCCAAAGGCTAATTTCAGTGAGATAAGCACTTCAGAAGACAAAAATCTAAACTTCACCAAACCACTCAACTTTCGATGCTGGGATCACTGAAGTGCTTATTTCAGTGAGATAAGCACTTCAGAAGAGCAAAAACTCAACTTCACAAAACCACTCAACTTTCGATGCTGGGCTCACTGCAGTGCTTATTTCAGTGAGATAAGCACTTCAGAAGACCGAAATCTCTACATCACCAAACCACTCAAATTTCGATGCTGGGTTCACTGAAGTGCTTATTTCAGTGAGATAAGCACTTCAGAAGGCCAAAATCTCAACTTCACAAAACCAGCCAACTTTCGATACTGGATTTACCCAAATGCTTATTTCAGTGAGATAAGCACTTCAGAAGACCAAAATCTAAACTTCACCAAAGCACCCAACTTTCAATGCTGGGTTCACTGACGTGCTTATTTCAGTGAGATAAGCACTTCAGAAGACCGAAATCTCTACATCACCAAACCACTCAAATTTCGATGCTGGGTTGTCTGAAGTGCTTATTTCAGTGAGATTACCACTTCAGAAGACCAAAATCTCAACATCACAAAACCACTCAAATTTCGATGCTGGGTTCACTGAAGTGCTTATTTCATTGAGATAAGCACTTCACTGCGCCAAAATCCCAACCTCACCAAACGAATCAACTTTTGATGCAGGTTCCTCTGAATTGCTTATTTCAGTGAGATAAGCACTTCAGAAGGCCAAAATCTAAACATCACTAAACGACTCAACTTTTGATACTGATTTCACTGAAATGCTTCTTTCAGTCAGATAAGCACATCAGAAGGCCAAAATCTCAACTTCACCAAAACACCCAATTTTCGAAACCAGGATGTACACAAATGCTTATTTCAGTGAGATAAGCACTTCAGAAGACAAAAATCTAAACTTCACCAAACCACCCAACTTTCAATGCTGGGTTCACTGAAATGCTTCTTTCAGTGAGATAAGCACTTCAGAATGCCAAAATCCCAACCTCACCAAACGACTCAACTTTTGATACTGGTTTCACTGAAATGCTTATTTCAGTGAGATAAGCACTTCAGAATGCCAAAATCCCAACCTCACCAAACGACTCAACTTTTGACGCTGGTTCCACTGAATTGCTTATTTCAGTGAGATAAGCACTTCAGAAGGCCAAAATCTAAACTTCACTAAACGACTCAACTTTTGATGCTGATTTCACTGAAATGCTTCTTTCAGTCAGATAAGCACATCAGAAGGCCAAAATCTCAACTTCTCCAAAACACCCAACTTTCGATACTGGATTTACCCAAATGCTTATTTCAGTGAGATAAGCACTTCAGAAGACCAAAATCTAAACTTCACCAAACCACCCAACTTTCAATGCTGGGTTCACTGACGTGCATATTTCAGTGAGATAAGCACTTCAGAAGACTAAAATCTAAACTTCACCAAACCACCCAACTTTCAATGCTGGGTTCACTGAAGTGCTTATTTCAGTGAGATAAGCACTTCAGAAGACAAAAATCTCAACATCTCAAAACCACTCAACTTTCGATGCTGTGTTCACTGAAGTGCTTATTTCAGTGAGATAAGCACTTCAGAAGACCAAAATCTAACCTTCAACAAACCATCCAACTTTCAATGCTGGGTTCACTGAAATGCTTCTTTCAGTCAGATAAGCACTTCAGAAGAACAAAATGTCAACATCTCAAAACCACTCAACTTTCGTTGCTGGGTTCACTGAAGTGCTTAGTTCAGTGAGATAAGCACTTCAGAAGACCGAAATCTCTACATCACCAAACTACTCAAATTTCGATGCTGGGTTCACTGAAGTGATTATTTCAGTGAGATAAGCACTTCAGAAGACCAAAATCTCAACTTCACCAAACCTCCCAACTTTCAATGCTGGATTCACTGACGTGCTTATTTCATTGAGATAAGCACTTCAGAAGACAAAAATCTCAACATCTCAAAACCACTCAACGTTCGATGCTGTGTTCACTGAATTGCTTATTTCAGTGAGATAAGCACTTCAGAAGACCAAAATCTAAACTTCACCATACCATCCAACTTTCAATGCTGGGTTCACTGAAATGCTTCTTTCAGTCAGATAAGCACTTCAGAAAAACAAAATATCAACATCTCAAAACCACTCAACTTTCATTGCTGGGTTCACTGAAGTGCTTATTTCAGTGAGACAAGCACTTCAGAAGACCAAAATCTCAACTTCACCAAACCACCCAACTTTCAATGCTGGGTTCACTGAAGTGCTTATTTCAGTGAGATAAGCACTTCAGAAGACCAAAATCTCAACATCACAAAACCACTCAAATTTCGATGCTGTGTTCACTGAAGTTCTTATTTCAGTGAGATAAGCACTTCAGAAGACCGAAATCTCTACATCACCAAACCACTCAAATTTCGATGCTGGGTTGTCTGAAGTGCTTATTTCAGTCAGATTACCACTTACGAAGACCAAAATCTCAACATCACAAAACCACTCAAATTTCGATGCTGGGTTCACTGAAGTGCTTATTTCATTGAGATAAGCACTTCACTGCGCCAAAATCCCAACCTCACCAAACGAATCAACTTTTGATGCTGGTTCCTCTGAATTGCTTATTTCAGTGAGATAAGCACTTCAGAAGGCCAAAATCTAAACATCACTAAACGACTCAACTTTTGATACTGATTTCACTGAAATGCTTCTTTCAGTCAGATAAGCACATCAGAAGGCCAAAATCTCAACTTCACCACAACACCCAACTTTCGATCCAGGATTTACACAAATGCTTATATCAGTGAGATAAGCACTTCAGAAGACTAAAATCTTAACTTCACCAAAACACTCAACTTTCGATGCTGGGATCACTGAAGTGCTTATTTCAGTGAGATAAGCACTTCAGAAGACCAAAATCTAAACTTCACCAAACCACCCAACTTTCAATGCTGGGTTCACTGAAATGCTTCTTTCAGTGAGATAAGCACTTCAGAATGCCAAAATCCCAACCTCACCAAACGACTCAACTTTTGACGCTGGTTCCACTGAATTGCTTATTTCAGTGAGATAAGCACTTCAGAAGGCCAAAATCTAAACTTCACTAAACGACTCAACTTTTGATGCTGATTTCACTGAAATGCTTCTTTCAGTCAGATATGCACATCAGAAGGCCAAAATCTCAACTTCACCAAACCACCCAACTTTCGATCCAGGATATACCCAAAGGCTAATTTCAGTGAGATAAGCACTTCAGAAGAGCAAAAACTCAACTTCACAAAACCACTCAACTTTCGATGCTGGGCTCACTGCACTGCTTATTTCAGTGAGATAAGCACTTCAGAAGACCAAAATCTCTACATCACCAAACCACTCAAATTTCGATGCTGGGTTGTCTGAAGTGCTTATTTCTGTGAGATTACCACTTCAGAAGACCAAAATCTCAACATCACAAAACCACTCAAATTTCGATGCTGGGTTCACTGAAGTGCTTATTTCATTGAGATAAGCACTTCACTGCGCCAAAATCCCAACCTCACCAAACGAATCAACTTTTGATGCTGGTTCCTCTGAATTGCTTATTTCAGTGAGATAAGCACTTCAGAAGGCCAAAATCTAAACATCACTAAACGACTCAACTTTTGATACTGATTTCACTGAAATGCTTCTTTCAGTCAGATAAGCACATCAGAAGGCCAAAATCTCAACTTCTCCAAAACACCCAACTTTCGATCCAGGATTTACACAAATGCTTATTTCAGTGAGATAAGCACTTCAGAAGACAAAAATCTAAACTTCACCAAACCACCCAACTTTCAATGCTGGGTTCACTGAAATGCTTCTTTCAGTGAGATAAGCACTTCAGAATGCCAAAATCCCAACCTCACCAAACGACTCAACTTTTGATACTGGTTTCACTGAAATGCTTATTTCAGTGAGATAAGCACTTCAGAATGCCAAAATCCCAACCTCACCAAACGACTCAACTTTTGACGCTGGTTCCACTGAATTGCTTATTTCAGTGAGATAAGCACTTCAGAAGGCCAAAATCTAAACTTCACTAAACGACTCAACTTTTGATGCTGATTTCACTGAAATGCTTCTTTCAGTCAGATATGCACATCAGAAGGCCAAAATCTCAACTTCACCAAACCACCCAACTTTCGATCCAGGATATACCCAAAGGCTAATTTCAGTGAGATAAGCACTTCAGAAGACAAAAATCTAAACTTCACCAAACCACTCAACTTTCGATGCTGGGATCACTGAAGTGCTTATTTCAGTGAGATAAGCACTTCAGAAGAGCAAAAACTCAACTTCACAAAACCACTCAACTTTCGATGCTGGGCTCACTGCAGTGCTTATTTCAGTGAGATAAGCACTTCAGAATGCCAAAATCCCAACCTCACCAAACGACTCAACTTTTGATACTGGTTTCACTGAAATGCTTCTTTCAGTCAGATAAGCACTTCAGAAGGCCAAAATCTCAACTTCACAAAACCAGCCAACTTTCGATACTGGATTTACCCAAATGCTTATTTCAGTGAGATAAGCACTTCAGAAGACCAAAATCTAAACTTCACCAAACCACCCAACTTTCAATGCTGGGTTCACTGACGTGCATATTTCAGTGAGATAAGCCCTTCAGAAGACTAAAATCTAAACTTCACCAAACCACCCAACTTTCAATGCTGGGTTCACTGAAGTGCTTATTTCAGTGAGATAAGCACTTCAGAAGACAAAAATCTCAACATCTCAAAACCACTCAACTTTCGATGCTGTGTTCACTGAAGTGCTTATTTCAGTGAGATAAGCACTTCAGAAGACCAAAATCTAACCTTCAACAAACCATCCAACTTTCAATGCTGGGTTCACTGAAATGCTTCTTTCAGTCAGATAAGCACTTCAGGAGAACAAAATGTCAACATCTCAAAACCACTCAACTTTCGTTGCTGGGTTCACTGAAGTGCTTAGTTCAGTGAGATAAGCACTTCAGAAGACCGAAATCTCTACATCACCAAACTACTCAAATTTCGATGCTGGGTTCACTGAAGTGATTATTTCAGTGAGATAAGCACTTCAGAAGACCAAAATCTCAACTTCACCAAACCTCCCAACTTTCAATGCTGGATTCACTGACGTGCTTATTTCATTGAGATAAGCACTTCAGAAGACAAAAATCTCAACATCTCAAAACCACTCAACGTTCGATGCTGTGTTCACTGAATTGCTTATTTCAGTGAGATAAGCACTTCAGAAGACCAAAATCTAAACTTCACCATACCATCCAACTTTCAATGCTGGGTTCACTGAAATGCTTCTTTCAGTCAGATAAGCACTTCAGAAAAACAAAATATCAACATCTCAAAACCACTCAACTTTCATTGCTGGGTTCACTGAAGTGCTTATTTCAGTGAGACAAGCACTTCAGAAGAACAAAATCTCAACTTCACCAAACCACCCAACTTTCAATGCTGGGTTCACTGAAGTGCTTATTTCAGTGAGATAAGCACTTCAGAAGACCGAAATCCCTACATCACCAAACCACTCAAATTTCGATGCTGGGTTGTCTGAAGTGCTTATTTCAGTGAGATTACCACTTCAGAAGACCAAAATCTCAACATCACAAAACCACTCAAATTTCGATGCTGGGTTCACTGAAGTGCTTATTTCATTGAGATAAGCACTTCACTGCGCCAAAATCCCAACCTCACCAAACGAATCAACTTTTGATGCTGGTTCCTCTGAATTGCTTATTTCAGTGAGATAAGCACTTCAGAAGGCCAAAATCTAAACATCACTAAACGACTCAACTTTTGATACTGATTTCACTGAAATGCTTCTTTCAGTCAGATAAGCACATCAGAAGGCCAAAATCTCAACTTCACCACAACACCCAACTTTCGATCCAGGATTTACACAAATGCTTATTTCAGTGAGATAAGCACTTCAGAAGACTAAAATCATAACTTCACCAAAACACTCAACTTTCGATGCTGGGATCACTGAAGTGCTTATTTCAGTGAGATAAGCACTTCAGAAGACCAAAATCTAAACTTCACCAAACCAACCAACTTTCAATGCTGGGTTCACTGAAATGCTTCTTTCAGTGAGATAAGCACTTCAGAATGCCAAAATCCCAACCTCACCAAACGACTCAACTTTTGATACTGGTTTCACTGAAATGCTTATTTCAGTGAGATAAGCACTTCAGAATGCCAAAATCCCAACCTCACCAAACGACTCAACTTTTGACGCTGGTTCCACTGAATTGCTTATTTCAGTGAGATAAGCACTTCAGAAGGCCAAAATCTAAACTTCATAAACGACTCAACTTTTGATGCTGATTTCACTGAAATGCTTCTTTCAGTCAGATATGCACATCAGAAGGCCAAAATCTCAACTTCACCAAACCACCCAACTTTCGATCCAGGATATACCCAAAGGCTAATTTCAGTGAGATAAGCACTTCAGAAGACAAAAATCTAAACTTCACCAAACCACTCAACTTTCGATGCTGGGATCACTGAAGTGCTTATTTCAGTGAGATAAGCACTTCAGAAGAGCAAAAACTCAACTTCACAAAACCACTCAACTTTCGATGCTGGGCTCACTGCAGTGCTTATTTCAGTGAGATAAGCACTTCAGAATGCCAAAATCCCAACCTCACCAAACGACTCAACTTTTGATACTGGTTTCACTGAAATGCTTCTTTCAGTCAGATAAGCACTTCAGAAGGCCAAAATCTCAACTTCACAAAACCAGCCAACTTTCGACACTGGATTTACCCAAATACTTATTTCAGTGAAATAAGCACTTCAGAAGACCAAAATCTAAACTTCACCAAACCACCCAACTTTCAATGCTGGGTTCACTGACGTGCATATTTCAGTGAGATAAGCACTTCAGAAGACCAAAATCTAAACTTCACCAAACCACCCAACTTTCAAAGCAGGGTTCACTGAAGTGCTTATTTCAGTGAGATAAGCACTTCAGAAGACAAAAATCTCAACATCTCAAAACCACTCAACTTTCGATGCTGTGTTCACTGAAGTGCTTATTTCAGTGAGATAAGCACTTCAGAAGACCAAAATCTAAACTTCAACAAACCATCCAACTTTCAATGCTGGGTTCACTGAAATGCTTCTTTCAGTCAGATAAGCACTTCAGAAGACCAAAATATCAACATCTCAAAACCACTCAACTTTCGTTGCTGGTTTCACTGAAGTGCTTCTTTCAGTGAGATAAGCACTTCAGATGACCGAAATCTCTACATCACCAAACCACTCAAATTTCGATGCTGGGTTCACTGAAGTGCTTATTTCAGTGAGATTAGCACTTCAGAAGACCAAAATCTCAACTTCACCAAACCACCCAACTTTCAATGCTGGGTTCACTGAAGTGCTTATTTCAGTGAGATAAGCACTGCAGAAGACCAAAATCTCACCATCACAAAACCACTCAAATTTCGATGCTGGGTTCACTGAAGTGCTTATTTCAGTGAGATAAGCACTTCAGAAGACCGAAATCTCTACATCACAAAACCACTCAAATTTCGATGCTGGGTTCACTGAAGTGCTTATTTCATTGAGATAAGCACTTCACTGCGCCAAAATCCCAACCTCACCAAACGAATCAACTTTTGATGCTGGTTCCTCTGAATTGCTTATTTCAGTGAGATAAGCACTTCAGAAGGCCAAAATCTAAACATCACTAAACGACTCAACTTTTGATACTGATTTCACTGAAATGCTTCTGTCAGTCAGATAAGCACATCAGAAGGCCAAAATCTCAACTTCTCCAAAACACCCAACTTTCGATCCAGGATTTACACAAATGCTTATTTCAGTGAGATAAGCACTTCAGAAGACTAAAATCTTAACTTCACCAAAACACTCAACTTTCGATGCTGAGATCATGAAGTGCTTATTTCAGTGAGATAAGCACTTCAGAAGACAAAAATCTAAACTTCACCAAACCACCCAACTTTCAATGCTGGGTTCACTGAAATGCTTCTTTCAGTGAGATAAGCACTTCAGAATGCCAAAATCCCAACCTCACCAAACGACTCAACTTTTGATACTGGTTTCACTGAAATGCTTATTTCAGTGAGATAAGCACTTCAGAATGCCAAAATCCCAACCTCACCAAACGACTCAACTTTTGACGCTGGTTCCACTGAATTGCTTATTTCAGTGAGATAAGCACTTCAGAAGGCCAAAATCTAAACTTCACTAAACGACTCAACTTTTGATGCTGATTTCACTGAAATGCTTCTTTCAGTCAGATAAGCACATCAGAAGGCCAAAATCTCAACTTCTCCAAAACACCCAACTTTCGATACTGGATTTACCCAAATGCTTATTTCAGTGAGATAAGCACTTCAGAAGACCAAAATCTAAACTTCACCAAACCACCCAACTTTCAATGCTGGGTTCACTGACGTGCATATTTCAGTGAGATAAGCACTTCAGAAGACTAAAATCTAAACTTCACCAAACCACCCAACTTTCAATGCTGGGTTCACTGAAGTGCTTATTTCAGTGAGATAAGCACTTCAGAAGACAAAAATCTCAACATCTCAAAACCACTCAACTTTCGATGCTGTGTTCACTGAAGTGCTTATTTCAGTAAGATAAGCACTTCAGAAGACCAAAATCTAACCTTCAACAAACCATCCAACTTTCAATGCTGGGTTCACTGAAATGCTTCTTTCAGTCAGATAAGCACTTCAGAAGAACAAAATGTCAACATCTCAAAACCACTCAACTTTCGTTGCTGGGTTCACTGAAGTGCTTAGTTCAGTGAGATAAGCACTTCAGAAGACCGAAATCTCTACATCACCAAACTACTCAAATTTCGATGCTGGGTTCACTGAAGTGATTATTTCAGTGAGATAAGCACTTCAGAAGACCAAAATCTCATCTTCACCAAACCTCCCAACTTTCAATGCTGGATTCACTGACGTGCTTATTTCATTGAGATAAGCACTTCAGAAGACAAAAATCTCAACATCTCAAAACCACTCAACGTTCGATGCTGTGTTCACTGAATTGCTTATTTCAGTGAGATAAGCACTTCAGAAGACCAAAATCTAAACTTCACCATACCATCCAACTTTCAATGCTGGGTTCACTGAAATGCTTCTTTCAGTCAGATAAGCACTTCAGAAAAACAAAATATCAACATCTCAAAACCACTCAACTTTCATTGCTGGGTTCACTGAAGTGCTTATTTCAGTGAGACAAGCACTTCAGAAGACCAAAATCTCAACTTCACCAAACCACCCAACTTTCAATGCTGGGTTCACTGAAGTGCTTATTTCAGTGAGATAAGCACTTCAGAAGACCAAAATCTCAACATCACAAAACCACTCAAATTTCGATGCTGTGTTCACTGAAGTTCTTATTTCAGTGAGATAAGCACTTCAGAAGACCGAAATCTCTACATCACCAAACCACTCAAATTTCGATGCTGGGTTGTCTGAAGTGCTTATTTCAGTGAGATTACCACTTCAGAAGACCAAAATCTCAACATCACAAAACCACTCAAATTTCGATGCTGGGTTCACTGAAGTGCTTATTTCATTGAGATAAGCACTTCACTGCGCCAAAATCCCAACCTCACCAAACGAATCAACTTTTGATGCTGGTTCCTCTGAATTGCTTATTTCAGTGAGATAAGCACTTCAGAAGGCCAAAATCTAAACATCACTAAACGACTCAACTTTTGATACTGATTTCACTGAAATGCTTCTTTCAGTCAGATAAGCACATCAGAAGGCCAAAATCTCAACTTCACCACAACACCCAACTTTCGATCCAGGATTTACACAAATGCTTATTTCAGTGAGATAAGCACTTCAGAAGACTAAAATCTTAACTTCACCAAAACACTCAACTTTCGATGCTGGGATCACTGAAGTGCTTATTTCAGTGAGATAAGCACTTCAGAAGACCAAAATCTAAACTTCACCAAACCACCCAACTTTCAATGCTGGGTTCACTGAAATGCTTCTTTCAGTGAGATAAGCACTTCAGAATGCCAAAATCCCAACCTCACCAAACGACTCAACTTTTGACGCTGGTTCCACTGAATTGCTTATTTCAGTGAGATAAGCACTTCAGAAGGCCAAAATCTAAACTTCACTAAACGACTCAACTTTTGATGCTGATTTCACTGAAATGCTTCTTTCAGTCAGATATGCACATCAGAAGGCCAAAATCTCAACTTCACCAAACCACCCAACTTTCGATCCAGGATATACCCAAAGGCTAATTTCAGTGAGATAAGCACTTCAGAAGACAAAAATCTAAACTTCACCAAACCACTCAACTTTCGATGCTGGGATCACTGCAGTGCTTATTTCAGTGAGATAAGCACTTCAGAAGAGCAAAAACTCAACTTCACAAAACCACTCAACTTTCGATGCTGGGCTCACTGCAGTGCTTATTTCAGTGAGATAAGCACTTCAGAAGACCGAAATCTCTACATCACCAAACCACTCAAATTTCGATGCTGGGTTCACTGAAGTGCTTATTTCAGTGAGATAAGCACTTCAGAAGGCCAAAATCTCAACTTCACAAAACCAGCCAACTTTCGATACTGGATTTACCCAAATGCTTATTTCAGTGAGATAAGCACTTCAGAAGACCAAAATCTAAACTTCACCAAAGCACCCAATTTTCAATGCTGGGTTCACTGACGTGCTTATTTCAGTGAGATAAGCACTTCAGAAGACCGAAATCTCTACATCACCAAACCACTCAAATTTCGATGCTGAATTGTCTGAAGTGCTTATTTCAGTGAGATTACCACTTCAGAAGACCAAAATCTCAACATCACAAAACCACTCAAATTTCGATGCTGGGTTCACTGAAGTGCTTATTTCATTGAGATAAGCACTTCACTGCGCCAAAATCCCAACCTCACCAAACGAATCAACTTTTGATGCAGGTTCCTCTGAATTGCTTATTTCAGTGAGATAAGCACTTCAGAAGGCCAAAATCTAAACATCACTAAACGACTCAACTTTTGATACTGATTTCACTGAAATGCTTCTTTCAGTCAGATAAGCACATCAGAAGGCCAAAATCTCAACTTCACCAAAACACCCAATTTTCGAAACCAGGATGTACACAAATGCTTATTTCAGTGAGATAAGCACTTCAGAAGACAAAAATCTAAACTTCACCAAACCACCCAACTTTCAATGCTGGGTTCACTGAAATGCTTCTTTCAGTGAGATAAGCACTTCAGAATGCCAAAATCCCAACCTCACCAAACGACTCAACTTTTGATACTGGTTTCACTGAAATGCTTATTTCAGTGAGATAAGCACTTCAGAATGCCAAAATCCCAACCTCACCAAACGACTCAACTTTTGACGCTGGTTCCACTGAATTGCTTATTTCAGTGAGATAAGCACTTCAGAAGGCCAAAATCTAAACTTCACTAAACGACTCAACTTTTGATGCTGATTTCACTGAAATGCTTCTTTCAGTCAGATAAGCACATCAGAAGGCCAAAATCTCAACTTCTCCAAAACACCCAACTTTCGATACTGGATTTACCCAAATGCTTATTTCAGTGAGATAAGCACTTCAGAAGACCAAAATCTAAACTTCACCAAACCACCCAACTTTCAATGCTGGGTTCACTGACGTGCATATTTCAGTGAGATAAGCACTTCAGAAGACTAAAATCTAAACTTCACCAAACCACCCAACTTTCAATGCTGGGTTCACTGAAGTGCTTATTTCAGTGAGATAAGCACTTCAGAAGACAAAAATCTCAACATCTCAAAACCACTCAACTTTCGATGCTGTGTTCACTGAAGTGCTTATTTCAGTGAGATAAGCACTTCAGAAGACCAAAATCTAACCTTCAACAAACCATCCAACTTTCAATGCTGGGTTCACTGAAATGCTTCTTTCAGTCAGATAAGCACTTCAGAAGGCCAAAATCTCAACTTCTCCAAAACACCCAACTTTCGATCCAGGATTTACACAAATGCTTATTTCAGTGAGATAAGCACTTCAGAAGACTAAAATCTTAACTTCACCAAAACACTCAACTTTCGATGCTGAGATCATGAAGTGCTTATTTCAGTGAGATAAGCACTTCAGAAGACAAAAATCTAAACTTCACCAAACCACCCAACTTTCAATGCTGGGTTCACTGAAATGCTTCTTTCAGTGAGATAAGCACTTCAGAATGCCAAAATCCCAACCTCACCAAACGACTCAACTTTTGATACTGGTTTCACTGAAATGCTTATTTCAGTGAGATAAGCACTTCAGAATGCCAAAATCCCAACCTCACCAAACGACTCAACTTTTGACGCTGGTTCCACTGAATTGCTTATTTCAGTGAGATAAGCACTTCAGAAGGCCAAAATCTAAACTTCACTAAACGACTCAACTTTTGATGCTGATTTCACTGAAATGCTTCTTTCAGTCAGATAAGCACATCAGAAGGCCAAAATCTCAACTTCTCCAAAACACCCAACTTTCGATACTGGATTTACCCAAATGCTTATTTCAGTGAGATAAGCACTTCAGAAGACCAAAATCTAAACTTCTCCAAACCACCCAACTTTCAATGCTGGGTTCACTGACGTGCATATTTCAGTGAGATAAGCACTTCAGAAGACTAAAATCTAAACTTCACCAAACCACCCAACTTTCAATGCTGGGTTCACTGAAGTGCTTATTTCAGTGAGATAAGCACTTCAGAAGACAAAAATCTCAACATCTCAAAACCACTCAACTTTCGATGCTGTGTTCACTGAAGTGCTTATTTCAGTAAGATAAGCACTTCAGAAGACCAAAATCTAACCTTCAACAAACCATCCAACTTTCAATGCTGGGTTCACTGAAATGCTTCTTTCAGTCAGATAAGCACTTCAGAAGAACAAAATGTCAACATCTCAAAACCACTCAACTTTCGTTGCTGGGTTCACTGAAGTGCTTAGTTCAGTGAGATAAGCACTTCAGAAGACCGAAATCTCTACATCACCAAACTACTCAAATTTCGATGCTGGGTTCACTGAAGTGATTATTTCAGTGAGATAAGCACTTCAGAAGACCAAAATCTCATCTTCACCAAACCTCCCAACTTTCAATGCTGGATTCACTGACGTGCTTATTTCATTGAGATAAGCACTTCAGAAGACAAAAATCTCAACATCTCAAAACCACTCAACGTTCGATGCTGTGTTCACTGAATTGCTTATTTCAGTGAGATAAGCACTTCAGAAGACCAAAATCTAAACTTCACCATACCATCCAACTTTCAATGCTGGGTTCACTGAAATGCTTCTTTCAGTCAGATAAGCACTTCAGAAAAACAAAATATCAACATCTCAAAACCACTCAACTTTCATTGCTGGGTTCACTGAAGTGCTTATTTCAGTGAGACAAGCACTTCAGAAGACCAAAATCTCAACTTCACCAAACCACCCAACTTTCAATGCTGGGTTCACTGAAGTGCTTATTTCAGTGAGATAAGCACTTCAGAAGACCAAAATCTCAACATCACAAAACCACTCAAATTTCGATGCTGTGTTCACTGAAGTTCTTATTTCAGTGAGATAAGCACTTCAGAAGACCGAAATCTCTACATCACCAAACCACTCAAATTTCGATGCTGGGTTGTCTGAAGTGCTTATTTCAGTGAGATTACCACTTCAGAAGACCAAAATCTCAACATCACAAAACCACTCAAATTTCGATGCTGGGTTCACTGAAGTGCTTATTTCATTGAGATAAGCACTTCACTGCGCCAAAATCCCAACCTCACCAAACGAATCAACTTTTGATGCTGGTTCCTCTGAATTGCTTATTTCAGTGAGATAAGCACTTCAGAAGGCCAAAATCTAAACATCACTAAACGACTCAACTTTTGATACTGATTTCACTGAAATGCTTCTTTCAGTCAGATAAGCACATCAGAAGGCCAAAATCTCAACTTCACCACAACACCCAACTTTCGATCCAGGATTTACACAAATGCTTATTTCAGTGAGATAAGCACTTCAGAAGACTAAAATCTTAACTTCACCAAAACACTCAACTTTCGATGCTGGGATTACTGAAGTGCTTATTTCAGTGAGATAAGCACTTCAGAAGACCAAAATCTAAACTTCACCAAACCACCCAACTTTCAATGCTGGGTTCACTGAAATGCTTCTTTCAGTGAGATAAGCACTTCAGAATGCCAAAATCCCAACCTCACCAAACGACTCAACTTTTGACGCTGGTTCCACTGAATTGCTTATTTCAGTGAGATAAGCACTTCAGAAGGCCAAAATCTAAACTTCACTAAACGACTCAACTTTTGATGCTGATTTCACTGAAATGCTTCTTTCAGTCAGATATGCACATCAGAAGGCCAAAATCTCAACTTCACCAAACCACCCAACTTTCGATCCAGGATATACCCAAAGGCTAATTTCAGTGAGATAAGCACTTCAGAAGACAAAAATCTAAACTTCACCAAACCACTCAACTTTCGATGCTGGGATCACTGCAGTGCTTATTTCAGTGAGATAAGCACTTCAGAAGAGCAAAAACTCAACTTCACAAAACCACTCAACTTTCGATGCTGGGCTCACTGCAGTGCTTATTTCAGTGAGATAAGCACTTCAGAAGACCGAAATCTCTACATCACCAAACCACTCAAATTTCGATGCTGGGTTCACTGAAGTGCTTATTTCAGTGAGATAAGCACTTCAGAAGGCCAAAATCTCAACTTCACAAAACCAGCCAACTTTCGATACTGGATTTACCCAAATGCTTATTTCAGTGAGATAAGCACTTCAGAAGACCAAAATCTAAACTTCACCAAAGCACCCAACTTTCAATGCTGGGTTCACTGACGTGCTTATTTCAGTGAGATAAGCACTTCAGAAGACCGAAATCTCTACATCACCAAACCACTCAAATTTCGATGCTGAATTGTCTGAAGTGCTTATTTCAGTGAGATTACCACTTCAGAAGACCAAAATCTCAAAATCACAAAACCACTCAAATTTCGATGCTGGGTTCACTGAAGTGCTTATTTCATTGAGATAAGCACTTCACTGCGCCAAAATCCCAACCTCACCAAACGAATCAACTTTTGATGCAGGTTCCTCTGAATTGCTTATTTCAGTGAGATAAGCACTTCAGAAGGCCAAAATCTAAACATCACTAAACGACTCAACTTTTGATACTGATTTCACTGAAATGCTTCTTTCAGTCAGATAAGCACATCAGAAGGCCAAAATCTCAACTTCACCCAAACACCCAATTTTCGAAACCAGGATGTACACAAATGCTTATTTCAGTGAGATAAGCACTTCAGAAGACAAAAATCTAAACTTCACCAAACCACCCAACTTTCAATGCTGGGTTCACTGAAATGCTTCTTTCAGTGAGATAAGCACTTCAGAATGCCAAAATCCCAACCTCACCAAACGACTCAACTTTTGATACTGGTTTCACTGAAATGCTTATTTCAGTGAGATAAGCACTTCAGAATGCCAAAATCCCAACCTCACCAAACGACTCAACTTTTGACGCTGGTTCCACTGAATTGCTTATTTCAGTGAGATAAGCACTTCAGAAGGCCAAAATCTAAACTTCACTAAACGACTCAACTTTTGATGCTGATTTCACTGAAATGCTTCTTTCAGTCAGATAAGCACATCAGAAGGCCAAAATCTCAACTTCTCCAAAACACCCAACTTTCGATACTGGATTTACCCAAATGCTTATTTCAGTGAGATAAGCACTTCAGAAGACCAAAATCTAAACTTCACCAAACCACCCAACTTTCAATGCTGGGTTCACTGACGTGCATATTTCAGTGAGATAAGCACTTCAGAAGACTAAAATCTAAACTTCACCAAACCACCCAACTTTCAATGCTGGGTTCACTGAAGTGCTTATTTCAGTGAGATAAGCACTTCAGAAGACAAAAATCTCAACATCTCAAAACCACTCAACTTTCGATGCTGTGTTCACTGAAGTGCTTATTTCAGTGAGATAAGCACTTCAGAAGACCAAAATCTAACCTTCAACAAACCATCCAACTTTCAATGCTGGGTTCACTGAAATGCTTCTTTCAGTCAGATAAGCACTTCAGAAGAACAAAATGTCAACATCTCAAAACCACTCAACTTTCGTTGCTGGGTTCACTGAAGTGCTTAGTTCAGTGAGATAAGCACTTCAGAAGACCGAAATCTCTACATCACCAAACTACCCAAATTTCGATGCTGGGTTCACTGAAGTGATTATTTCAGTGAGATAAGCACTTCAGAAGACCAAAATCTCAACTTCACCAAACCTCCCAACTTTCAATGCTGGATTCACTGACGTGCTTATTTCATTGAGATAAGCACTTCAGAAGACAAAAATCTCAACATCTCAAAACCACTCAACGTTCGATGCTGTGTTCACTGAATTGCTTATTTCAGTGAGATAAGCACTTCAGAAGACCAAAATCTAAACTTCACCATACCATCCAACTTTCAATGCTGGGTTCACTGAAATGCTTCTTTCAGTCAGATAAGCACTTCAGAAAAACAAAATATCAACATCTCAAAACCACTCAACTTTCATTGCTGGGTTCACTGAAGTGCTTATTTCAGTGAGACAAGCACTTCAGAAGACCAAAATCTCAACTTCACCAAACCACCCAACTTTCAATGCTGGGTTCACTGAAGTGCTTATTTCAGTGAGATAAGCACTTCAGAAGACCAAAATCTCAACATCACAAAACCACTCAAATTTCGATGCTGTGTTCACTGAAGTTCTTATTTCAGTGAGATAAGCACTTCAGAAGACCGAAATCTCTACATCACCAAACCACTCAAATTTCGATGCTGGGTTGTCTGAAGTGCTTATTTCAGTCAGATTACCACTTACGAAGACCAAAATCTCAACATCACAAAACCACTCAAATTTCGATGCTGGGTTCACTGAAGTGCTTATTTCATTGAGATAAGCACTTCACTGCGCCAAAATCCCAACCTCACCAAACGAATCAACTTTTGATGCTGGTTCCTCTGAATTGCTTATTTCAGTGAGATAAGCACTTCAGAAGACCAAAATCTAAACTTCACCAAACCACCCAACTTTCAATGCTGGGTTCACTGACGTGCATATTTCAGTGAGATAAGCACTTCAGAAGACTAAAATCTAAACTTCACCAAACCACCCAACTTTCAATGCTGGGTTCACTGAAGTGCTTATTTCAGTGAGATAAGCACTTCAGAAGACAAAAATCTCAACATCTCAAAACCACTCAACTTTCGATGCTGTGTTCACTGAAGTGCTTATTTCAGTGAGATAAGCACTTCAGAAGACCAAAATCTAACCTTCAACAAACCATCCAACTTTCAATGCTGGGTTCACTGAAATGCTTCTTTCAGTCAGATAAGCACTTCAGAAGAACAAAATGTCAACATCTCAAAACCACTCAACTTTCGTTGCTGGGTTCACTGAAGTGCTTAGTTCAGTGAGATAAGCACTTCAGAAGACCGAAATCTCTACATCACCAAACTACCCAAATTTCGATGCTGGGTTCACTGAAGTGATTATTTCAGTGAGATAAGCACTTCAGAAGACCAAAATCTCAACTTCACCAAACCTCCCAACTTTCAATGCTGGATTCACTGACGTGCTTATTTCATTGAGATAAGCACTTCAGAAGACAAAAATCTCAACATCTCAAAACCACTCAACGTTCGATGCTGTGTTCACTGAATTGCTTATTTCAGTGAGATAAGCACTTCAGAAGACCAAAATCTAAACTTCACCATACCATCCAACTTTCAATGCTGGGTTCACTGAAATGCTTCTTTCAGTCAGATAAGCACTTCAGAAAAACAAAATATCAACATCTCAAAACCACTCAACTTTCATTGCTGGGTTCACTGAAGTGCTTATTTCAGTGAGACAAGCACTTCAGAAGACCAAAATCTCAACTTCACCAAACCACCCAACTTTCAATGCTGGGTTCACTGAAGTGCTTGTTTCAGTGAGATAAGCACTTCAGAAGACCAAAATCTCAACATCACAAAACCACTCAAATTTCGATGCTGTGTTCACTGAAGTTCTTATTTCAGTGAGATAAGCACTTCAGAAGACCGAAATCTCTACATCACCAAACCACTCAAATTTCGATGCTGGGTTGTCTGAAGTGCTTATTTCAGTATGATTACCACTTACGAAGACCAAAATCTCAACATCACAAAACCACTCAAATTTCGATGCTGGGTTCACTGAAGTGCTTATTTCATTGAGATAAGCACTTCACTGCGCCAAAATCCCAACCTCACCAAACGAATCAACTTTTGATGCTGGTTCCTCTGAATTGCTTATTTCAGTGAGATAAGCACTTCAGAAGACCAAAATCTAAACTTCACCAAACCACCCAACTTTCAATGCTGGGTTCACTGACGTGCATATTTCAGTGAGATAAGCACTTCAGAAGACTAAAATCTAAACTTCACCAAACCACCCAACTTTCAATGCTGGGTTCACTGAAGTGCTTATTTCAGTGAGATAAGCACTTCAGAAGACAAAAATCTCAACATCTCAAAACCACTCAACTTTCGATGCTGTGTTCACTGAAGTGCTTATTTCAGTGAGATAAGCACTTCAGAAGACCAAAATCTAACCTTCAACAAACCATCCAACTTTCAATGCTGGGTTCACTGAAATGCTTCTTTCAGTCAGATAAGCACTTCAGAAGAACAAAATGTCAACATCTCAAAACCACTCAACTTTCGTTGCTGGGTTCACTGAAGTGCTTAGTTCAGTGAGATAAGCACTTCAGAAGACCGAAATCTCTACATCACCAAACTACCCAAATTTCGATGCTGGGTTCACTGAAGTGATTATTTCAGTGAGATAAGCACTTCAGAAGACCAAAATCTCAACTTCACCAAACCTCCCAACTTTCAATGCTGGATTCACTGACGTGCTTATTTCATTGAGATAAGCACTTCAGAAGACAAAAATCTCAACATCTCAAAACCACTCAACGTTCGATGCTGTGTTCACTGAATTGCTTATTTCAGTGAGATAAGCACTTCAGAAGACCAAAATCTAAACTTCACCATACCATCCAACTTTCAATGCTGGGTTCACTGAAATGCTTCTTTCAGTCAGATAAGCACTTCAGAAAAACAAAATATCAACATCTCAAAACCACTCAACTTTCATTGCTGGGTTCACTGAAGTGCTTATTTCAGTGAGACAAGCACTTCAGAAGACCAAAATCTCAACTTCACCAAACCACCCAACTTTCAATGCTGGGTTCACTGAAGTGCTTATTTCAGTGAGATAAGCACTTCAGAAGACCAAAATCTCAACATCACAAAACCACTCAAATTTCGATGCTGTGTTCACTGAAGTTCTTATTTCAGTGAGATAAGCACTTCAGAAGACCGAAATCTCTACATCACCAAACCACTCAAATTTCGATGCTGGGTTGTCTGAAGTGCTTATTTCAGTCAGATTACCACTTACGAAGACCAAAATCTCAACATCACAAAACCACTCAAATTTCGATGCTGGGTTCACTGAAGTGCTTATTTCATTGAGATAAGCACTTCACTGCGCCAAAATCCCAACCTCACCAAACGAATCAACTTTTGATGCAGGTTCCTCTGAATTGCTTATTTCAGTGAGATAAGCACTTCAGAAGGCCAAAATCTAAACATCACTAAACGACTCAACTTTTGATACTGATTTCACTGAAATGCTTCTTTCAGTCAGATAAGCACATCAGAAGGCCAAAATCTCAACTTCACCACAACACCCAACTTTCGATCCAGGATTTACACAAATGCTTATATCAGTGAGATAAGCACTTCAGAAGACTAAAATCTTAACTTCACCAAAACACTCAACTTTCGATGCTGGGATCACTGAAGTGCTTATTTCAGTGAGATAAGCACTTCAGAAGACCAAAATCTAAACTTCACCAAACCACCCAACTTTCAATGCTGGGTTCACTGAAATGCTTCTTTCAGTGAGATAAGCACTTCAGAATGCCAAAATCCCAACCTCACCAAACGACTCAACTTTTGACGCTGGTTCCACTGAATTGCTTATTTCAGTGAGATAAGCACTTCAGAAGGCCAAAATCTAAACTTCACTAAACGACTCAACTTTTGATGCTGATTTCACTGAAATGCTTCTTTCAGTCAGATATGCACATCAGAAGGCCAAAATCTCAACTTCACCAAACCACCCAACTTTCGATCCAGGATATACCCAAAGGCTAATTTCAGTGAGATAAGCACTTCAGAAGAGCAAAAACTCAACTTCACAAAACCACTCAACTTTCGATGCTGGGCTCACTGCAGTGCTTATTTCAGTGAGATAAGCACTTCAGAAGACCAAAATCTCTACATCACCAAACCACTCAAATTTCGATGCTGGGTTGTCTGAAGTGCTTATTTCAGTGAGATTACCACTTCAGAAGACCAAAATCTCAACATCACAAAACCACTCAAATTTCGATGCTGGGTTCACTGAAGTGCTTATTTCATTGAGATAAGCACTTCACTGCGCCAAAATCCCAACCTCACCAAACGAATCAACTTTTGATGCTGGTTCCTCTGAATTGCTTATTTCAGTGAGATAAGCACTTCAGAAGGCCAAAATCTAAACATCACTAAACGACTCAACTTTTGATACTGATTTCACTGAAATGCTTCTTTCAGTCAGATAAGCACATCAGAAGGCCAAAATCTCAACTTCTCCAAAACACCCAACTTTCGATCCAGGATTTACACAAATGCTTATTTCAGTGAGATAAGCACTTCAGAAGACTAAAATCTTAACTTCACCAAAACACTCAACTTTCGATGCTGAGATCACTGAAGTGCTTATTTCAGTGAGATAAGCACTTCAGAAGACAAAAATCTAAACTTCACCAAACCACCCAACTTTCAATGCTGGGTTCACTGAAATGCTTCTTTCAGTGAGATAAGCACTTCAGAATGCCAAAATCCCAACCTCACCAAACGACTCAACTTTTGATACTGGTTTCACTGAAATGCTTATTTCAGTGAGATAAGCACTTCAGAATGCCAAAATCCCAACCTCACCAAACGACTCAACTTTTGACGCTGGTTCCACTGAATTGCTTATTTCAGTGAGATAAGCACTTCAGAAGGCCAAAATCTAAACTTCACTAAACGACTCAACTTTTGATGCTGATTTCACTGAAATGCTTCTTTCAGTCAGATATGCACATCAGAAGGCCAAAATCTCAACTTCACCAAACCACCCAACTTTCGATCCAGGATATACCCAAAGGCTAATTTCAGTGAGATAAGCACTTCAGAAGACAAAAATCTAAACTTCACCAAACCACTCAACTTTCGATGCTGGGATCACTGAAGTGCTTATTTCAGTGAGATAAGCACTTCAGAAGAGCAAAAACTCAACTTCACAAAACCACTCAACTTTCGATGCTGGGCTCACTGCAGTGCTTATTTCAGTGAGATAAGCACTTCAGAATGCCAAAATCCCAACCTCACCAAACGACTCAACTTTTGATACTGGTTTCACTGAAATGCTTCTTTCAGTCAGATAAGCACTTCAGAAGGCCAAAATCTCAACTTCACAAAACCAGCCAACTTTCGATACTGGATTTACCCAAATGCTTATTTCAGTGAGATAAGCACTTCAGAAGACCAAAATCTAAACTTCACCAAACCACCCAACTTTCAATGCTGGGTTCACTGACGTGCATATTTCAGTGAGATAAGCACTTCAGAAGACTAAAATCTAAACTTCACCAAACCACCCAACTTTCAATGCTGGGTTCACTGAAGTGCTTATTTCAGTGAGATAAGCACTTCAGAAGACAAAAATCTCAACATCTCAAAACCACTCAACTTTCGATGCTGTGTTCACTGAAGTGCTTATTTCAGTGAGATAAGCACTTCAGAAGACCAAAATCTAACCTTCAACAAACCATCCAACTTTCAATGCTGGGTTCACTGAAATGCTTCTTTCAGTCAGATAAGCACTTCAGGAGAACAAAATGTCAACATCTCAAAACCACTCAACTTTCGTTGCTGGGTTCACTGAAGTGCTTAGTTCAGTGAGATAAGCACTTCAGAAGACCGAAATCTCTACATCACCAAACTACTCAAATTTCGATGCTGGGTTCACTGAAGTGATTATTTCAGTGAGATAAGCACTTCAGAAGACCAAAATCTCAACTTCACCAAACCTCCCAACTTTCAATGCTGGATTCACTGACGTGCTTATTTCATTGAGATAAGCACTTCAGAAGACAAAAATCTCAACATCTCAAAACCACTCAACGTTCGATGCTGTGTTCACTGAATTGCTTATTTCAGTGAGATAAGCACTTCAGAAGACCAAAATCTAAACTTCACCATACCATCCAACTTTCAATGCTGGGTTCACTGAAATGCTTCTTTCAGTCAGATAAGCACTTCAGAAAAACAAAATATCAACATCTCAAAACCACTCAACTTTCATTGCTGGGTTCACTGAAGTGCTTATTTCAGTGAGACAAGCACTTCAGAAGACCAAAATCTCAACTTCACCAAACCACCCAACTTTCAATGCTGGGTTCACTGAAGTGCTTATTTCAGTGAGATAAGCACTTCAGAAGACCAAAATCTCAACATCACAAAACCACTCAAATTTCGATGCTGTGTTCACTGAAGTTCTTATTTCAGTGAGATAAGCACTTCAGAAGACCGAAATCTCTACATCACCAAACCACTCAAATTTCGATGCTGGGTTGTCTGAAGTGCTTATTTCAGTCAGATTACCACTTACGAAGACCAAAATCTCAACATCACAAAACCACTCAAATTTCGATGCTGGGTTCACTGAAGTGCTTATTTCATTGAGATAAGCACTTCACTGCGCCAAAATCCCAACCTCACCAAACGAATCAACTTTTGATGCTGGTTCCTCTGAATTGCTTATTTCAGTGAGATAAGCACTTCAGAAGGCCAAAATCTAAACATCACTAAACGACTCAACTTTTGATACTGATTTCACTGAAATGCTTCTTTCAGTCAGATAAGCACATCAGAAGGCCAAAATCTCAACTTCACCACAACACCCAACTTTCGATCCAGGATTTACACAAATGCTTATATCAGTGAGATAAGCACTTCAGAAGACTAAAATCTTAACTTCACCAAAACACTCAACTTTCGATGCTGGGATCACTGAAGTGCTTATTTCAGTGAGATAAGCACTTCAGAAGACCAAAATCTAAACTTCACCAAACCACCCAACTTTCAATGCTGGGTTCACTGAAATGCTTCTTTCAGTGAGATAAGCACTTCAGAATGCCAAAATCCCAACCTCACCAAACGACTCAACTTTTGACGCTGGTTCCACTGAATTGCTTATTTCAGTGAGATAAGCACTTCAGAAGGCCAAAATCTAAACTTCACTAAACGACTCAACTTTTGATGCTGATTTCACTGAAATGCTTCTTTCAGTCAGATATGCACATCAGAAGGCCAAAATCTCAACTTCACCAAACCACCCAACTTTCGATCCAGGATATACCCAAAGGCTAATTTCAGTGAGATAAGCACTTCAGAAGAGCAAAAACTCAACTTCACAAAACCACTCAACTTTCGATGCTGGGCTCACTGCAGTGCTTATTTCAGTGAGATAAGCACTTCAGAAGACCAAAATCTCTACATCACCAAACCACTCAAATTTCGATGCTGGGTTGTCTGAAGTGCTTATTTCAGTGAGATTACCACTTCAGAAGACCAAAATCTCAACATCACAAAACCACTCAAATTTCGATGCTGGGTTCACTGAAGTGCTTATTTCATTGAGATAAGCACTTCACTGCGCCAAAATCCCAACCTCACCAAACGAATCAACTTTTGATGCTGGTTCCTCTGAATTGCTTATTTCAGTGAGATAAGCACTTCAGAAGGCCAAAATCTAAACATCACTAAACGACTCAACTTTTGATACTGATTTCACTGAAATGCTTCTTTCAGTCAGATAAGCACATCAGAAGGCCAAAATCTCAACTTCTCCAAAACACCCAACTTTCGATCCAGGATTTACACAAATGCTTATTTCAGTGAGATAAGCACTTCAGAAGACTAAAATCTTAACTTCACCAAAACACTCAACTTTCGATGCTGAGATCACTGAAGTGCTTATTTCAGTGAGATAAGCACTTCAGAAGACAAAAATCTAAACTTCACCAAACCACCCAACTTTCAATGCTGGGTTCACTGAAATGCTTCTTTCAGTGAGATAAGCACTTCAGAATGCCAAAATCCCAACCTCACCAAACGACTCAACTTTTGATACTGGTTTCACTGAAATGCTTATTTCAGTGAGATAAGCACTTCAGAATGCCAAAATCCCAACCTCACCAAACGACTCAACTTTTGACGCTGGTTCCACTGAATTGCTTATTTCAGTGAGATAAGCACTTCAGAAGGCCAAAATCTAAACTTCACTAAACGACTCAACTTTTGATGCTGATTTCACTGAAATGCTTCTTTCAGTCAGATATGCACATCAGAAGGCCAAAATCTCAACTTCACCAAACCACCCAACTTTCGATCCAGGATATACCCAAAGGCTAATTTCAGTGAGATAAGCACTTCAGAAGACAAAAATCTAAACTTCACCAAACCACTCAACTTTCGATGCTGGGATCACTGAAGTGCTTATTTCAGTGAGATAAGCACTTCAGAAGAGCAAAAACTCAACTTCACAAAACCACTCAACTTTCGATGCTGGGCTCACTGCAGTGCTTATTTCAGTGAGATAAGCACTTCAGAATGCCAAAATCCCAACCTCACCAAACGACTCAACTTTTGATACTGGTTTCACTGAAATGCTTCTTTCAGTCAGATAAGCACTTCAGAAGGCCAAAATCTCAACTTCACAAAACCAGCCAACTTTCGATACTGGATTTACCCAAATGCTTATTTCAGTGAGATAAGCACTTCAGAAGACCGAAATCTCTACATCACCAAACTACTCAAATTTCGATGCTGGGTTCACTGAAGTGATTATTTCAGTGAGATAAGCACTTCAGAAGACCAAAATCTCAACTTCACCAAACCTCCCAACTTTCAATGCTGGATTCACTGACGTGCTTATTTCATTGAGATAAGCACTTCAGAAGACAAAAATCTCAACATCTCAAAACCACTCAACGTTCGATGCTGTGTTCACTGAATTGCTTATTTCAGTGAGATAAGCACTTCAGAAGACCAAAATCTAAACTTCACCATACCATCCAACTTTCAATGCTGGGTTCACTGAAATGCTTCTTTCAGTCAGATAAGCACTTCAGAAAAACAAAATATCAACATCTCAAAACCACTCAACTTTCATTGCTGGGTTCACTGAAGTGCTTATTTCAGTGAGACAAGCACTTCAGAAGAACAAAATCTCAACTTCACCAAACCACCCAACTTTCAATGCTGGGTTCACTGAAGTGCTTATTTCAGTGAGATAAGCACTTCAGAAGACCGAAATCCCTACATCACCAAACCACTCAAATTTCGATGCTGGGTTGTCTGAAGTGCTTATTTCAGTGAGATTACCACTTCAGAAGACCAAAATCTCAACATCACAAAACCACTCAAATTTCGATGCTGGGTTCACTGAAGTGCTTATTTCATTGAGATAAGCACTTCACTGCGCCAAAATCCCAACCTCACCAAACGAATCAACTTTTGATGCTGGTTCCTCTGAATTGCTTATTTCAGTGAGATAAGCACTTCAGAAGGCCAAAATCTAAACATCACTAAACGACTCAACTTTTGATACTGATTTCACTGAAATGCTTCTTTCAGTGAGATAAGCACATCAGAAGGCCAAAATCTCAACTTCACCACAACACCCATCCTTCGATCCAGGATTTACACAAATGCTTATTTCAGTGAGATAAGCACTTCAGAAGACTAAAATCATAACTTCAACAAAACACTCAACTTTCGATGCTGGGATCACTGAAGTGCTTATTTCAGTGAGATAAGCACTTCAGAAGACCAAAATCTAAACTTCACCAAACCAACCAACTTTCAATGCTGGGTTCACTGAAATGCTTCTTTCAGTGAGATAAGCACTTCAGAATGCCAAAATCCCAACCTCACCAAACGACTCAACTTTTGATACTGGTTTCACTGAAATGCTTATTTCAGTGAGATAAGCACTTCAGAATGCCAAAATCCCAACCTCACCAAACGACTCAACTTTTGACGCTGGTTCCACTGAATTGCTTATTTCAGTGAGATAAGCACTTCAGAAGGCCAAAATCTAAACTTCACTAAACGACTCAACTTTTGATGCTGATTTCACTGAAATGCTTCTTTCAGTCAGATATGCACATCAGAAGGCCAAAATCTCAACTTCACCAAACCACCCAACTTTCGATCCAGGATATACCCAAAGGCTAATTTCAGTGAGATAAGCACTTCAGAAGACAAAAATCTAAACTTCACCAAACCACTCAACTTTCGATGCTGGGATCACTGAAGTGCTTATTTCAGTGAGATAAGCACTTCAGAAGAGCAAAAACTCAACTTCACAAAACCACTCAACTTTCGATGCTGGGCTCACTGCAGTGCTTATTTCAGTGAGATAAGCACTTCAGAATGCCAAAATCCCAACCTCACCAAACGACTCAACTTTCGATGCTGGGCTCACTGCAGTGCTTGTTTCAGTGAGAATAAGCACTTCAGAATGCCAAAATCCCAACCTCACCAAACGACTCAACTTTTGATACTGGTTTCACTGAAATGCTTATTTCAGTGAGATAAGCACTTCAGAATGCCAAAATCCCAACCTCACCAAACGACTCAACTTTTGACGCTGGTTCCACTGAATTGCTTATTTCAGTGAGATAAGCACTTCAGAAGGCCAAAATCTAAACTTCACTAAACGACTCAACTTTTGATGCTGATTTCACTGAAATGCTTCTTTCAGTCAGATATGCACATCAGAAGGCCAAAATCTCAACTTCACCAAACCACCCAACTTTCGATCCAGGATATACCCAAAGGCTAATTTCAGTGAGATAAGCACTTCAGAAGACAAAAATCTAAACTTCACCAAACCACTCAACTTTCGATGCTGGGATCACTGAAGTGCTTATTTCAGTGAGATAAGCACTTCAGAAGAGCAAAAACTCAACTTCACAAAACCACTCAACTTTCGATGCTGGGCTCACTGCAGTGCTTATTTCAGTGAGATAAGCACTTCAGAATGCCAAAATCCCAACCTCACCAAACGACTCAACTTTTGATACTGGTTTCACTGAAATGCTTCTTTCAGTCAGATAAGCACTTCAGAAGGCCAAAATCTCAACTTCACAAAACCAGCCAACTTTCGATACTGGATTTACCCAAATGCTTATTTCAGTGAGATAAGCACTTCAGAAGACTAAAATCTAAACTTCACCAAACCACCCAACTTTCAATGCTGGGTTCACTGACGTGCATATTTCAGTGAGATAAGCACTTCAGAAGACTAAAATCTAAACTTCACCAAACCACCCAACTTTCAATGCTGGGTTCACTGAAGTGCTTATTTCAGTGAGATAAGCACTTCAGAAGACAAAAATCTCAACATCTCAAAACCACTCAACTTTCGATGCTGTGTTCACTGAAGTGCTTATTTCAGTGAGATAAGCACTTCAGAAGACCAAAATCTAACCTTCAACAAACCATCCAACTTTCAATGCTGGGTTCACTGAAATGCTTCTTTCAGTCAGATAAGCACTTCAGGAGAACAAAATGTCAACATCTCAAAACCACTCAACTTTCGTTGCTGGGTTCACTGAAGTGCTTAGTTCAGTGAGATAAGCACTTCAGAAGACCGAAATCTCTACATCACCAAACTACTCAAATTTCGATGCTGGGTTCACTGAAGTGATTATTTCAGTGAGATAAGCACTTCAGAAGACCAAAATCTCAACTTCACCAAACCTCCCAACTTTCAATGCTGGATTCACTGACGTGCTTATTTCATTGAGATAAGCACTTCAGAAGACAAAAATCTCAACATCTCAAAACCACTCAACGTTCGATGCTGTGTTCACTGAATTGCTTATTTCAGTGAGATAAGCACTTCAGAAGACCAAAATCTAAACTTCACCATACCATCCAACTTTCAATGCTGGGTTCACTGAAATGCTTCTTTCAGTCAGATAAGCACTTCAGAAAAACAAAATATCAACATCTCAAAACCACTCAACTTTCATTGCTGGGTTCACTGAAGTGCTTATTTCAGTGAGACAAGCACTTCAGAAGAACAAAATCTCAACTTCACCAAACCACCCAACTTTCAATGCTGGGTTCACTGAAGTGCTTATTTCAGTGAGATAAGCACTTCAGAAGACCAAAATCTCAACATCACAAAACCACTCAAATTTCGATGCTGTGTTCACTGAAGTTCTTATTTCAGTGAGATAAGCACTTCAGAAGACCGAAATCTCTACATCACCAAACCACTCAAATTTCGATGCTGGGTTGTCTGAAGTGCTTATTTCAGTGAGATTACCACTTCAGAAGACCAAAATCTCAACATCACAAAACCACTCAAATTTCGATGCTGGGTTCACTGAAGTGCTTATTTCATTGAGATAAGCACTTCACTGCGCCAAAATCCCAACCTCACCAAACGAATCAACTTTTGATGCTGGTTCCTCTGAATTGCTTATTTCAGTGAGATAAGCACTTCAGAAGGCCAAAATCTAAACATCACTAAACGACTCAACTTTTGATACTGATTTCACTGAAATGCTTCTTTCAGTCAGATAAGCACATCAGAAGGCCAAAATCTCAACTTCACCACAACACCCAACTTTCGATCCAGGATTTACACAAATGCTTATTTCAGTGAGATAAGCACTTCAGAAGACTAAAATCATAACTTCACCAAAACACTCAACTTTCGATGCTGGGATCACTGAAGTGCTTATTTCAGTGAGATAAGCACTTCAGAAGACCAAAATCTAAACTTCACCAAACCAACCAACTTTCAATGCTGGGTTCACTGAAATGCTTCTTTCAGTGAGATAAGCACTTCAGAATGCCAAAATCCCAACCTCACCAAACGACTCAACTATTGATACTGGTTTCACTGAAATGCTTATTTCAGTGAGATAAGCACTTCAGAATGCCAAAATCCCAACCTCACCAAACGACTCAACTTTTGACGCTGGTTCCACTGAATTGCTTATTTCAGTGAGATAAGCACGTCAGAAGGCCAAAATCTAAACTTCACTAAACGACTCAACTTTTGATGCTGATTTCACTGAAATGCTTCTTTCAGTCAGATATGCACATCAGAAGGCCAAAATCTCAACTTCACCAAACCACCCAACTTTCGATCCAGGATATACCCAAAGGCTAATTTCAGTGAGATAAGCACTTCAGAAGACAAAAATCTAAACTTCACCAAACCACTCAACTTTCGATGCTGGGATCACTGAAGTGCTTATTTCAGTGAGATAAGCACTTCAGAAGAGCAAAAACTCAACTTCACAAAACCACTCAACTTTCGATGCTGGGCTCACTGCAGTGCTTATTTCAGTGAGATAAGCACTTCAGAATGCCAAAATCCCAACCTCACCAAACGACTCAACTTTCGATGCTGGGCTCACTGCAGTGCTTGTTTCAGTGAGAATAAGCACTTCAGAATGCCAAAATCCCAACCTCACCAAACGACTCAACTTTTGATACTGGTTTCACTGAAATGCTTCTTTCAGTCAGATAAGCACTTCAGAAGGCCAAAATCTCAACTTCACAAAACCAGCCAACTTTCGATACTGGATTTACCCAAAAGCTTATTACAGTGAGATAAGCACTTCAGAAGACCAAAATCTCAACTTCACCAAACCACCCAACTTTCAATGCTGGGTTCACTGAAATGCTTCTTTCAGTGAGATAAGCACTTCAGAATGCCAAAATCCCAACCTCACCAAACGACTCAACTTTTGATACTGGTTTCACTGAAATGCTTATTTCAGTGAGATAAGCACTTCAGAATGCCAAAATCCCAACCTCACCAAACGACTCAACTTTTGACGCTGGTTCCACTGAATTGCTTATTTCAGTGAGATAAGCACTTCAGAAGGCCAAAATCTAAACTTCACTAAACGACTCAACTTTTGATGCTGATTTCACTGAAATGCTTCTTTCAGTCAGATATGCACATCAGAAGGCCAAAATCTCAACTTCACCAAACCACCCAACTTTCGATCCAGGATATACCCAAAGGCTAATTTCAGTGAGAATAAGCACTTCAGAAGACAAAAATCTAAACTTCACCAAACCACTCAACTTTCGATGCTGGGATCACTGAAGTGCTTATTTCAGTGAGATAAGCACTTCAGAAGAGCAAAAACTCAACTTCACAAAACCACTCAACTTTCGATGCTGGGCTCACTGCAGTGCTTATTTCAGTGAGATAAGCACTTCAGAATGCCAAAATCCCAACCTCACCAAACGACTCAACTTTTGATACTGGTTTCACTGAAATGCTTCTTTCAGTCAGATAAGCACTTCAGAAGGCCAAAATCTCAACTTCACAAAACCAGCCAACTTTCGATACTGGATTTACCCAAATGCTTATTTCAGTGAGATAAGCACTTCAGAAGACCAAAATCTAAACTTCACCAAACCACCCAACTTTCAATGCTGGGTTCACTGACGTGCATATTTCAGTGAGATAAGCACTTCAGAAGACTAAAATCTAAACTTCACCAAACCACCCAACTTTCAATGCTGGGTTCACTGAAGTGCTTATTTCAGTGAGATAAGCACTTCAGAAGACAAAAATCTCAACATCTCAAAACCACTCAACTTTCGATGCTGTGTTCACTGAAGTGCTTATTTCAGTGAGATAAGCACTTCAGAAGACCAAAATCTAACCTTCAACAAACCATCCAACTTTCAATGCTGGGTTCACTGAAATGCTTCTTTCAGTCAGATAAGCACTTCAGAAGAACAAAATGTCAACATCTCAAAACCACTCAACTTTCATTGCTGGGTTCACTGAAGTGCTTATTTCAGTGAGACAAGCACTTCAGAAGAACAAAATCTCAACTTCACCAAACCACCCAACTTTCAATGCTGGGTTCACTGAAGTGCTTATTTCAGTGAGATAAGCACTTCAGAAGACCGAAATCCCTACATCACCAAACCACTCAAATTTCGATGCTGGGTTGTCTGAAGTGCTTATTTCAGTGAGATTACCACTTCAGAAGACCAAAATCTCAACATCACAAAACCACTCAAATTTCGATGCTGGGTTCACTGAAGTGCTTATTTCATTGAGATAAGCACTTCACTGCGCCAAAATCCCAACCTCACCAAACGAATCAACTTTTGATGCTGGTTCCTCTGAATTGCTTATTTCAGTGAGATAAGCACTTCAGAAGGCCAAAATCTAAACATCACTAAACGACTCAACTTTTGATACTGATTTCACTGAAATGCTTCTTTCAGTGAGATAAGCACATCAGAAGGCCAAAATCTCAACTTCACCACAACACCCATCCTTCGATCCAGGATTTACACAAATGCTTATTTCAGTGAGATAAGCACTTCAGAAGACTAAAATCATAACTTCAACAAAACACTCAACTTTCGATGCTGGGATCACTGAAGTGCTTATTTCAGTGAGATAAGCACTTCAGAAGACCAAAATCTAAACTTCACCAAACCAACCAACTTTCAATGCTGGGTTCACTGAAATGCTTCTTTCAGTGAGATAAGCACTTCAGAATGCCAAAATCCCAACCTCACCAAACGACTCAACTTTTGATACTGGTTTCACTGAAATGCTTATTTCAGTGAGATAAGCACTTCAGAATGCCAAAATCCCAACCTCACCAAACGACTCAACTTTTGACGCTGGTTCCACTGAATTGCTTATTTCAGTGAGATAAGCACTTCAGAAGGCCAAAATCTAAACTTCACTAAACGACTCAACTTTTGATGCTGATTTCACTGAAATGCTTCTTTCAGTCAGATATGCACATCAGAAGGCCAAAATCTCAACTTCACCAAACCACCCAACTTTCGATCCAGGATATACCCAAAGGCTAATTTCAGTGAGATAAGCACTTCAGAAGACAAAAATCTAAACTTCACCAAACCACTCAACTTTCGATGCTGGGATCACTGAAGTGCTTATTTCAGTGAGATAAGCACTTCAGAAGAGCAAAAACTCAACTTCACAAAACCACTCAACTTTCGATGCTGGGCTCACTGCAGTGCTTATTTCAGTGAGATAAGCACTTCAGAATGCCAAAATCCCAACCTCACCAAACGACTCAACTTTCGATGCTGGGCTCACTGCAGTGCTTGTTTCAGTGAGAATAAGCACTTCAGAATGCCAAAATCCCAACCTCACCAAACGACTCAACTTTTGATACTGGTTTCACTGAAATGCTTATTTCAGTGAGATAAGCACTTCAGAATGCCAAAATCCCAACCTCACCAAACGACTCAACTTTTGACGCTGGTTCCACTGAATTGCTTATTTCAGTGAGATAAGCACTTCAGAAGGCCAAAATCTAAACTTCACTAAACGACTCAACTTTTGATGCTGATTTCACTGAAATGCTTCTTTCAGTCAGATATGCACATCAGAAGGCCAAAATCTCAACTTCACCAAACCACCCAACTTTCGATCCAGGATATACCCAAAGGCTAATTTCAGTGAGATAAGCACTTCAGAAGACAAAAATCTAAACTTCACCAAACCACTCAACTTTCGATGCTGGGATCACTGAAGTGCTTATTTCAGTGAGATAAGCACTTCAGAAGAGCAAAAACTCAACTTCACAAAACCACTCAACTTTCGATGCTGGGCTCACTGCAGTGCTTATTTCAGTGAGATAAGCACTTCAGAATGCCAAAATCCCAACCTCACCAAACGACTCAACTTTTGATACTGGTTTCACTGAAATGCTTCTTTCAGTCAGATAAGCACTTCAGAAGGCCAAAATCTCAACTTCACAAAACCAGCCAACTTTCGATACTGGATTTACCCAAATGCTTATTTCAGTGAGATAAGCACTTCAGAAGACTAAAATCTAAACTTCACCAAACCACCCAACTTTCAATGCTGGGTTCACTGACGTGCATATTTCAGTGAGATAAGCACTTCAGAAGACTAAAATCTAAACTTCACCAAACCACCCAACTTTCAATGCTGGGTTCACTGAAGTGCTTATTTCAGTGAGATAAGCACTTCAGAAGACAAAAATCTCAACATCTCAAAACCACTCAACTTTCGATGCTGTGTTCACTGAAGTGCTTATTTCAGTGAGATAAGCACTTCAGAAGACCAAAATCTAACCTTCAACAAACCATCCAACTTTCAATGCTGGGTTCACTGAAATGCTTCTTTCAGTCAGATAAGCACTTCAGGAGAACAAAATGTCAACATCTCAAAACCACTCAACTTTCGTTGCTGGGTTCACTGAAGTGCTTAGTTCAGTGAGATAAGCACTTCAGAAGACCGAAATCTCTACATCACCAAACTACTCAAATTTCGATGCTGGGTTCACTGAAGTGATTATTTCAGTGAGATAAGCACTTCAGAAGACCAAAATCTCAACTTCACCAAACCTCCCAACTTTCAATGCTGGATTCACTGACGTGCTTATTTCATTGAGATAAGCACTTCAGAAGACAAAAATCTCAACATCTCAAAACCACTCAACGTTCGATGCTGTGTTCACTGAATTGCTTATTTCAGTGAGATAAGCACTTCAGAAGACCAAAATCTAAACTTCACCATACCATCCAACTTTCAATGCTGGGTTCACTGAAATGCTTCTTTCAGTCAGATAAGCACTTCAGAAAAACAAAATATCAACATCTCAAAACCACTCAACTTTCATTGCTGGGTTCACTGAAGTGCTTATTTCAGTGAGACAAGCACTTCAGAAGAACAAAATCTCAACTTCACCAAACCACCCAACTTTCAATGCTGGGTTCACTGAAGTGCTTATTTCAGTGAGATAAGCACTTCAGAAGACCAAAATCTCAACATCACAAAACCACTCAAATTTCGATGCTGTGTTCACTGAAGTTCTTATTTCAGTGAGATAAGCACTTCAGAAGACCGAAATCTCTACATCACCAAACCACTCAAATTTCGATGCTGGGTTGTCTGAAGTGCTTATTTCAGTGAGATTACCACTTCAGAAGACCAAAATCTCAACATCACAAAACCACTCAAATTTCGATGCTGGGTTCACTGAAGTGCTTATTTCATTGAGATAAGCACTTCACTGCGCCAAAATCCCAACCTCACCAAACGAATCAACTTTTGATGCTGGTTCCTCTGAATTGCTTATTTCAGTGAGATAAGCACTTCAGAAGGCCAAAATCTAAACATCACTAAACGACTCAACTTTTGATACTGATTTCACTGAAATGCTTCTTTCAGTCAGATAAGCACATCAGAAGGCCAAAATCTCAACTTCACCACAACACCCAACTTTCGATCCAGGATTTACACAAATGCTTATTTCAGTGAGATAAGCACTTCAGAAGACTAAAATCATAACTTCACCAAAACACTCAACTTTCGATGCTGGGATCACTGAAGTGCTTATTTCAGTGAGATAAGCACTTCAGAAGACCAAAATCTAAACTTCACCAAACCAACCAACTTTCAATGCTGGGTTCACTGAAATGCTTCTTTCAGTGAGATAAGCACTTCAGAATGCCAAAATCCCAACCTCACCAAACGACTCAACTATTGATACTGGTTTCACTGAAATGCTTATTTCAGTGAGATAAGCACTTCAGAATGCCAAAATCCCAACCTCACCAAACGACTCAACTTTTGACGCTGGTTCCACTGAATTGCTTATTTCAGTGAGATAAGCACGTCAGAAGGCCAAAATCTAAACTTCACTAAACGACTCAACTTTTGATGCTGATTTCACTGAAATGCTTCTTTCAGTCAGATATGCACATCAGAAGGCCAAAATCTCAACTTCACCAAACCACCCAACTTTCGATCCAGGATATACCCAAAGGCTAATTTCAGTGAGATAAGCACTTCAGAAGACAAAAATCTAAACTTCACCAAACCACTCAACTTTCGATGCTGGGATCACTGAAGTGCTTATTTCAGTGAGATAAGCACTTCAGAAGAGCAAAAACTCAACTTCACAAAACCACTCAACTTTCGATGCTGGGCTCACTGCAGTGCTTATTTCAGTGAGATAAGCACTTCAGAATGCCAAAATCCCAACCTCACCAAACGACTCAACTTTCGATGCTGGGCTCACTGCAGTGCTTGTTTCAGTGAGAATAAGCACTTCAGAATGCCAAAATCCCAACCTCACCAAACGACTCAACTTTTGATACTGGTTTCACTGAAATGCTTCTTTCAGTCAGATAAGCACTTCAGAAGGCCAAAATCTCAACTTCACAAAACCAGCCAACTTTCGATACTGGATTTACCCAAAAGCTTATTACAGTGAGATAAGCACTTCAGAAGACCAAAATCTCAACTTCACCAAACCACCCAACTTTCAATGCTGGGTTCACTGAAATGCTTCTTTCAGTGAGATAAGCACTTCAGAATGCCAAAATCCCAACCTCACCAAACGACTCAACTTTTGATACTGGTTTCACTGAAATGCTTATTTCAGTGAGATAAGCACTTCAGAATGCCAAAATCCCAACCTCACCAAACGACTCAACTTTTGACGCTGGTTCCACTGAATTGCTTATTTCAGTGAGATAAGCACTTCAGAAGGCCAAAATCTAAACTTCACTAAACGACTCAACTTTTGATGCTGATTTCACTGAAATGCTTCTTTCAGTCAGATATGCACATCAGAAGGCCAAAATCTCAACTTCACCAAACCACCCAACTTTCGATCCAGGATATACCCAAAGGCTAATTTCAGTGAGAATAAGCACTTCAGAAGACAAAAATCTAAACTTCACCAAACCACTCAACTTTCGATGCTGGGATCACTGAAGTGCTTATTTCAGTGAGATAAGCACTTCAGAAGAGCAAAAACTCAACTTCACAAAACCACTCAACTTTCGATGCTGGGCTCACTGCAGTGCTTATTTCAGTGAGATAAGCACTTCAGAATGCCAAAATCCCAACCTCACCAAACGACTCAACTTTTGATACTGGTTTCACTGAAATGCTTCTTTCAGTCAGATAAGCACTTCAGAAGGCCAAAATCTCAACTTCACAAAACCAGCCAACTTTCGATACTGGATTTACCCAAATGCTTATTTCAGTGAGATAAGCACTTCAGAAGACCAAAATCTAAACTTCACCAAACCACCCAACTTTCAATGCTGGGTTCACTGACGTGCATATTTCAGTGAGATAAGCACTTCAGAAGACTAAAATCTAAACTTCACCAAACCACCCAACTTTCAATGCTGGGTTCACTGAAGTGCTTATTTCAGTGAGATAAGCACTTCAGAAGACAAAAATCTCAACATCTCAAAACCACTCAACTTTCGATGCTGTGTTCACTGAAGTGCTTATTTCAGTGAGATAAGCACTTCAGAAGACCAAAATCTAACCTTCAACAAACCATCCAACTTTCAATGCTGGGTTCACTGAAATGCTTCTTTCAGTCAGATAAGCACTTCAGAAGAACAAAATGTCAACATCTCAAAACCACTCAACTTTCGTTGCTGGGTTCACTGAAGTGCTTAGTTCAGTGAGATAAGCACTTCAGAAGACCGAAATCTCTACATCACCAAACTACTCAAATTTCGATGCTGGGTTCACTGAAGTGATTATTTCAGTGAGATAAGCACTTCAGAAGACCAAAATCTCAACTTCACCAAACCTCCCAACTTTCAATGCTGGATTCACTGACGTGCTTATTTCATTGAGATAAGCACTTCAGAAGACAAAAATCTCAACATCTCAAAACCACTCAACGTTCGATGCTGTGTTCACTGAATTGCTTATTTCAGTGAGATAAGCACTTCAGAAGACCAAAATCTAAACTTCACCATACCATCCAACTTTCAATGCTGGGTTCACTGAAATGCTTCTTTCAGTCAGATAAGCACTTCAGAAAAACAAAATATCAACATCTCAAAACCACTCAACTTTCATTGCTGGGTTCACTGAAGTGCTTATTTCAGTGAGACAAGCACTTCAGAAGAACAAAATCTCAACTTCACCAAACCACCCAACTTTCAATGCTGGGTTCACTGAAGTGCTTATTTCAGTGAGATAAGCACTTCAGAAGGCCAAAATCTCAACATCACAAAACCACTCAAATTTCGATGCTGTGTTCACTGAAGTTCTTATTTCAGTGAGATAAGCACTTCAGAAGACCGAAATCTCTACATCACCAAACCACTCAAATTTCGATGCTGGGTTGTCTGAAGTGCTTATTTCAGTCAGATTACCACTTCAGAAGACCAAAATCTCAACATCACAAAACCACTCAAATTTCGATGCTGGGTTCACTGAAGTGCTTATTTCATTGAGATAAGCACTTCACTGCGCCAAAATCCCAACCTCACCAAACGAATCAACTTTTGATGCTGGTTCCTCTGAATTGCTTATTTCAGTGAGATAAGCACTTCAGAAGGCCAAAATCTAAACATCACTAAACGACTCAACTTTTGATACTGATTTCACTGAAATGCTTCTTTCAGTCAGATAAGCACATCAGAAGGCCAAAATCTCAACTTCACCACAACACCCAACTTTCGATCCAGGATTTACACAAATGCTTATTTCAGTGAGATAAGCACTTCAGAAGACTAAAATCTTAACTTCACCAAAACACTCAACTTTCGATGCTGGGATCACTGAAGTGCTTATTTCATTGAGATAAGCACTTCAGAAGACAAAAATCTAAACTTCACCAAACCACCCAACTTTCAATGCTGGGTTCACTGAAATGCTTCTTTCAGTGAGATAAGCACTTCAGAATGCCAAAATCCCAACCTCACCAAACGACTCAACTTTTGATACTGGTTTCACTGAAATGCTTATTTCAGTGAGATAAGCACTTCAGAATGCCAAAATCCCAACCTCACCAAACGACTCAACTTTTGACGCTGGTTCCACTGAATTGCTTATTTCAGTGAGATAAGCACTTCAGAAGGCCAAAATCTAAACTTCACTAAACGACTCAACTTTTGATGCTGATTTCACTGAAATGCTTCTTTCAGTCAGATATGCACATCAGAAGGCCAAAATCTCAACTTCACCAAACCACCCAACTTTCGATCCAGGATATACCCAAAGGCTAATTTCAGTGAGATAAGCACTTCAGAAGACAAAAATCTAAACTTCACCAAACCACTCAACTTTCGATGCTGGGATCACTGAAGTGCTTATTTCAGTGAGATAAGCACTTCAGAAGAGCAAAAACTCAACTTCACAAAACCACTCAACTTTCGATGCTGGGCTCACTGCAGTGCTTATTTCAGTGAGATAAGCACTTCAGAATGCCAAAATCCCAACCTCACCAAACGACTCAACTTTCGATGCTGGGCTCACTGCAGTGCTTGTTTCAGTGAGAATAAGCACTTCAGAATGCCAAAATCCCAACCTCACCAAACGACTCAACTTTTGATACTGGTTTCACTGAAATGCTTCTTTCAGTCAGATAAGCACTTCAGAAGGCCAAAATCTCAACTTCACAAAACCAGCCAACTTTCGATACTGGATTTACCCAAAAGCTTATTACAGTGAGATAAGCACTTCAGAAGACCAAAATCTCAACTTCACCAAACCACCCAACTTTCAATGCTGGGATCACTGACGTGCTTATTTCATTGAGATGAGCACTTCAGAAGACCAAAATCTAAACTTCACCAAACCACCCAACTTTCAATGCTGGGTTCACTGAAGTGCTTCTTTCAGTGAGATAAGCACTTCAGATGACCGAAATCTCTACATCACCAAACCACTCAAATTTCGATGCTGGGTTCACTGAAGTGCTTATTTCAGTGAGATTAGCACTTCAGAAGACCAAAATCTCAACTTCACCAAACCACCCAACTTTCAATGCTGGGTTCACTGAAGTGCTTATTTCAGTGAGATAAGCACTTCAGAAGACCAAAATCTCAACATCACAAAACCACTCAAATTTCGTTGCTGGGTTCACTGAAGTGCTTATTTCAGTGCGATAAGCACTTCAGAAGACCGAAATCTCTACATCACCAAACCACTCAAATTTCGATGCTGGGTTGTCTGAAGTGCTTATTTCAGTGAGATTACCACTTCAGAAGACCAAAATCTCAACATCACAAAACCACTCAAATTTCGATGCTGGGTTCACTGAAGTGCTTATTTCATTGAGATAAGTACTTCACTGCGCCAAAGTCCCAAGCTCACCAAACGAATCAACTTTTGATGCTGGTTCCTCTGAATTGCTTATTTCAGTGAGATAAGCACTTCAGAAGGCCAAAATCTAAACATCACTAAACGACTCAACTTTTGATACTGATTTCACTGAAATGCTTCTTTCAGTCAGATAAGCACATCAGAAGGCCAAAATCTCAACTTCTCCAAAACACCCAACTTTCGATCCAGGATTTACACAAATGCTTATTTCAGTGAGATAAGCACTTCAGAAGACTAAAATCTTAACTTCACCAAAACACTCAACTTTCGATGCTGAGATCACTGAAGTGCTTATTTCAGTGAGATCAGCACTTCAGAAGACAAAAATCTAAACTTCACCAAACCACCCAACTTTCAATGCTGGGTTCACTGAAATGCTTCTTTCAGTGAGATAAGCACTTCAGAATGCCAAAATCCCAACCTCACCAAACGACTCAACTTTTGATACTGGTTTCACTGAAATGCTTATTTCAGTGAGATAAGCACTTCAGAATGCCAAAATCCCAACCTCACCAAACGACTCAACTTTTGACGCTGGTTCCACTGAATTGCTTATTTCAGTGAGATAAGCACTTCAGAAGGCCAAAATCTCAACTTCACCAAACCTCCCAACTTTCAATGCTGGATTCACTGACGTGCTTATTTCATTGAGATAAGCACTTCAGAAGACAAAAATCTCAACATCTCAAAACCACTCAACGTTCGATGCTGTGTTCACTGAATTGCTTATTTCAGTGAGATAAGCACTTCAGAAGACCAAAATCTAAACTTCACCATACCATCCAACTTTCAATGCTGGGTTCACTGAAATGCTTCTTTCAGTCAGATAAGCACTTCAGAAAAACAAAATATCAACATCTCAAAACCACTCAACTTTCATTGCTGGGTTCACTGAAGTGCTTATTTCAGTGAGACAAGCACTTCAGAAGAACAAAATCTCAACTTCACCAAACCACCCAACTTTCAATGCTGGGTTCACTGAAGTGCTTATTTCAGTGAGATAAGCACTTCAGAAGACCGAAATCCCTACATCACCAAACCACTCAAATTTCGATGCTGGGTTGTCTGAAGTGCTTATTTCAGTGAGATTACCACTTCAGAAGACCAAAATCTCAACATCACAAAACCACTCAAATTTCGATGCTGGGTTCACTGAAGTGCTTATTTCATTGAGATAAGCACTTCACTGCGCCAAAATCCCAACCTCACCAAACGAATCAACTTTTGATGCTGGTTCCTCTGAATTGCTTATTTCAGTGAGATAAGCACTTCAGAAGGCCAAAATCTAAACATCACTAAACGACTCAACTTTTGATACTGATTTCACTGAAATGCTTCTTTCAGTCAGATAAGCACATCAGAAGGCCAAAATCTCAACTTCACCACAACACCCATCCTTCGATCCAGGATTTACACAAATGCTTATTTCAGTGAGATAAGCACTTCAGAAGACTAAAATCATAACTTCAACAAAACACTCAACTTTCGATGCTGGGATCACTGAAGTGCTTATTTCAGTGAGATAAGCACTTCAGAAGACCAAAATCTAAACTTCACCAAACCAACCAACTTTCAATGCTGGGTTCACTGAAATGCTTCTTTCAGTGAGATAAGCACTTCAGAATGCCAAAATCCCAACCTCACCAAACGACTCAACTTTTGATACTGGTTTCACTGAAATGCTTATTTCAGTGAGATAAGCACTTCAGAATGCCAAAATCCCAACCTCACCAAACGACTCAACTTTTGACGCTGGTTCCACTGAATTGCTTATTTCAGTGAGATAAGCACTTCAGAAGGCCAAAATCTAAACTTCACTAAACGACTCAACTTTTGATGCTGATTTCACTGAAATGCTTCTTTCAGTCAGATATGCACATCAGAAGGCCAAAATCTCAACTTCACCAAACCACCCAACTTTCGATCCAGGATATACCCAAAGGCTAATTTCAGTGAGATAAGCACTTCAGAAGACAAAAATCTAAACTTCACCAAACCACTCAACTTTCGATGCTGGGATCACTGAAGTGCTTATTTCAGTGAGATAAGCACTTCAGAAGAGCAAAAACTCAACTTCACAAAACCACTCAACTTTCGATGCTGGGCTCACTGCAGTGCTTATTTCAGTGAGATAAGCACTTCAGAATGCCAAAATCCCAACCTCACCAAACGACTCAACTTTCGATGCTGGGCTCACTGCAGTGCTTGTTTCAGTGAGAATAAGCACTTCAGAATGCCAAAATCCCAACCTCACCAAACGACTCAACTTTTGATACTGGTTTCACTGAAATGCTTATTTCAGTGAGATAAGCACTTCAGAATGCCAAAATCCCAACCTCACCAAACGACTCAACTTTTGACGCTGGTTCCACTGAATTGCTTATTTCAGTGAGATAAGCACTTCAGAAGGCCAAAATCTAAACTTCACTAAACGACTCAACTTTTGATGCTGATTTCACTGAAATGCTTCTTTCAGTCAGATATGCACATCAGAAGGCCAAAATCTCAACTTCACCAAACCACCCAACTTTCGATCCAGGATATACCCAAAGGCTAATTTCAGTGAGATAAGCACTTCAGAAGACAAAAATCTAAACTTCACCAAACCACTCAACTTTCGATGCTGGGATCACTGAAGTGCTTATTTCAGTGAGATAAGCACTTCAGAAGAGCAAAAACTCAACTTCACAAAACCACTCAACTTTCGATGCTGGGCTCACTGCAGTGCTTATTTCAGTGAGATAAGCACTTCAGAATGCCAAAATCCCAACCTCACCAAACGACTCAACTTTTGATACTGGTTTCACTGAAATGCTTCTTTCAGTCAGATAAGCACTTCAGAAGGCCAAAATCTCAACTTCACAAAACCAGCCAACTTTCGATACTGGATTTACCCAAATGCTTATTTCAGTGAGATAAGCACTTCAGAAGACTAAAATCTAAACTTCACCAAACCACCCAACTTTCAATGCTGGGTTCACTGACGTGCATATTTCAGTGAGATAAGCACTTCAGAAGACTAAAATCTAAACTTCACCAAACCACCCAACTTTCAATGCTGGGTTCACTGAAGTGCTTATTTCAGTGAGATAAGCACTTCAGAAGACAAAAATCTCAACATCTCAAAACCACTCAACTTTCGATGCTGTGTTCACTGAAGTGCTTATTTCAGTGAGATAAGCACTTCAGAAGACCAAAATCTAACCTTCAACAAACCATCCAACTTTCAATGCTGGGTTCACTGAAATGCTTCTTTCAGTCAGATAAGCACTTCAGGAGAACAAAATGTCAACATCTCAAAACCACTCAACTTTCGTTGCTGGGTTCACTGAAGTGCTTAGTTCAGTGAGATAAGCACTTCAGAAGACCGAAATCTCTACATCACCAAACTACTCAAATTTCGATGCTGGGTTCACTGAAGTGATTATTTCAGTGAGATAAGCACTTCAGAAGACCAAAATCTCAACTTCACCAAACCTCCCAACTTTCAATGCTGGATTCACTGACGTGCTTATTTCATTGAGATAAGCACTTCAGAAGACAAAAATCTCAACATCTCAAAACCACTCAACGTTCGATGCTGTGTTCACTGAATTGCTTATTTCAGTGAGATAAGCACTTCAGAAGACCAAAATCTAAACTTCACCATACCATCCAACTTTCAATGCTGGGTTCACTGAAATGCTTCTTTCAGTCAGATAAGCACTTCAGAAAAACAAAATATCAACATCTCAAAACCACTCAACTTTCATTGCTGGGTTCACTGAAGTGCTTATTTCAGTGAGACAAGCACTTCAGAAGAACAAAATCTCAACTTCACCAAACCACCCAACTTTCAATGCTGGGTTCACTGAAGTGCTTATTTCAGTGAGATAAGCACTTCAGAAGACCAAAATCTCAACATCACAAAACCACTCAAATTTCGATGCTGTGTTCACTGAAGTTCTTATTTCAGTGAGATAAGCACTTCAGAAGACCGAAATCTCTACATCACCAAACCACTCAAATTTCGATGCTGGGTTGTCTGAAGTGCTTATTTCAGTGAGATTACCACTTCAGAAGACCAAAATCTCAACATCACAAAACCACTCAAATTTCGATGCTGGGTTCACTGAAGTGCTTATTTCATTGAGATAAGCACTTCACTGCGCCAAAATCCCAACCTCACCAAACGAATCAACTTTTGATGCTGGTTCCTCTGAATTGCTTATTTCAGTGAGATAAGCACTTCAGAAGGCCAAAATCTAAACATCACTAAACGACTCAACTTTTGATACTGATTTCACTGAAATGCTTCTTTCAGTCAGATAAGCACATCAGAAGGCCAAAATCTCAACTTCACCACAACACCCAACTTTCGATCCAGGATTTACACAAATGCTTATTTCAGTGAGATAAGCACTTCAGAAGACTAAAATCATAACTTCACCAAAACACTCAACTTTCGATGCTGGGATCACTGAAGTGCTTATTTCAGTGAGATAAGCACTTCAGAAGACCAAAATCTAAACTTCACCAAACCAACCAACTTTCAATGCTGGGTTCACTGAAATGCTTCTTTCAGTGAGATAAGCACTTCAGAATGCCAAAATCCCAACCTCACCAAACGACTCAACTATTGATACTGGTTTCACTGAAATGCTTATTTCAGTGAGATAAGCACTTCAGAATGCCAAAATCCCAACCTCACCAAACGACTCAACTTTTGACGCTGGTTCCACTGAATTGCTTATTTCAGTGAGATAAGCACGTCAGAAGGCCAAAATCTAAACTTCACTAAACGACTCAACTTTTGATGCTGATTTCACTGAAATGCTTCTTTCAGTCAGATATGCACATCAGAAGGCCAAAATCTCAACTTCACCAAACCACCCAACTTTCGATCCAGGATATACCCAAAGGCTAATTTCAGTGAGATAAGCACTTCAGAAGACAAAAATCTAAACTTCACCAAACCACTCAACTTTCGATGCTGGGATCACTGAAGTGCTTATTTCAGTGAGATAAGCACTTCAGAAGAGCAAAAACTCAACTTCACAAAACCACTCAACTTTCGATGCTGGGCTCACTGCAGTGCTTATTTCAGTGAGATAAGCACTTCAGAATGCCAAAATCCCAACCTCACCAAACGACTCAACTTTCGATGCTGGGCTCACTGCAGTGCTTGTTTCAGTGAGAATAAGCACTTCAGAATGCCAAAATCCCAACCTCACCAAACGACTCAACTTTTGATACTGGTTTCACTGAAATGCTTCTTTCAGTCAGATAAGCACTTCAGAAGGCCAAAATCTCAACTTCACAAAACCAGCCAACTTTCGATACTGGATTTACCCAAAAGCTTATTACAGTGAGATAAGCACTTCAGAAGACCAAAATCTCAACTTCACCAAACCACCCAACTTTCAATGCTGGGTTCACTGAAATGCTTCTTTCAGTGAGATAAGCACTTCAGAATGCCAAAATCCCAACCTCACCAAACGACTCAACTTTTGATACTGGTTTCACTGAAATGCTTATTTCAGTGAGATAAGCACTTCAGAATGCCAAAATCCCAACCTCACCAAACGACTCAACTTTTGACGCTGGTTCCACTGAATTGCTTATTTCAGTGAGATAAGCACTTCAGAAGGCCAAAATCTAAACTTCACTAAACGACTCAACTTTTGATGCTGATTTCACTGAAATGCTTCTTTCAGTCAGATATGCACATCAGAAGGCCAAAATCTCAACTTCACCAAACCACCCAACTTTCGATCCAGGATATACCCAAAGGCTAATTTCAGTGAGAATAAGCACTTCAGAAGACAAAAATCTAAACTTCACCAAACCACTCAACTTTCGATGCTGGGATCACTGAAGTGCTTATTTCAGTGAGATAAGCACTTCAGAAGAGCAAAAACTCAACTTCACAAAACCACTCAACTTTCGATGCTGGGCTCACTGCAGTGCTTATTTCAGTGAGATAAGCACTTCAGAATGCCAAAATCCCAACCTCACCAAACGACTCAACTTTTGATACTGGTTTCACTGAAATGCTTCTTTCAGTCAGATAAGCACTTCAGAAGGCCAAAATCTCAACTTCACAAAACCAGCCAACTTTCGATACTGGATTTACCCAAATGCTTATTTCAGTGAGATAAGCACTTCAGAAGACCAAAATCTAAACTTCACCAAACCACCCAACTTTCAATGCTGGGTTCACTGACGTGCATATTTCAGTGAGATAAGCACTTCAGAAGACTAAAATCTAAACTTCACCAAACCACCCAACTTTCAATGCTGGGTTCACTGAAGTGCTTATTTCAGTGAGATAAGCACTTCAGAAGACAAAAATCTCAACATCTCAAAACCACTCAACTTTCGATGCTGTGTTCACTGAAGTGCTTATTTCAGTGAGATAAGCACTTCAGAAGACCAAAATCTAACCTTCAACAAACCATCCAACTTTCAATGCTGGGTTCACTGAAATGCTTCTTTCAGTCAGATAAGCACTTCAGAAGAACAAAATGTCAACATCTCAAAACCACTCAACTTTCGTTGCTGGGTTCACTGAAGTGCTTAGTTCAGTGAGATAAGCACTTCAGAAGACCGAAATCTCTACATCACCAAACTACTCAAATTTCGATGCTGGGTTCACTGAAGTGATTATTTCAGTGAGATAAGCACTTCAGAAGACCAAAATCTCAACTTCACCAAACCTCCCAACTTTCAATGCTGGATTCACTGACGTGCTTATTTCATTGAGATAAGCACTTCAGAAGACAAAAATCTCAACATCTCAAAACCACTCAACGTTCGATGCTGTGTTCACTGAATTGCTTATTTCAGTGAGATAAGCACTTCAGAAGACCAAAATCTAAACTTCACCATACCATCCAACTTTCAATGCTGGGTTCACTGAAATGCTTCTTTCAGTCAGATAAGCACTTCAGAAAAACAAAATATCAACATCTCAAAACCACTCAACTTTCATTGCTGGGTTCACTGAAGTGCTTATTTCAGTGAGACAAGCACTTCAGAAGAACAAAATCTCAACTTCACCAAACCACCCAACTTTCAATGCTGGGTTCACTGAAGTGCTTATTTCAGTGAGATAAGCACTTCAGAAGGCCAAAATCTCAACATCACAAAACCACTCAAATTTCGATGCTGTGTTCACTGAAGTTCTTATTTCAGTGAGATAAGCACTTCAGAAGACCGAAATCTCTACATCACCAAACCACTCAAATTTCGATGCTGGGTTGTCTGAAGTGCTTATTTCAGTCAGATTACCACTTCAGAAGACCAAAATCTCAACATCACAAAACCACTCAAATTTCGATGCTGGGTTCACTGAAGTGCTTATTTCATTGAGATAAGCACTTCACTGCGCCAAAATCCCAACCTCACCAAACGAATCAACTTTTGATGCTGGTTCCTCTGAATTGCTTATTTCAGTGAGATAAGCACTTCAGAAGGCCAAAATCTAAACATCACTAAACGACTCAACTTTTGATACTGATTTCACTGAAATGCTTCTTTCAGTCAGATAAGCACATCAGAAGGCCAAAATCTCAACTTCACCACAACACCCAACTTTCGATCCAGGATTTACACAAATGCTTATTTCAGTGAGATAAGCACTTCAGAAGACTAAAATCTTAACTTCACCAAAACACTCAACTTTCGATGCTGGGATCACTGAAGTGCTTATTTCATTGAGATAAGCACTTCAGAAGACAAAAATCTAAACTTCACCAAACCACCCAACTTTCAATGCTGGGTTCACTGAAATGCTTCTTTCAGTGAGATAAGCACTTCAGAATGCCAAAATCCCAACCTCACCAAACGACTCAACTTTTGATACTGGTTTCACTGAAATGCTTATTTCAGTGAGATAAGCACTTCAGAATGCCAAAATCCCAACCTCACCAAACGACTCAACTTTTGACGCTGGTTCCACTGAATTGCTTATTTCAGTGAGATAAGCACTTCAGAAGGCCAAAATCTAAACTTCACTAAACGACTCAACTTTTGATGCTGATTTCACTGAAATGCTTCTTTCAGTCAGATATGCACATCAGAAGGCCAAAATCTCAACTTCACCAAACCACCCAACTTTCGATCCAGGATATACCCAAAGGCTAATTTCAGTGAGATAAGCACTTCAGAAGACAAAAATCTAAACTTCACCAAACCACTCAACTTTCGATGCTGGGATCACTGAAGTGCTTATTTCAGTGAGATAAGCACTTCAGAAGAGCAAAAACTCAACTTCACAAAACCACTCAACTTTCGATGCTGGGCTCACTGCAGTGCTTATTTCAGTGAGATAAGCACTTCAGAATGCCAAAATCCCAACCTCACCAAACGACTCAACTTTCGATGCTGGGCTCACTGCAGTGCTTGTTTCAGTGAGAATAAGCACTTCAGAATGCCAAAATCCCAACCTCACCAAACGACTCAACTTTTGATACTGGTTTCACTGAAATGCTTCTTTCAGTCAGATAAGCACTTCAGAAGGCCAAAATCTCAACTTCACAAAACCAGCCAACTTTCGATACTGGATTTACCCAAAAGCTTATTACAGTGAGATAAGCACTTCAGAAGACCAAAATCTCAACTTCACCAAACCACCCAACTTTCAATGCTGGGTTCACTGACGTGCTTATTTCATTGAGATGAGCACTTCAGAAGACCAAAATCTAAACTTCACCAAACCACCCAACTTTCAATGCTGGGTTCACTGAAGTGCTTCTTTCAGTGAGATAAGCACTTCAGATGACCGAAATCTCTACATCACCAAACCACTCAAATTTCGATGCTGGGTTCACTGAAGTGCTTATTTCAGTGAGATTAGCACTTCAGAAGACCAAAATCTCAACTTCACCAAACCACCCAACTTTCAATGCTGGGTTCACTGAAGTGCTTATTTCAGTGAGATAAGCACTTCAGAAGACCAAAATCTCAACATCACAAAACCACTCAAATTTCGTTGCTGGGTTCACTGAAGTGCTTATTTCAGTGCGATAAGCACTTCAGAAGACCGAAATCTCTACATCACCAAACCACTCAAATTTCGATGCTGGGTTGTCTGAAGTGCTTATTTCAGTGAGATTACCACTTCAGAAGACCAAAATCTCAACATCACAAAACCACTCAAATTTCGATGCTGGGTTCACTGAAGTGCTTATTTCATTGAGATAAGTACTTCACTGCGCCAAAGTCCCAAGCTCACCAAACGAATCAACTTTTGATGCTGGTTCCTCTGAATTGCTTATTTCAGTGAGATAAGCACTTCAGAAGGCCAAAATCTAAACATCACTAAACGACTCAACTTTTGATACTGATTTCACTGAAATGCTTCTTTCAGTCAGATAAGCACATCAGAAGGCCAAAATCTCAACTTCTCCAAAACACCCAACTTTCGATCCAGGATTTACACAAATGCTTATTTCAGTGAGATAAGCACTTCAGAAGACTAAAATCTTAACTTCACCAAAACACTCAACTTTCGATGCTGAGATCACTGAAGTGCTTATTTCAGTGAGATCAGCACTTCAGAAGACAAAAATCTAAACTTCACCAAACCACCCAACTTTCAATGCTGGGTTCACTGAAATGCTTCTTTCAGTGAGATAAGCACTTCAGAATGCCAAAATCCCAACCTCACCAAACGACTCAACTTTTGATACTGGTTTCACTGAAATGCTTATTTCAGTGAGATAAGCACTTCAGAATGCCAAAATCCCAACCTCACCAAACGACTCAACTTTTGACGCTGGTTCCACTGAATTGCTTATTTCAGTGAGATAAGCACTTCAGAAGGCCAAAATCTAAACTTCACTAAACGACTCAACTTTTGATGCTGATTTCACTGAAATGCTTCTTTCAGTCAGATATGCACATCAGAAGGCCAAAATCTCAACTTCACCAAACCACCCAACTTTCGATCCAGGATATACCCAAAGGCTAATTTCAGTGAGATAAGCACTTCAGAAGACAAAAATCTAAACTTCACCAAACCACTCAACTTTCGATGCTGGGATCACTGAAGTGCTTATTTCAGTGAGATAAGCACTTCAGAAGAGCAAAAACTCAACTTCACAAAACCACTCAACTTTCGATGCTGGGCTCACTGCAGTGCTTATTTCAGTGAGATAAGCACTTCAGAATGCCAAAATCCCAACCTCACCAAACGACTCAACTTTTGATACTGGTTTCACTGAAATGCTTCTTTCAGTCAGATAAGCACTTCAGAAGGCCAAAATCTCAACTTCACAAAACCAGCCAACTTTCGATACTGGATTTACCCAAATGCTTATTTCAGTGAGATAAGCACTTCAGAAGACCAAAATCTAAACTTCACCAAACCACCCAACTTTCAATGCTGGGTTCACTGACGTGCATATTTCAGTGAGATAAGCACTTCAGAAGACCAAAATCTAAACTTCACCAAACCACCCAACTTTCAATGCTGGGTTCACTGAAGTGCTTATTTCAGTGAGATAAGCACTTCAGAAGACAAAAATCTCAACATCTCAAAACCACTCAACTTTCGATGCTGTGTTCACTGCAGTGCTTATTTCAGTGAGATAAGCACTTCAGAAGACCAAAATCTAAACTTCAACAAACCATCCAACTTTCAATGCTGGGTTCACTGAAATGCTTCTTTCAGTCAGATAAGCACTTCAGAAGAACAAAATGTCAACATCTCAAAACCACTCAACTTTCGTTGCTGGGTTCACTGAAGTGCTTATTTCAGTGAGATAAGCACTTCAGAAGACCGAAATCTCTACATCACCAAACTACTCAAATTTCGATGCTGGGTTCACTGAAGTGATTATTTCAGTGAAATAAGCACTTCAGAAGACCAAAATCTCAACTTCACCAAACCACCCAACTTTCAATGCTGGGTTCACTGACGTGCTTATTTCATTGAGATAAGCACTTCAGAAGACCAAAATCACAACATCTCAAAACCACTCAACGTTCGATGCTGTGTTCACTGAATTGCTTATTTCAGTGAGATAAGCACTTCAGAAGACCAAAATCTAAACTTCACCATACCATCCAACTTTCAATGCTGGGTTCACTGAAATGCTTCTTTCAGTCAGATAAACACTTCAGAAAAATAAAATATCAACATCTCAAAACCACTCAACTTTCATTGCTGGGTTCACTGAAGTGCTTATTTCAGTGAGACAAGCACTTCAGAAGACCAAAATCTCAACTTCACCAAACCACCCAACTTTCAATGCTGGGTTCACTGAAGTGCTTATTTCAGTGAGATAAGCACTTCAGAAGACCAAAATCTCAACATCACAAAACCACTCAAATTTCGATGCTGTGTTCACTGAAGTTCTTATTTCAGTGAGATAAGCACTTCAGAAGACCGAAATCTCTACATCACCAAACCACTCAAATTTCGATGCTGGGATGTCTGAAGTGCTTATTTCAGTGAGATTACCACTTCAGAAGACCAAAATCTCAACATCACAAAACCACTCAAATTTCGATGCTGGGTTCACTGAAGTGCTTATTTCATTGAGATAAGAACTTCACTGCGCCAAAATCCCAACCTCACCAAACGAATCAACTTTTGATGCTGGTTCCTCTGAATTGCTTATTTCAGTGAGATAAGCACTTCAGAAGGCCAAAATCTAAACATCACTAAACGACTCAACTTTTGATACTGATTTCACTGAAATGCTTCTTTCAGTCAGATAAGCACTTCAGAAGGCCAAAATCTCAACTTCACAAAACCAGCCAACTTTCGATACTGGATTTACCCAAATGCTTATTTCAGTGAGATAAGCACTTCAGAAGACCAAAATCTAAACTTCACCAAAGCACCCAACTTTCAATGCTGGGTTCACTGACGTGCTTATTTCAGTGAGATAAGCACTTCAGAAGACCGAAATCTCTACATCACCAAACCACTCAAATTTCGATGCTGGGTTGTCTGAAGTGCTTATTTCAGTCAGATTACCACTTCAGAAGACCAAAATCTCAACATCACAAAACCACTCAAATTTCGATGCTGGGTTCACTGAAGTGCTTATTTCATTGAGATAAGCACTTCACTGCGCCAAAATCCCAACCTCACCAAACGAATCAACTTTTGATCTGGTTCCTCTGAATTGCTTATTTCAGTGAGATAAGCACTTCAGAAGGCCAAAATCTAAACATCACTAAACGACTCAACTTTTGATACTGATTTCACTGAAATGCTTCTTTCAGTCAGATAAGCACATCGGAAGGCCAAAATCTCAACTTCACCAAAACACCCAACTTTCGATCCAGGATTTACACAAATGCTTATTTCAGTGAGATAAGCACTTCAGAAGACTAAAATCTTAACTTCACCAAAACACTCAACTTTCGATGCTGGGATCACTGAAGTGCTTATTTCAGTGAGATAAGCACTTCAGAAGACCAAAATCTAAACTTCACCAAACCACCCAACTTTCAATGCTGGGTTCACTGAAATGCTTCTTTCAGTGAGATAAGCACTTCAGAATGCCAAAATCCCAACCTCACCAAACGACTCAACTTTTGATACTGGTTTCACTGAAATGCTTATTTCAGTGAGATAAGCACTTCAGAATGCCAAAATCCCAACCTCACCAAACGACTCAACTTTTGACGCTGGTTCCACTGAATTGCTTATTTCAGTGAGATAAGCACGTCAGAAGGCCAAAATCTAAACTTCACTAAACGACTCAACTTTTGATGCTGATTTCACTGAAATGCTTCTTTCAGTCAGATATGCACATCAGAAGGCCAAAATCTCAACTTCACCAAACCACCCAACTTTCGATCCAGGATATACCCAAAGGCTAATTTCAGTGAAATAAGCACTTCAGAAGACAAAAATCTAAACTTCACCAAACCACTCAACTTTCGATGCTGGGATCACTGAAGTGCTTATTTCAGTGAGATAAGCACTTCAGAAGAGCAAAAACTCAACTTCACAAAACCACTCAACTTTCGATGCTGGGCTCACTGCAGTGCTTATTTCAGTGAGATAAGCACTTCAGAATGCCAAAATCCCAACCTCACCAAACGACTCAACTTTTGATACTGGTTTCACTGAAATGCTTCTTTCAGTCAGATAAGCACTTCAGAAGGCCAAAATCTCAACTTCACAAAACCAGCCAACTTTCGATACTGGATTTACCCAAATACTTATTTCAGTGAAATAAGCACTTCAGAAGACCAAAATCTAAACTTCACCAAACCACCCAACTTTCAATGCTGGGTTCACTGACGTGCATATTTCAGTGAGATAAGCACTTCAGAAGACCAAAATCTAAACTTCACCAAACCACCCAACTTTCGATTCTGTGTTCACTGAAGTGCTTATTTCAGTGAGATAAGCACTTCAGAAGACAAAAATCTCAACATCTCAAAACCACTCAACTTTCGATGCTGTGTTCACTGAAGTGCTTATTTCAGTGAGATAAGCACTTCAGAAGACCAAAATCTAAACTTCAACAAACCATCCAACTTTCAATGCTGGGTTCACTGAAATGCTTCTTTCAGTCAGATAAGCACTTCAGAAGACCAAAATATCAACATCTCAAAACCACTCAACTTTCGTTGCTGGGTTCACTGAAGTGCTTCTTTCAGTGAGATAAGCACTTCAGATGACCGAAATCTCTACATCACCAAACCACTCAAATTTCGATGCTGGGTTCACTGAAGTGCTTATTTCAGTGAGATTAGCACTTCAGAAGACCAAAATCTCAACTTCACCAAACCACCCAACTTTCAATGCTGGGTTCACTGAAGTGCTTATTTCAGTGAGATAAGCACTTCAGAAGACCAAAATCACAACATCTCAAAACCACTCAACGTTCGATGCTGTGTTCACTGAATTGCTTATTTCAGTGAGATAAGCACTTCAGAAGACCAAAATCTAAACTTCACCATACCATCCAACTTTCAATGCTGGGTTCACTGAAATGCTTCTTTCAGTCAGATAAACACTTCAGAAAAATAAAATATCAACATCTCAAAACAACTCAACTTTCATTGCTGGGTTCACTGAAGTGCTTATTTCAGTGAGACAAGCACTTCAGAAGAACAAAATCTCAACTTCACCAAACCACCCAACTTTCAATGCTGGGTTCACTGAAGTGCTTATTTCAGTGAGATAAGCACTTCAGAAGACCAAAATCTCAACATCACAAAACCACTCAAATTTCGATGCTGTGTTCACTGAAGTGCTTCTTTCAGTGAGATAAGCACTTCAGATGACCGAAATCTCTACATCACCAAACCACTCAAATTTCGATGCTGGGTTCACTGAAGTGCTTATTTCAGTGAGATTAGCACTTCAGAAGACCAAAATCTCAACTTCACCAAACCACCCAACTTTCAATGCTGGGTTCACTGAAGTGCTTATTTCAGTGAGATAAGCACTTCAGAAGACCAAAATCTCACCATCACAAAACCACTCAAATTTCGATGCTGGGTTCACTGAAGTGCTTATTTCAGTGAGATAAGCACTTCAGAAGACCGAAATCTCTACATCACCAAACCACTCAAATTTCGATGCTGGGTTGTCTGAAGTGCTTATTTCAGTGAGATTACCACTTCAGAAGACCAAAATCTCAACATCACAAAACCACTCAACTTTCGATGCTGGGATCACTGAAGTGCTTATTTCAGTGAGATAAGCACTTCAGAAGAGCAAAAACTCAACTTCACAAAACCACTCAACTTTCGATGCTGGGCTCACTGCAGTGCTTATTTCAGTGAGATAAGCACTTCAGAATGCCAAAATCCCAACCTCACCAAACGACTCAACTTTCGATGCTGGGCTCACTGCAGTGCTTGTTTCAGTGAGAATAAGCACTTCAGAATGCCAAAATCCCAACCTCACCAAACGACTCAACTTTTGATACTGGTTTCACTGAAATGCTTCTTTCAGTCAGATAAGCACTTCAGAAGGCCAAAATCTCAACTTCACAAAACCAGCCAACTTTCGATACTGGATTTACCCAAAAGCTTATTACAGTGAGATAAGCACTTCAGAAGACCAAAATCTCAACTTCACCAAACCACCCAACTTTCAATGCTGGGTTCACTGAGGTGCTTATTTCATTGAGATGAGCACTTCAGAAGACCAAAATCTAAACTTCACCAAACCACCCAACTTTCAATGCTGGGTTCACTGAAGTGCTTCTTTCAGTGAGATAAGCACTTCAGATGACCGAAATCTCTACATCACCAAACCACTCAAATTTCGATGCTGGGTTCACTGAAGTGCTTATTTCAGTGAGATTAGCACTTCAGAAGACCAAAATCTCAACTTCACCAAACCACCCAACTTTCAATGCTGGGTTCACTGAAGTGCTTATTTCAGTGAGATAAGCACTTCAGAAGACCAAAATCTCAACATCACAAAACCACTCAAATTTCGTTGCTGGGTTCACTGAAGTGCTTATTTCAGTGCGATAAGCACTTCAGAAGACCGAAATCTCTACATCACCAAACCACTCAAATTTCGATGCTGGGTTGTCTGAAGTGCTTATTTCAGTGAGATTACCACTTCAGAAGACCAAAATCTCAACATCACAAAACCACTCAAATTTCGATGCTGGGTTCACTGAAGTGCTTATTTCATTGAGATAAGTACTTCACTGCGCCAAAGTCCCAACCTCACCAAACGAATCAACTTTTGATGCTGGTTCCTCTGAATTGCTTATTTCAGTGAGATAAGCACTTCAGAAGGCCAAAATCTAAACATCACTAAACGACTCAACTTTTGATACTGATTTCACTGAAATGCTTCTTTCAGTCAGATAAGCACATCAGAAGGCCAAAATCTCAACTTCTCCAAAACACCCAACTTTCGATCCAGGATTTACACAAATGCTTATTTCAGTGAGATAAGCACTTCAGAAGACTAAAATCTTAACTTCACCAAAACACTCAACTTTCGATGCTGAGATCACTGAAGTGCTTATTTCAGTGAGATCAGCACTTCAGAAGACAAAAATCTAAACTTCACCAAACCACCCAACTTTCAATGCTGGGTTCACTGAAATGCTTCTTTCAGTGAGATAAGCACTTCAGAATGCCAAAATCCCAACCTCACCAAACGACTCAACTTTTGATACTGGTTTCACTGAAATGCTTATTTCAGTGAGATAAGCACTTCAGAATGCCAAAATCCCAACCTCACCAAACGACTCAACTTTTGACGCTGGTTCCACTGAATTGCTTATTTCAGTGAGATAAGCACTTCAGAAGGCCAAAATCTAAACTTCACTAAACGACTCAACTTTTGATGCTGATTTCACTGAAATGCTTCTTTCAGTCAGATATGCACATCAGAAGGCCAAAATCTCAACTTCACCAAACCACCCAACTTTCGATCCAGGATATACCCAAAGGCTAATTTCAGTGAGATAAGCACTTCAGAAGACAAAAATCTAAACTTCACCAAACCACTCAACTTTCGATGCTGGGATCACTGAAGTGCTTATTTCAGTGAGATAAGCACTTCAGAAGAGCAAAAACTCAACTTCACAAAACCACTCAACTTTCGATGCTGGGCTCACTGCAGTGCTTATTTCAGTGAGATAAGCACTTCAGAATGCCAAAATCCCAACCTCACCAAACGACTCAACTTTTGATACTGGTTTCACTGAAATGCTTCTTTCAGTCAGATAAGCACTTCAGAAGGCCAAAATCTCAACTTCACAAAACCAGCCAACTTTCGATACTGGATTTACCCAAATGCTTATTTCAGTGAGATAAGCACTTCAGAAGACCAAAATCTAAACTTCACCAAACCACCCAACTTTCAATGCTGGGTTCACTGACGTGCATATTTCAGTGAGATAAGCACTTCAGAAGACCAAAATCTAAACTTCACCAAACCACCCAACTTTCAATGCTGGGTTCACTGAAGTGCTTATTTCAGTGAGATAAGCACTTCAGAAGACAAAAATCTCAACATCTCAAAACCACTCAACTTTCGATGCTGTGTTCACTGAAGTGCTTATTTCAGTGAGATAAGCACTTCAGAAGACCAAAATCTAAACTTCAACAAACCATCCAACTTTCAATGCTGGGTTCACTGAAATGCTTCTTTCAGTCAGATAAGCACTTCAGAAGAACAAAATGTCAACATCTCAAAACCACTCAACTTTCGTTGCTGGGTTCACTGAAGTGCTTATTTCAGTGAGATAAGCACTTCAGAAGACCGAAATCTCTACATCACCAAACTACTCAAATTTCGATGCTGGGTTCACTGAAGTGATTATTTCAGTGAAATAAGCACTTCAGAAGACCAAAATCTCAACTTCACCAAACCACCCAACTTTCAATGCTGGGTTCACTGACGTGCTTATTTCATTGAGATAAGCACTTCAGAAGACCAAAATCACAACATCTCAAAACCACTCAACGTTCGATGCTGTGTTCACTGAATTGCTTATTTCAGTGAGATAAGCACTTCAGAAGACCAAAATCTAAACTTCACCATACCATCCAACTTTCAATGCTGGGTTCACTGAAATGCTTCTTTCAGTCAGATAAACACTTCAGAAAAATAAAATATCAACATCTCAAAACCACTCAACTTTCATTGCTGGGTTCACTGAAGTGCTTATTTCAGTGAGACAAGCACTTCAGAAGACCAAAATCTCAACTTCACCAAACCACCCAACTTTCAATGCTGGGTTCACTGAAGTGCTTATTTCAGTGAGATAAGCACTTCAGAAGACCAAAATCTCAACATCACAAAACCACTCAAATTTCGATGCTGTGTTCACTGAAGTTCTTATTTCAGTGAGATAAGCACTTCAGAAGACCGAAATCTCTACATCACCAAACCACTCAAATTTCGATGCTGGGATGTCTGAAGTGCTTATTTCAGTGAGATTACCACTTCAGAAGACCAAAATCTCAACATCACAAAACCACTCAAATTTCGATGCTGGGTTCACTGAAGTGCTTATTTCATTGAGATAAGAACTTCACTGCGCCAAAATCCCAACCTCACCAAACGAATCAACTTTTGATGCTGGTTCCTCTGAATTGCTTATTTCAGTGAGATAAGCACTTCAGAAGGCCAAAATCTAAACATCACTAAACGACTCAACTTTTGATACTGATTTCACTGAAATGCTTCTTTCAGTCAGATAAGCACTTCAGAAGGCCAAAATCTCAACTTCACAAAACCAGCCAACTTTCGATACTGGATTTACCCAAATGCTTATTTCAGTGAGATAAGCACTTCAGAAGACCAAAATCTAAACTTCACCAAAGCACCCAACTTTCAATGCTGGGTTCACTGACGTGCTTATTTCAGTGAGATAAGCACTTCAGAAGACCGAAATCTCTACATCACCAAACCACTCAAATTTCGATGCTGGGTTGTCTGAAGTGCTTATTTCAGTCAGATTACCACTTCAGAAGACCAAAATCTCAACATCACAAAACCACTCAAATTTCGATGCTGGGTTCACTGAAGTGCTTATTTCATTGAGATAAGCACTTCACTGCGCCAAAATCCCAACCTCACCAAACGAATCAACTTTTGATGCAGGTTCCTCTGAATTGCTTATTTCAGTGAGATAAGCACTTCAGAAGGCCAAAATCTAAACATCACTAAACGACTCAACTTTTGATACTGATTTCACTGAAATGCTTCTTTCAGTCAGATAAGCACATCGGAAGGCCAAAATCTCAACTTCACCAAAACACCCAACTTTCGATCCAGGATTTACACAAATGCTTATTTCAGTGAGATAAGCACTTCAGAAGACTAAAATCTTAACTTCACCAAAACACTCAACTTTCGATGCTGGGATCACTGAAGTGCTTATTTCAGTGAGATAAGCACTTCAGAAGACCAAAATCTAAACTTCACCAAACCACCCAACTTTCAATGCTGGGTTCACTGAAATGCTTCTTTCAGTGAGATAAGCACTTCAGAATGCCAAAATCCCAACCTCACCAAACGACTCAACTTTTGATACTGGTTTCACTGAAATGCTTATTTCAGTGAGATAAGCACTTCAGAATGCCAAAATCCCAACCTCACCAAACGACTCAACTTTTGACGCTGGTTCCACTGAATTGCTTATTTCAGTGAGATAAGCACGTCAGAAGGCCAAAATCTAAACTTCACTAAACGACTCAACTTTTGATGCTGATTTCACTGAAATGCTTCTTTCAGTCAGATATGCACATCAGAAGGCCAAAATCTCAACTTCACCAAACCACCCAACTTTCGATCCAGGATATACCCAAAGGCTAATTTCAGTGAAATAAGCACTTCAGAAGACAAAAATCTAAACTTCACCAAACCACTCAACTTTCGATGCTGGGATCACTGAAGTGCTTATTTCAGTGAGATAAGCACTTCAGAAGAGCAAAAACTCAACTTCACAAAACCACTCAACTTTCGATGCTGGGCTCACTGCAGTGCTTATTTCAGTGAGATAAGCACTTCAGAATGCCAAAATCCCAACCTCACCAAACGACTCAACTTTTGATACTGGTTTCACTGAAATGCTTCTTTCAGTCAGATAAGCACTTCAGAAGGCCAAAATCTCAACTTCAAAAAACCAGCCAACTTTCGATACTGGATTTACCCAAATACTTATTTCAGTGAGATAAGCACTTCAGAAGACCAAAATCTAAACTTCAACAAACCATCCAACTTTCAATGCTGGGTTCACTGAAATGCTTCTTTCAGTCAGATAAGCACTTCAGAAGACCAAAATATCAACATCTCAAAACCACTCAACTTTCGTTGCTGGGTTCACTGAAGTGCTTCTTTCAGTGAGATAAGCACTTCAGATGACCGAAATCTCTACATCACCAAACCACTCAAATTTCGATGCTGGGTTCACTGAAGTGCTTATTTCAGTGAGATTAGCACTTCAGAAGACCAAAATCTCAACTTCACCAAACCACCCAACTTTCAATGCTGGGTTCACTGAAGTGCTTATTTCAGTGAGATAAGCACTTCAGAAGACCAAAATCACAACATCTCAAAACCACTCAACGTTCGATGCTGTGTTCACTGAATTGCTTATTTCAGTGAGATAAGCACTTCAGAAGACCAAAATCTAAACTTCACCATACCATCCAACTTTCAATGCTGGGTTCACTGAAATGCTTCTTTCAGTCAGATAAACACTTCAGAAAAATAAAATATCAACATCTCAAAACAACTCAATTTTCATTGCTGGGTTCACTGAAGTGCTTATTTCAGTGAGACAAGCACTTCAGAAGAACAAAATCTCAACTTCACCAAACCACCCAACTTTCAATGCTGGGTTCACTGAAGTGCTTATTTCAGTGAGATAAGCACTTCAGAAGACCAAAATCTCAACATCACAAAACCACTCAAATTTCGATGCTGTGTTCACTGAAGTGCTTCTTTCAGTGAGATAAGCACTTCAGATGACCGAAATCTCTACATCACCAAACCACTCAAATTTCGATGCTGGGTTCACTGAAGTGCTTATTTCAGTGAGATTAGCACTTCAGAAGACCAAAATCTCAACTTCACCAAACCACCCAACTTTCAATGCTGGGTTCACTGAAGTGCTTATTTCAGTGAGATAAGCACTTCAGAAGACCAAAATCTCACCATCACAAAACCACTCAAATTTCGATGCTGGGTTCACTGAAGTGCTTATTTCAGTGAGATAAGCACTTCAGAAGACCGAAATCTCTACATCACCAAACCACTCAAATTTCGATGCTGGGTTGTCTGAAGTGCTTATTTCAGTGAGATTACCACTTCAGAAGACCAAAATCTCAACATCACAAAACCACTCAAATTTCGATGCTGGGTTCACTGAAGTGCTTATTTCATTGAGATAAGCACTTCACTGCGCCAAAATCCCAACCTCACCAAACGAATCAACTTTTGATGCTGGTTCCTCTGAATTGCTTATTTCAGTGAGATAAGCACTTCAGAAGGCCAAAATCTAAACATCACTAAACGACTCAACTTTTGATACTGATTTCACTGAAATGCTTCTGTCAGTCAGATAAGCACATCAGAAGGCCAAAATCTCAACTTCTCCAAAACACCCAACTTTCGATCCAGGATTTACACAAATGCTTATTTCAGTGAGATAAGCACTTCAGAAGACTAAAATCTTAACTTCACCAAAACACTCAACTTTCGATGCTGAGATCACTGAAGTGCTTATTTCAGTGAGATAAGCACTTCAGAAGACAAAAATCTAAACTTCACCAAACAACCCAAATTTCGATGCTGGGTTCACTGAAATGCTTCTTTCAGTGAGATAAGCACTTCAGAATGCCAAAATCCCAACCTCACCAAACGACTCAACTTTTGATACTGGTTTCACTGAAATGCTTATTTCAGTGAGATAAGCACTTCAGAATGCCAAAATCCCAACCTCACCAAACGACTCAACTTTTGACGCTGGTTCCACTGAATTGCTTATTTCAGTGAGATAAGCACTTCAGAAGGCCAAAATCTAAACTTCACTAAACGACTCAACTTTTGATGCTGATTTCACTGAAATGCTTCTTTCAGTCAGATAAGCACATCAGAAGGCCAAAATCTCAACTTCTCCAAAACACCCAACTTTCGATACTGGATTTACCCAAATGCTTATTTCAGTGAGATAAGCACTTCAGAAGACCAAAATCTAAACTTCACCAAACCACCCAACTTTCAATGCTGGGTTCACTGACGTGCATATTTCAGTGAGATAAGCACTTCAGAAGACTAAAATCTAAACTTCACCAAACCACCCAACTTTCAATGCTGGGTTCACTGAAGTGCTTATTTCAGTGAGATAAGCACTTCAGAAGACAAAAATCTCAACATCTCAAAACCACTCAACTTTCGATGCTGTGTTCACTGAAGTGCTTATTTCAGTGAGATAAGCACTTCAGAAGACCAAAATCTAACCTTCAACAAACCATCCAACTTTCAATGCTGGGTTCACTGAAATGCTTCTTTCAGTCAGATAAGCACTTCAGGAGAACAAAATGTCAACATCTCAAAACCACTCAACTTTCGTTGCTGGGTTCACTGAAGTGCTTAGTTCAGTGAGATAAGCACTTCAGAAGACCGAAATCTCTACATCACCAAACTACTCAAATTTCGATGCTGGGTTCACTGAAGTGATTATTTCAGTGAGATAAGCACTTCAGAAGACCAAAATCTCAACTTCACCAAACCTCCCAACTTTCAATGCTGGATTCACTGACGTGCTTATTTCATTGAGATAAGCACTTCAGAAGACAAAAATCTCAACATCTCAAAACCACTCAACGTTCGATGCTGTGTTCACTGAATTGCTTATTTCAGTGAGATAAGCACTTCAGAAGACCAAAATCTAAACTTCACCATACCATCCAACTTTCAATGCTGGGTTCACTGAAATGCTTCTTTCAGTCAGATAAGCACTTCAGAAAAACAAAATATCAACATCTCAAAACCACTCAACTTTCATTGCTGGGTTCACTGAAGTGCTTATTTCAGTGAGACAAGCACTTCAGAAGAACAAAATCTCAACTTCACCAAACCACCCAACTTTCAATGCTGGGTTCACTGAAGTGCTTATTTCAGTGAGATAAGCACTTCAGAAGACCAAAATCTCAACATCACAAAACCACTCAAATTTCGATGCTGTGTTCACTGAAGTTCTTATTTCAGTGAGATAAGCACTTCAGAAGACCGAAATCTCTACATCACCAAACCACTCAAATTTCGATGCTGGGTTGTCTGAAGTGCTTATTTCAGTGAGATTACCACTTCAGAAGACCAAAATCTCAACATCACAAAACCACTCAAATTTCGATGCTGGGTTCACTGAAGTGCTTATTTCATTGAGATAAGCACTTCACTGCGCCAAAATCCCAACCTCACCAAACGACTCAACTTTTGATACTGATTTCACTGAAATGCTTCTTTCAGTGAGATAAGCACTTCAGATGGCCAAAATCTCAACTTCACCACAACACCCAACTTTCGATCCAGGATTTACACAAATGCTTATTTCAGTGAGATAAGCACTTCAGAAGACTAAAATCATAACTTCACTAAAACACTCAACTTTCGATGCTGGGATCACTGAAGTGCTTATTTCAGTGAGATAAGCACTTCAGAAGACCAAAATCTAAACTTCACCAAACCAACCAACTTTCAATGCTGGGTTCACTGAAATGCTTCTTTCAGTGAGATAAGCACTTCAGAATGACAAAATCCCAACCTCACCAAACGACTCAACTTTTGATACTGGTTTCACTGAAATGCTTATTTCAGTGAGATAAGCACTTCAGAATGCCAAAATCCCAACCTCACCAAACGACTCAACTTTTGACGCTGGTTCCACTGAATTGCTTATTTCAGTGAGATAAGCACGTCAGAAGGCCAAAATCTAAACTTCACTAAACGACTCAACTTTTGATGCTGATTTCACTGAAATGCTTCTTTCAGTCAGATATGCACATCAGAAGGCCAAAATCTCAACTTCACCAAACCACCCAACTTTCGATCCAGGATATACCCAAAGGCTAATTTCAGTGAGATAAGCACTTCAGAAGACAAAAATCTAAACTTCACCAAACCACTCAACTTTCGATGCTGGGATCACTGAAGTGCTTATTTCAGTGAGATAAGCACTTCAGAAGAGCAAACACTCAACTTCACAAAACCACTCAACTTTCGATGCTGGGCTCACTGCAGTGCTTATTTCAGTGAGATAAGCACTTCAGAATGCCAAAATCCCAACCTCACCAAACGACTCAACTTTCGATGCTGGGCTCACTGCAGTGCTTGTTTCAGTGAGAATAAGCACTTCAGAATGCCAAAATCCCAACCTCACCAAACGACTCAACTTTTGATACTGGTTTCACTGAAATGCTTCTTTCAGTCAGATAAGCACTTCAGAAGGCCAAAATCTCAACTTCACAAAACCAGCCAACTTTCGATACTGGATTTACCCAAAAGCTTATTACAGTGAGATAAGCACTTCAGAAGACCAAAATCTCAACTTCACCAAACCACCCAACTTTCAATGCTGGGTTCACTGAAATGCTTCTTTCAGTGAGATAAGCACTTCAGAATGCCAAAATCCCAACCTCACCAAACGACTCAACTTTTGATACTGATTTCACTGAAATGCTTATTTCAGTGAGATAAGCACTTCAGAATGCCAAAATCCCAACCTCACCAAACGACTCAACTTTTGACGCTGGTTCCACTGAATTGCTTATTTCAGTGAGATAAGCACTTCAGAAGGCCAAAATCTAAACTTCACTAAACGACTCAACTTTTGATGCTGATTTCACTGAAATGCTTCTTTCAGTCAGATATGCACATCAGAAGGCCAAAATCTCAACTTCACCAAACCACCCAACTTTCGATCCAGGATATACCCAAAGGCTAATTTCAGTGAGAATAAGCACTTCAGAAGACAAAAATCTAAACTTCACCAAACCACTCAACTTTCGATGCTGGGATCACTGAAGTGCTTATTTCAGTGAGATAAGCACTTCAGAAGAGCAAAAACTCAACTTCACAAAACCACTCAACTTTCGATGCTGGGCTCACTGCAGTGCTTATTTCAGTGAGATAAGCACTTCAGAATGCCAAAATCCCAACCTCACCAAACGACTCAACTTTTGATACTGGTTTCACTGAAATGCTTCTTTCAGTCAGATAAGCACTTCAGAAGGCCAAAATCTCAACTTCACAAAACCAGCCAACTTTCGATACTGGATTTACCCAAATGCTTATTTCAGTGAGATAAGCACTTCAGAAGACCAAAATCTAAACTTCACCAAACCACCCAACTTTCAATGCTGGGTTCACTGACGTGCATATTTCAGTGAGATAAGCACTTCAGAAGACTAAAATCTAAACTTCACCAAACCACCCAACTTTCAATGCTGGGTTCACTGAAGTGCTTATTTCAGTGAGATAAGCACTTCAGAAGACAAAAATCTCAACATCTCAAAACCACTCAACTTTCGATGCTGTGTTCACTGAAGTGCTTATTTCAGTGAGATAAGCACTTCAGAAGACCAAAATCTAACCTTCAACAAACCATCCAACTTTCAATGCTGGGTTCACTGAAATGCTTCTTTCAGTCAGATAAGCACTTCAGAAGAACAAAATGTCAACATCTCAAAACCACTCAACTTTCGTTGCTGGGTTCACTGAAGTGCTTAGTTCAGTGAGATAAGCACTTCAGAAGACCGAAATCTCTACATCACCAAACTACTCAAATTTCGATGCTGGGTTCACTGAAGTGATTATTTCAGTGAGATAAGCACTTCAGAAGACCAAAATCTCAACTTCACCAAACCTCCCAACTTTCAATGCTGGATTCACTGACGTGCTTATTTCATTGAGATAAGCACTTCAGAAGACAAAAATCTCAACATCTCAAAACCACTCAACGTTCGATGCTGTGTTCACTGAATTGCTTATTTCAGTGAGATAAGCACTTCAGAAGACCAAAATCTAAACTTCACCATACCATCCAACTTTCAATGCTGGGTTCACTGAAATGCTTCTTTCAGTCAGATAAGCACTTCAGAAAAACAAAATATCAACATCTCAAAACCACTCAACTTTCATTGCTGGGTTCACTGAAGTGCTTATTTCAGTGAGACAAGCACTTCAGAAGAACAAAATCTCAACTTCACCAAACCACCCAACTTTCAATGCTGGGTTCACTGAAGTGCTTATTTCAGTGAGATAAGCACTTCAGAAGGCCAAAATCTCAACATCACAAAACCACTCAAATTTCGATGCTGTGTTCACTGAAGTTCTTATTTCAGTGAGATAAGCACTTCAGAAGACCGAAATCTCTACATCACCAAACCACTCAAATTTCGATGCTGGGTTGTCTGAAGTGCTTATTTCAGTGAGATTACCACTTCAGAAGACCAAAATCTCAACATCACAAAACCACTCAAATTTCGATGCTGGGTTCACTGAAGTGCTTATTTCATTGAGATAAGCACTTCACTGCGCCAAAATCCCAACCTCACCAAACGAATCAACTTTTGATGCTGGTTCCTCTGAATTGCTTATTTCAGTGAGATAAGCACTTCAGAAGGCCAAAATCTAAACATCACTAAACGACTCAACTTTTGATACTGATTTCACTGAAATGCTTCTTTCAGTCAGATAAGCACATCAGAATGCCAAAATCTCAACTTCACCACAACACCCAACTTTCGATCCAGGATTTACACAAATGCTTATTTCAGTGAGATAAGCACTTCAGAAGACTAAAATCTTAACTTCACCAAAACACTCAACTTTCGATGCTGGGATCACTGAAGTGCTTATTTCAGTGAGATAAGCACTTCAGAAGACCAAAATCTAAACTTCACCAAACCACCCAACTTTCAATGCTGGGTTCACTGAAATGCTTCTTTCAGTGAGATAAGCACTTCGGAATGCCAAAATCCCAACCTCACCAAACGACTCAACTTTTGATACTGGTTTCACTGAAATGCTTATTTCAGTGAGATAAGCACTTCAGAATGCCAAAATCCCAACCTCACCAAACGACTCAACTTTTGACGCTGGTTCCACTGAATTGCTTATTTCAGTGAGATAAGCACTTCAGAAGGCCAAAATCTAAACTTCACTAAACGACTCAACTTTTGATGCTGATTTCACTGAAATGCTTCTTTCAGTCAGATATGCACATCAGAAGGCCAAAATCTCAACTGCACCAAACCACCCAACTTTCGATCCAGGATATACCCAAAGGCTAATTTCAGTGAGATAAGCACTTCAGAAGACAAAAATCTAAACTTCACCAAACCACTCAACTTTCGATGCTGGGATCACTGAAGTGCTTATTTCAGTGAGATAAGCACTTCAGAAGAGCAAAAACTCAACTTCACAAAACCACTCAACTTTCGATGCTGGGCTCACTGCAGTGCTTATTTCAGTGAGATAAGCACTTCAGAATGCCAAAATCCCAACCTCACCAAACGACTCAACTTTCGATGCTGGGCTCACTGCAGTGCTTGTTTCAGTGAGAATAAGCACTTCAGAATGCCAAAATCCCAACCTCACCAAACGACTCAACTTTTGATACTGGTTTCACTGAAATGCTTCTTTCAGTCAGATAAGCACTTCAGAAGGCCAAAATCTCAACTTCACAAAACCAGCCAACTTTCGATACTGGATTTACCCAAAAGCTTATTACAGTGAGATAAGCACTTCAGAAGACCAAAATCTCAACTTCACCAAACCAGCCAACTTTCGATACTGGATTTACCCAAATGCTTATTTCAGTGAGATAAGCACTTCAGAAGACCAAAATCTAAACTTCACCAAACCACCCAACTTTCAATGCTGGGTTCACTGACGTGCATATTTCAGTGAGATAAGCACTTCAGAAGACTAAAATCTAAACTTCACCAAACCACCCAACTTTCAATGCTGGGTTCACTGAAGTGCTTATTTCAGTGAGATAAGCACTTCAGAAGACAAAAATCTCAACATCTCAAAACCACTCAACTTTCGATGCTGTGTTCACTGAAGTGCTTATTTCAGTGAGATAAGCACTTCAGAAGACCAAAATCTAAACTTCAACAAACCATCCAACTTTCAATGCTGGGTTCACTGAAATGCTTCTTTCAGTCAGATAAGCACTTCAGAAGAACAAAATGTCAACATCTCAAAACCACTCAACTTTCGTTGCTGGGTTCACTGAAGTGCTTAGTTCAGTGAGATAAGCACTTCAGAAGACCGAAATCTCTACATCACCAAACTACTCAAATTTCGATGCTGGGTTCACTGAAGTGATTATTTCAGTGAGATAAGCACTTCAGAAGACCAAAATCTCAACTTCACCAAACCTCCCAACTTTCAATGCTGGATTCACTGACGTGCTTATTTCATTGAGATAAGCACTTCAGAAGACAAAAATCTCAACATCTCAAAACCACTCAACGTTCGATGCTGTGTTCACTGAATTGCTTATTTCAGTGAGATAAGCACTTCAGAAGACCAAAATCTAAACTTCACCATACCATCCAACTTTCAATGCTGGGTTCACTGAAATGCTTCTTTCAGTCAGATAAGCACTTCAGAAAAACAAAATATCAACATCTCAAAACCACTCAACTTTCATTGCTGGGTTCACTGAAGTGCTTATTTCAGTGAGACAAGCACTTCAGAAGAACAAAATCTCAACTTCACCAAACCACCCAACTTTCAATGCTGGGTTCACTGAAGTGCTTATTTCAGTGAGATAAGCACTTCAGAAGGCCAAAATCTCAACATCACAAAACCACTCAAATTTCGATGCTGTGTTCACTGAAGTTCTTATTTCAGTGAGATAAGCACTTCAGAAGACCGAAATCTCTACATCACCAAACCACTCAAATTTCGATGCTGGGTTGTCTGAAGTGCTTATTTCAGTGAGATTACCACTTCAGAAGACCAAAATCTCAACATCACAAAACCACTCAAATTTCGATGCTGGGTTCACTGAAGTGCTTATTTCATTGAGATAAGCACTTCACTGCGCCAAAATCCCAACCTCACCAAACGAATCAACTTTTGATGCTGGTTCCTCTGAATTGCTTATTTCAGTGAGATAAGCACTTCAGAAGGCCAAAATCTAAACATCACTAAACGACTCAACTTTTGATACTGATTTCACTGAAATGCTTCTTTCAGTCAGATAAGCACATCAGAATGCCAAAATCTCAACTTCACCACAACACCCAACTTTCGATCCAGGATTTACACAAATGCTTATTTCAGTGAGATAAGCACTTCAGAAGACTAAAATCTTAACTTCACCAAAACACTCAACTTTCGATGCTGGGATCACTGAAGTGCTTATTTCAGTGAGATAAGCACTTCAGAAGACCAAAATCTAAACTTCACCAAACCACCCAACTTTCAATGCTGGGTTCACTGAAATGCTTCTTTCAGTGAGATAAGCACTTCGGAATGCCAAAATCCCAACCTCACCAAACGACTCAACTTTTGATACTGGTTTCACTGAAATGCTTATTTCAGTGAGATAAGCACTTCAGAATGCCAAAATCCCAACCTCACCAAACGACTCAACTTTTGACGCTGGTTCCACTGAATTGCTTATTTCAGTGAGATAAGCACTTCAGAAGGCCAAAATCTAAACTTCACTAAACGACTCAACTTTTGATGCTGATTTCACTGAAATGCTTCTTTCAGTCAGATATGCACATCAGAAGGCCAAAATCTCAACTGCACCAAACCACCCAACTTTCGATCCAGGATATACCCAAAGGCTAATTTCAGTGAGATAAGCACTTCAGAAGACAAAAATCTAAACTTCACCAAACCACTCAACTTTCGATGCTGGGATCACTGAAGTGCTTATTTCAGTGAGATAAGCACTTCAGAAGAGCAAAAACTCAACTTCACAAAACCACTCAACTTTCGATGCTGGGCTCACTGCAGTGCTTATTTCAGTGAGATAAGCACTTCAGAATGCCAAAATCCCAACCTCACCAAACGACTCAACTTTCGATTCTGGGCTCACTGCAGTGCTTGTTTCAGTGAGAATAAGCACTTCAGAATGCCAAAATCCCAACCTCACCAAACGACTCAACTTTTGATACTGGTTTCACTGAAATGCTTCTTTCAGTCAGATAAGCACTTCAGAAGGCCAAAATCTCAACTTCACAAAACCAGCCAACTTTCGATACTGGATTTACCCAAAAGCTTATTACAGTGAGATAAGCACTTCAGAAGACCAAAATCTCAACTTCACCAAACCACCCAACTTTCAATGCTGGGTTCACTGACGTGCTTATTTCATTGAGATAAGCACTTCAGAAGACCAAAATCTAAACTTCACCAAACCACCCAACTTTCAATGCTGGGTTCACTGAAGTGCTTCTTTCAGTGAGATAAGCACTTCAGATGACCGAAATCTCTACATCACCAAACCACTCAAATTTCGATGCTGGGTTCACTGAAGTGCTTATTTCAGTGAGATTAGCACTTCAGAAGACCAAAATCTCAACTTCACCAAACCACCCAACTTTCAATGCTGGGTTCACTGAAGTGCTTATTTCAGTGAGATAAGCACTTCAGAAGACCAAAATCTCAACATCACAAAACCACTCAAATTTCGTTGCTGGGTTCACTGAAGTGCTTATTTCAGTGCGATAAGCACTTCAGAAGACCGAAATCTCTACATCACCAAACCACTCAAATTTCGATGCTGGGTTGTCTGAAGTGCTTATTTCAGTGAGATTACCACTTCAGAAGACCAAAATCTCAACATCACAAAACCACTCAAATTTCGATGCTGGGTTCACTGAAGTGCTTATTTCATTGAGATAAGTACTTCACTGCGCCAAAGTCCCAAGCTCACCAAACGAATCAACTTTTGATGCTGGTTCCTCTGAATTGCTTATTTCAGTGAGATAAGCACTTCAGAAGGCCAAAATCTAAACATCACTAAACGACTCAACTTTTGATACTGATTTCACTGAAATGCTTCTTTCAGTCAGATAAGCACATCAGAAGGCCAAAATCTCAACTTCTCCAAAACACCCAACTTTCGATCCAGGATTTACACAAATGCTTATTTCAGTGAGATAAGCACTTCAGAAGACTAAAATCTTAACTTCACCAAAACACTCAACTTTCGATGCTGAGATCACTGAAGTGCTTATTTCAGTGAGATAAGCACTTCAGAAGACAAAAATCTAAACTTCACCAAACCACCCAACTTTCAATGCTGGGTTCACTGAAATGCTTCTTTCAGTGAGATAAGCACTTCAGAATGCCAAAATCCCAACCTCACCAAACGACTCAACTTTTGATACTGGTTTCACTGAAATGCTTATTTCAGTGAGATAAGCACTTCAGAATGCCAAAATCCCAACCTCACCAAACGACTCAACTTTTGACGCTGGTTCCACTGAATTGCTTATTTCAGTGAGATAAGCACTTCAGAAGGCCAAAATCTAAACTTCACTAAACGACTCAACTTTTGATGCTGATTTCACTGAAATGCTTCTTTCAGTCAGATATGCACATCAGAAGGCCAAAATCTCAACTTCACCAAACCACCCAACTTTCGATCCAGGATATACCCAAAGGCTAATTTCAGTGAGATAAGCACTTCAGAAGACAAAAATCTAAACTTCACCAAACCACTCAACTTTCGATGCTGGGATCACTGAAGTGCTTATTTCAGTGAGATAAGCACTTCAGAAGAGCAAAAACTCAACTTCACAAAACCACTCAACTTTCGATGCTGGGCTCACTGCAGTGCTTATTTCAGTGAGATAAGCACTTCAGAATGCCAAAATCCCAACCTCACCAAACGACTCAACTTTTGATACTGGTTTCACTGAAATGCTTCTTTCAGTCAGATAAGCACTTCAGAAGGCCAAAATCTCAACTTCACAAAACCAGCCAACTTTCGATACTGGATTTACCCAAATGCTTATTTCAGTGAGATAAGCACTTCAGAAGACCAAAATCTAAACTTCACCAAACCACCCAACTTTCAATGCTGGGTTCACTGACGTGCATATTTCAGTGAGATAAGCACTTTCAGAAGACCAAAATCTAAACTTCACCAAACCACCCAACTTTCAATGCTGGGTTCACTGAAGTGCTTATTTCAGTGAGATAAGCACTTCAGAAGACAAAAATCTCAACATCTCAAAACCACTCAACTTTCGATGCTGTATTCACTGAAGTGCTTATTTCAGTGAGATAAGCACTTCAGAAGACCAAAATCTAAACTTCAACAAACCATCCAACTTTCAATGCTGGGTTCACTGAAATGCTTCTTTCAGTCAGATAAGCACTTCAGAAGAACAAAATGTCAACATCTCAAAACCACTCAACTTTCGTTGCTGGGTTCACTGAAGTGCTTAGTTCAGTGAGATAAGCACTTCAGAAGACCGAAATCTCTACATCACCAAACTACTCAAATTTCGATGCTGGGTTCACTGAAGTGATTATTTCAGTGAGATAAGCACTTCAGAAGACCAAAATCTCAACTTCACCAAACCTCCCAACTTTCAATGCTGGATTCACTGACGTGCTTATTTCATTGAGATAAGCACTTCAGAAGACAAAAATCTCAACATCTCAAAACCACTCAACGTTCGATGCTGTGTTCACTGAATTGCTTATTTCAGTGAGATAAGCACTTCAGAAGACCAAAATCTAAACTTCACCATACCATCCAACTTTCAATGCTGGGTTCACTGAAATGCTTCTTTCAGTCAGATAAGCACTTCAGAAAAACAAAATATCAACATCTCAAAACCACTCAACTTTCATTGCTGGGTTCACTGAAGTGCTTATTTCAGTGAGACAAGCACTTCAGAAGACCAAAATCTCAACTTCACCAAACCACCCAACTTTCAATGCTGGGTTCACTGAAGTGCTTATTTCAGTGAGATAAGCACTTCAGAAGACCAAAATCTCAACATCACAAAACCACTCAAATTTCGATGCTGTGTTCACTGAAGTTCTTATTTCAGTGAGATAAGCACTTCAGAAGACCGAAATCTCTACATCACCAAACCACTCAAATTTCGATGCTGGGTTGTCTGAAGTGCTTATTTCAGTGAGATTACCACTTCAGAAGACCAAAATCTCAACATCACAAAACCACTCAAATTTCGATGCTGGGTTCACTGAAGTGCTTATTTCATTGAGATAAGCACTTCACTGCGCCAAAATCCCAACCTCACCAAACGAATCAACTTTTGATGCTGGTTCCTCTGAATTGCTTATTTCAGTGAGATAAGCACTTCAGAAGGCCAAAATCTAAACATCACTAAACGACTCAACTTTTGATACTGATTTCACTGAAATGCTTCTTTCAGTCAGATAAGCACATCAGAAGGCCAAAATCTCAACTTCTCCAAAACACCCAACTTTCGATCCAGGATTTACACAAATGCTTATTTCAGTGAGATAAGCACTTCAGAAGACTAAAATCTTAACTTCACCAAAACACTCAACTTTCGATGCTGAGATCACTGAAGTGCTTATTTCAGTGAGATAAGCACTTCAGAAGACAAAAATCTAAACTTCACCAAACCACCCAACTTTCAATGCTGGGTTCACTGAAATGCTTCTTTCAGTGAGATAAGCACTTCAGAATGCCAAAATCCCAACCTCACCAAACGACTCAACTTTTGATACTGGTTTCACTGAAATGCTTATTTCAGTGAGATAAGCACTTCAGAATGCCAAAATCCCAACCTCACCAAACGACTCAACTTTTGACGCTGGTTCCACTGAATTGCTTATTTCAGTGAGATAAGCACTTCAGAAGGCCAAAATCTAAACTTCACTAAACGACTCAACTTTTGATGCTGATTTCACTGAAATGCTTCTTTCAGTCAGATATGCACATCAGAAGGCCAAAATCTCAACTTCACCAAACCACCCAACTTTCGATCCAGGATATACCCAAAGGCTAATTTCAGTGAGATAAGCACTTCAGAAGACAAAAATCTAAACTTCACCAAACCACTCAACTTTCGATGCTGGGATCACTGAAGTGCTTATTTCAGTGAGATAAGCACTTCAGAAGAGCAAAAACTCAACTTCACAAAACCACTCAACTTTCGATGCTGGGCTCACTGCAGTGCTTATTTCAGTGAGATAAGTACTTCAGAATGCCAAAATCCCAACCTCACCAAACGACTCAACTTTTGATACTGGTTTCACTGAAATGCTTCTTTCAGTCAGATAAGCACTTCAGAAGGCCAAAATCTCAACTTCACAAAACCAGCCAACTTTCGATACTGGATTTACCCAAATGCTTATTTCAGTGAGATAAGCACTTCAGAAGACCAAAATCTAAACTTCACCAAACCACCCAACTTTCAATGCTGGGTTCACTGACGTGCATATTTCAGTGAGATAAGCACTTTCAGAAGACCAAAATCTAAACTTCACCAAACCACCCAACTTTCAATGCTGGGTTCACTGAAGTGCTTATTTCAGTGAGATAAGCACTTCAGAAGACAAAAATCTCAACATCTCAAAACCACTCAACTTTCGATGCTGTGTTCACTGAAGTGCTTATTTCAGTGAGATAAGCACTTCAGAAGACCAAAATCTAAACTTCAACAAACCATCCAACTTTCAATGCTGGGTTCACTGAAATGCTTCTTTCAGTCAGATAAGCACTTCAGAAGAACAAAATGTCAACATCTCAAAACCACTCAACTTTCGTTGCTGGGTTCACTGAAGTGCTTAGTTCAGTGAGATAAGCACTTCAGAAGACCGAAATCTCTACATCACCAAACTACTCAAATTTCGATGCTGGGTTCACTGAAGTGATTATTTCAGTGAGATAAGCACTTCAGAAGACCAAAATCTCAACTTCACCAAACCTCCCAACTTTCAATGCTGGATTCACTGACGTGCTTATTTCATTGAGATAAGCACTTCAGAAGACAAAAATCTCAACATCTCAAAACCACTCAACGTTCGATGCTGTGTTCACTGAATTGCTTATTTCAGTGAGATAAGCACTTCAGAAGACCAAAATCTAAACTTCACCATACCATCCAACTTTCAATGCTGGGTTCACTGAAATGCTTTTTTCAGTCAGATAAGCACTTCAGAAAAACAAAATATCAACATCTCAAAACCACTCAACTTTCATTGCTGGGTTCACTGAAGTGCTTATTTCAGTGAGACAAGCACTTCAGAAGACCAAAATCTCAACTTCACCAAACCACCCAACTTTCAATGCTGGGTTCACTGAAGTGCTTATTTCAGTGAGATAAGCACTTCAGAAGACCAAAATCTCAACATCACAAAACCACTCAAATTTCGATGCTGTGTTCACTGAAGTTCTTATTTCAGTGAGATAAGCACTTCAGAAGACCGAAATCTCTACATCACCAAACCACTCAAATTTCGATGATGGGTTGTCTGAAGTGCTTATTTCAGTGAGATTACCACTTCAGAAGACCAAAATCTCAACATCACAAAACCACTCAAATTTCGATGCTGGGTTCACTGAAGTGCTTATTTCATTGAGATAAGCACTTCACTGCGCCAAAATCCCAACCTCACCAAACGAATCAACTTTTGATGCTGGTTCCTCTGAATTGCTTATTTCAGAGAGATAAGCACTTCAGAAGGCCAAAATCTAAACATCACTAAACGACTCAACTTTTGATGCTGATTTCACTGAAATGCTTCTTTCAGTCAGATAAGCACATCAGAAGGCCAAAATCTCAACTTCACCACAACACCCAACTTTCGATCCAGGATTTACACAAATGCTTATTTCAGTGAGATAAGCACTTCAGAAGACCAAAATCTAAACTTCACCAAACCACCCAACTTTCAATGCTGGGTTCACTGACGTGCATATTTCAGTGAGATAAGCACTTTCAGAAGACCAAAATCTAAACTTCACCAAACCACCCAACTTTCAATGCTGGGTTCACTGAAGTGCTTATTTCAGTGAGATAAGCACTTCAGAAGACAAAAATCTCAACATCTCAAAACCACTCAACTTTCGATGCTGTATTCACTGAAGTGCTTATTTCAGTGAGATAAGCACTTCAGAAGACCAAAATCTAAACTTCAACAAACCATCCAACTTTCAATGCTGGGTTCACTGAAATGCTTCTTTCAGTCAGATAAGCACTTCAGAAGAACAAAATGTCAACATCTCAAAACCACTCAACTTTCGTTGCTGGGTTCACTGAAGTGCTTAGTTCAGTGAGATAAGCACTTCAGAAGACCGAAATCTCTACATCACCAAACTACTCAAATTTCGATGCTGGGTTCACTGAAGTGATTATTTCAGTGAGATAAGCACTTCAGAAGACCAAAATCTCAACTTCACCAAACCTCCCAACTTTCAATGCTGGATTCACTGACGTGCTTATTTCATTGAGATAAGCACTTCAGAAGACAAAAATCTCAACATCTCAAAACCACTCAACGTTCGATGCTGTGTTCACTGAATTGCTTATTTCAGTGAGATAAGCACTTCAGAAGACCAAAATCTAAACTTCACCATACCATCCAACTTTCAATGCTGGGTTCACTGAAATGCTTCTTTCAGTCAGATAAGCACTTCAGAAAAACAAAATATCAACATCTCAAAACCACTCAACTTTCATTGCTGGGTTCACTGAAGTGCTTATTTCAGTGAGACAAGCACTTCAGAAGACCAAAATCTCAACTTCACCAAACCACCCAACTTTCAATGCTGGGTTCACTGAAGTGCTTATTTCAGTGAGATAAGCACTTCAGAAGACCAAAATCTCAACATCACAAAACCACTCAAATTTCGATGCTGTGTTCACTGAAGTTCTTATTTCAGTGAGATAAGCACTTCAGAAGACCGAAATCTCTACATCACCAAACCACTCAAATTTCGATGCTGGGTTGTCTGAAGTGCTTATTTCAGTGAGATTACCACTTCAGAAGACCAAAATCTCAACATCACAAAACCACTCAAATTTCGATGCTGGGTTCACTGAAGTGCTTATTTCATTGAGATAAGCACTTCACTGCGCCAAAATCCCAACCTCACCAAACGAATCAACTTTTGATGCTGGTTCCTCTGAATTGCTTATTTCAGTGAGATAAGCACTTCAGAAGGCCAAAATCTAAACATCACTAAACGACTCAACTTTTGATACTGATTTCACTGAAATGCTTCTTTCAGTCAGATAAGCACATCAGAAGGCCAAAATCTCAACTTCTCCAAAACACCCAACTTTCGATCCAGGATTTACACAAATGCTTATTTCAGTGAGATAAGCACTTCAGAAGACTAAAATCTTAACTTCACCAAAACACTCAACTTTCGATGCTGAGATCACTGAAGTGCTTATTTCAGTGAGATAAGCACTTCAGAAGACAAAAATCTAAACTTCACCAAACCACCCAACTTTCAATGCTGGGTTCACTGAAATGCTTCTTTCAGTGAGATAAGCACTTCAGAATGCCAAAATCCCAACCTCACCAAACGACTCAACTTTTGATACTGGTTTCACTGAAATGCTTATTTCAGTGAGATAAGCACTTCAGAATGCCAAAATCCCAACCTCACCAAACGACTCAACTTTTGACGCTGGTTCCACTGAATTGCTTATTTCAGTGAGATAAGCACTTCAGAAGGCCAAAATCTAAACTTCACTAAACGACTCAACTTTTGATGCTGATTTCACTGAAATGCTTCTTTCAGTCAGATATGCACATCAGAAGGCCAAAATCTCAACTTCACCAAACCACCCAACTTTCGATCCAGGATATACCCAAAGGCTAATTTCAGTGAGATAAGCACTTCAGAAGACAAAAATCTAAACTTCACCAAACCACTCAACTTTCGATGCTGGGATCACTGAAGTGCTTATTTCAGTGAGATAAGCACTTCAGAAGAGCAAAAACTCAACTTCACAAAACCACTCAACTTTCGATGCTGGGCTCACTGCAGTGCTTATTTCAGTGAGATAAGTACTTCAGAATGCCAAAATCCCAACCTCACCAAACGACTCAACTTTTGATACTGGTTTCACTGAAATGCTTCTTTCAGTCAGATAAGCACTTCAGAAGGCCAAAATCTCAACTTCACAAAACCAGCCAACTTTCGATACTGGATTTACCCAAATGCTTATTTCAGTGAGATAAGCACTTCAGAAGACCAAAATCTAAACTTCACCAAACCACCCAACTTTCAATGCTGGGTTCACTGACGTGCATATTTCAGTGAGATAAGCACTTTCAGAAGACCAAAATCTAAACTTCACCAAACCACCCAACTTTCAATGCTGGGTTCACTGAAGTGCTTATTTCAGTGAGATAAGCACTTCAGAAGACAAAAATCTCAACATCTCAAAACCACTCAACTTTCGATGCTGTGTTCACTGAAGTGCTTATTTCAGTGAGATAAGCACTTCAGAAGACCAAAATCTAAACTTCAACAAACCATCCAACTTTCAATGCTGGGTTCACTGAAATGCTTCTTTCAGTCAGATAAGCACTTCAGAAGAACAAAATGTCAACATCTCAAAACCACTCAACTTTCGTTGCTGGGTTCACTGAAGTGCTTAGTTCAGTGAGATAAGCACTTCAGAAGACCGAAATCTCTACATCACCAAACTACTCAAATTTCGATGCTGGGTTCACTGAAGTGATTATTTCAGTGAGATAAGCACTTCAGAAGACCAAAATCTCAACTTCACCAAACCTCCCAACTTTCAATGCTGGATTCACTGACGTGCTTATTTCATTGAGATAAGCACTTCAGAAGACAAAAATCTCAACATCTCAAAACCACTCAACGTTCGATGCTGTGTTCACTGAATTGCTTATTTCAGTGAGATAAGCACTTCAGAAGACCAAAATCTAAACTTCACCATACCATCCAACTTTCAATGCTGGGTTCACTGAAATGCTTTTTTCAGTCAGATAAGCACTTCAGAAAAACAAAATATCAACATCTCAAAACCACTCAACTTTCATTGCTGGGTTCACTGAAGTGCTTATTTCAGTGAGACAAGCACTTCAGAAGACCAAAATCTCAACTTCACCAAACCACCCAACTTTCAATGCTGGGTTCACTGAAGTGCTTATTTCAGTGAGATAAGCACTTCAGAAGACCAAAATCTCAACATCACAAAACCACTCAAATTTCGATGCTGTGTTCACTGAAGTTCTTATTTCAGTGAGATAAGCACTTCAGAAGACCGAAATCTCTACATCACCAAACCACTCAAATTTCGATGATGGGTTGTCTGAAGTGCTTATTTCAGTGAGATTACCACTTCAGAAGACCAAAATCTCAACATCACAAAACCACTCAAATTTCGATGCTGGGTTCACTGAAGTGCTTATTTCATTGAGATAAGCACTTCACTGCGCCAAAATCCCAACCTCACCAAACGAATCAACTTTTGATGCTGGTTCCTCTGAATTGCTTATTTCAGAGAGATAAGCACTTCAGAAGGCCAAAATCTAAACATCACTAAACGACTCAACTTTTGATGCTGATTTCACTGAAATGCTTCTTTCAGTCAGATAAGCACATCAGAAGGCCAAAATCTCAACTTCACCACAACACCCAACTTTCGATCCAGGATTTACACAAATGCTTATTTCAGTGAGATAAGCACTTCAGAAGACTAAAATCTTAACTTCACCAAAACACTCAACTTTCGATGCTGGGATCACTGAAGTGCTTATTTCAGTGAGATAAGCACTTCAGAAGACCAAAATCTAAACTTCACCAAACCACCCAACTTTCAATGCTGGGTTCACTGAAATGCTTCTTTCAGTGAGATAAGCACTTCAGAATGCCAAAATCCCAACATCACCAAACGACTCAACTTTTGACGCTGGTTCCACTGAATTGCTTATTTCAGTGAGATAAGCACTTCAGAAGGCCAAAATCTAAACTTCACTAAACGACTCAACTTTTGATGCTGATTTCACTGAAATGCTTCTTTCAGTCAGATATGCACATCAGAAGGCCAAAATCTCAACTTCACCAAACCACCCAACTTTCGATCCAGGATATACCCAAAGGCTAATTTCAGTGAGATAAGCACTTCAGAAGACAAAAACCTAAACTTCACCAAACCACTCAACTTTCGATGCTGGGATCACTGAAGTGCTTATTTCAGTGAGATAAGCACTTCAGAAGAGCAAAAACTCAACTTCACAAAACCACTCAACTTTCGATGCTGGGCTCACTGCAGTGCTTATTTCAGTGAGATAAGCACTTCAGAAGACCGAAATCTCTACATCACCAAACCACTCAAATTTCGATGCTGGGTTCACTGAAGTGCTTATTTCAGTGAGATAAGCACTTCAGAAGTCCAAAATCTCAACTTCACAAAACCAGCCAACTTTCGATACTGGATTTACCCAAATGCTTATTTCAGTGAGATAAGCACTTCAGAAGACCAAAATCTAAACTTCACCAAAGCACCCAACTTTCAATGCTGGGTTCACTGACGTGCTTATTTCAGTGAGATAAGCACTTCAGAAGACCGAAATCTCTACATCACCAAACCACTCAAATTTCGATGCTGGGTTGTCTGAAGTGCTTATTTCAGTGAGATTACCACTTCAGAAGACCAAAATCTCAACATCACAAAACCACTCAAATTTCGATGCTGGGTTCACTGAAGTGCTTATTTCATTGAGATAAGCACTTCACTGCGCCAAAATCCCAACCTCACCAAACGAATCAACTTTTGATGCAGGTTCCTCTGAATTGCTTATTTCAGTGAGATAAGCACTTCAGAAGGCCAAAATCTAAACATCACTAAACGACTCAACTATTGATACTGATTTCACTGAAATGCTTCTTTCAGTCATTAAGCACATCAGAAGGCCAAAATCTCAACTTCACCAAAACAAGAAATTTTCGAAACCAGGATGTACACAAATGCTTATTTCAGTGAGATAAGCACTTCAGAAGACAAAAATCTAAACTTCACCAAACCACCCAACTTTCAAAACTGGGTTCACTGAAATGCTTCTTTCAGTGAGATAAGCACTTCAGAATGCCAAAATCCCAACCTCACCAAACGACTCAACTTTTGATACTGGTTTCACTGAAATGCTTATTTCAGTGAGATAAGCACTTCAGAATGCCAAAATCCCAACCTCACCAAACGACTCAACTTTTGACGCTGGTTCCACTGAATTGCTTATTTCAGTGAGATAAGCACTTCAGAAGGCCAAAATCTAAACTTCACTAAACGACTCAACTTTTGATGCTGATTTCACTGAAATGCTTCTTTCAGTCAGATAAGCACATCAGAAGGCCAAAATCTCAACTTCTCCAAAACACCCAACTTTCGATACTGGATTTACCCAAATGCTTATTTCAGTGAGATAAGCACTTCAGAAGACCAAAATCTAAACTTCACCAAACCACCCAACTTTCAATGCTGGGTTCACTGACGTGCATATTTCAGTGAGATAAGCACTTCAGAAGACTAAAATCTAAACTTCACCAAACCACCCAACTTTCAATGCTGGGTTCACTGAAGTGCTTATTTCAGTGAGATAAGCACTTCAGAAGACAAAAATCTCAACATCTCAAAACCACTCAACTTTCGATGCTGGGATCACTGAAGTGCTTATTTCAGTGAGATAAGCACTTCAGAAGACCAAAATCTAACCTTCAACAAACCATCCAACTTTCAATGCTGGGTTCACTGAAATGCTTCTTTCAGTCAGATAAGCACTTCAGAAGAACAAAATGTCAACATCTCAAAACCACTCAACTTTCGTTGCTGGGTTCACTGAAGTGCTTAGTTCAGTGAGATAAGCACTTCAGAAGACCGAAATCTCTACATCACCAAACTACTCAAATTTCGATGCTGGGTTCACTGAAGTGATTATTTCAGTGAGATAAGCACTTCAGAAGACCAAAATCTCAACTTCACCAAACCTCCCAACTTTCAATGCTGGATTCACTGACGTGCTTATTTCATTGAGATAAGCACTTCAGAAGACAAAAATCTCAACATCTCAAAACCACTCAACGTTCGATGCTGTGTTCACTGAATTGCTTATTTCAGTGAGATAAGCACTTCAGAAGACCAAAATCTAAACTTCACCATACCATCCAACTTTCAATGCTGGGTTCACTGAAATGCTTCTTTCAGTCAGATAAGCACTTCAGAAAAACAAAATATCAACATCTCAAAACCACTCAACTTTCATTGCTGGGTTCACTGAAGTGCTTATTTCAGTGAGACAAGCACTTCAGAAGACCAAAATCTCAACTTCACCAAACCACCCAACTTTCAATGCTGGGTTCACTGAAGTGCTTATTTCAGTGAGATAAGCACTTCAGAAGACCAAAATCTCAACATCACAAAACCACTCAAATTTCGATGCTGTGTTCACTGAAGTTCTTATTTCAGTGAGATAAGCACTTCAGAAGACCGAAATCTCTACATCACCAAACCACTCAAATTTCGATGCTGGGTTGTCTGAAGTGCTTATTTCAGTGAGATTACCACTTACGAAGACCAAAATCTCAACATCACAAAACCACTCAAATTTCGATGCTTGGTTCACTGAAGTGCTTATTTCATTGAGATAAGCACTTCACTGCGCCAAAATCCCAACCTCACCAAACGAATCAACTTTTGATGCTGGTTCCTCTGAATTGCTTATTTCAGTGAGATAAGCACTTCAGAAGGCCAAAATCTAAACATCACTAAACGACTCAACTTTTGATACTGATTTCACTGAAATGCTTCTTTCAGTCAGATAAGCACATCAGAAGGCCAAAATCTCAACTTCACCACAACACCCAACTTTCGATCCAGGATTTACACAAATGCTTATATCAGTGAGATAAGCACTTCAGAAGACTAAAATCTTAACTTCACCAAAACACTCAACTTTCGATGCTGGGATCACTGAAGTGCTTATTTCAGTGAGATAAGCACTTCAGAAGACCAAAATCTAAACTTCACCAAACCACCCAACTTTCAATGCTGGGTTCACTGAAATGCTTCTTTCAGTGAGATAAGCACTTCAGAATGCCAAAATCCCAACCTCACCAAACGACTCAACTTTTGACGCTGGTTCCACTGAATTGCTTATTTCAGTGAGATAAGCACTTCAGAAGGCCAAAATCTAAACTTCACTAAACGACTCAACTTTTGATGCTGATTTCACTGAAATGCTTCTTTCAGTCAGATATGCACATCAGAAGGCCAAAATCTCAACTTCACCAAACCACCCAACTTTCGATCCAGGATATACCCAAAGGCTAATTTCAGTGAGATAAGCACTTCAGAAGACAAAAATCTAAACTTCACCAAACCACTCAACTTTCGATGCTGGGATCACTGAAGTGCTTATTTCAGTGAGATAAGCACTTCAGAAGAGCAAAAACTCAACTTCACAAAACCACTCAACTTTCGATGCTGGGCTCACTGCAGTGCTTATTTCAGTGAGATAAGCACTTCAGAAGACCGAAATCTCTACATCACCAAACCACTCAAATTTCGATGCTGGGTTCACTGAAGTGCTTATTTCAGTGAGATAAGCACTTCAGAAGGCCAAAATCTCAACTTCACAAAACCAGCCAACTTTCGATACTGGATTTACCCAAATGCTTATTTCAGTGAGATAAGCACTTCAGAAGACCAAAATCTAAACTTCACCAAAGCACCCAACTTTCAATGCTGGGTTCACTGACGTGCTTATTTCAGTGAGATAAGCACTTCAGAAGACCGAAATCTCTACATCACCAAACCACTCAACTTTTGATGCAGGTTCCTCTGAATTGCTTATTTCAGTGAGATAAGCACTTCAGAAGGCCAAAATCTAAACATCACTAAACGACTCAACTTTTGATACTGATTTCACTGAAATGCTTCTTTCAGTCAGATAAGCACATCAGAAGGCCAAAATCTCAACTTCACCAAAACACCCAATTTTCGAAACCAGGATTTACACAAATGCTTATTTCAGTGAGATAAGCACTTCAGAATGCCAAAATCCCAACCTCACCAAACGACTCAACTTTTGATACTGGTTTCACTGAAATGCTTATTTCAGTGAGATAAGCACTTCAGAATGCCAATATCCCAACCTCACCAACGACTCAACTTTTGACGCTGGTTCCACTGAATTGCTTATTTCAGTGAGATAAGCACTTCAGAAGGCCAAAATCTAAACTTCACTAAACGACTCAACTTTTGATGCTGATTTCACTGAAATGCTTCTTTCAGTCAGATATGCACATCAGAAGGCCAAAATCTCAACTTCACCAAACCACCCAACTTTCGATCCAGGATATACCCAAAGGCTAATTTCAGTGAAATAAGCACTTCAGAAGACAAAAATCTAAACTTCACCAAACCACTCAACTTTCGATGCTGGGATCACTGAAGTGCTTATTTCAGTGAGATAAGCACTTCAGAAGAGCAAAAACTCAACTTCACAAAACCACTCAACTTTCGATGCTGGGCTCACTGCAGTGCTTATTTCAGTGAGATAAGCACTTCAGAATGCCAAAATCCCAACCTCACCAAACGACTCAACTTTTGATACTGGTTTCACTGAAATGCTTCTTTCATTCAGATAAGCACTTCAGAAGTCCAAAATCTCAACTTCACAAAACCAGCCAACTTTCGATACTGGATTTACCCAAATGCTTATTTCAGTGAAATAAGCACTTCAGAAGACCAAAATCTAAACTTCACCAAACCACCCAACTTTCAATGCTGGGTTCACTGACGTGCATATTTCAGTGAGATAAGCACTTCAGAAGACCAAAATCTAAACTTCACCAAACCACCCAACTTTCAATGCAGGGTTCACTGAAGTGCTTATTTCAGTGAGATAAGCACTTCAGAAGACAAAAATCTCAACATCTCAAAACCACTCAACTTTCGATGCTGTGTTCACTGATGTGCTTATTTCAGTGAGATAAGCACTTCAGAAGAGCAAAAACTCAACTTCACAAAACCACTCAACTTTCGATGCTGGGCTCACTGCAGTGCTTATTTCAGTGAGATTACCACTTCAGAAGACCAAAATCTCAACATCACAAAACCACTCAAATTTCGATGCTGGGTTCACTGAAGTGCTTATTTCATTGAGATAAGCACTTCACTGCGCCAAAATCCCAACCTCACCAAACGAATCAACTTTTGATGCAGGTTCCTCTGAATTGCTTATTTCAGTGAGATAAGCACTTCAGAAGGCCAAAATCTAAACATCACTAAACGACTCAACTATTGATACTGATTTCACTGAAATGCTTCTTTCAGTCATTAAGCACATCAGAAGGCCAAAATCTCAACTTCACCAAAACACCAAATTTTCGAAACCAGGATGTACACAAATGCTTATTTCAGTGAGATAAGCACTTCAGAAGACAAAAATCTAAACTTCACCAAACCACCCAACTTTCAATGCTGGGTTCACTGAAATGCTTCTTTCAGTGAGATAAGCACTTCAGAATGCCAAAATCCCAACCTCACCAAACGGCTCAACTTTTGACGCTGGTTCCACTGAATTGCTTATTTCAGTGAGATAAGCACTTCAGAAGGCCAAAATCTAAACTTCACTAAACGACTCAACTTTTGATGCTGATTTCACTGAAATGCTTCTTTCAGTCAGATATGCACATCAGAAGGCCAAAATCTCAACTTCACCAAACCACCCAACTTTCGATCCAGGATATACCCAAAGGCTAATTTCAGTGAGATAAGCACTTCAGAAGACAAAAATCTAAACTTCACCAAACCACTCAACTTTCGATGCTGGGATCACTGAAGTGCTTATTTCAGTGAGATAAGCACTTCAGAAGAGCAAAAACTCAACTTCACAAAACCACTCAACTTTCGATGCTGGGCTCACTGCAGTGCTTATTTCAGTGAGATAAGCACTTCAGAAGACCGAAATCTCTACATCACCAAACCACTCAAATTTCGATGCTGGGTTCACTGAAGTGCTTATTTCAGTGAGATAAGCACTTCAGAAGGCCAAAATCTCAACTTCACAAAACCAGCCAACTTTCGATACTGGATTTACCCAAATGCTTATTTCAGTGAGATAAGCACTTCAGAAGACCAAAATCTAAACTTCACCAAAGCACCCAACTTTCAATGCTGGGTTCACTGACGTGCTTATTTCAGTGAGATAAGCACTTCAGAAGACCGAAATCTCTACATCACCAAACCACTCAACTTTTGATGCAGGTTCCTCTGAATTGCTTATTTCAGTGAGATAAGCACTTCAGAAGGCCAAAATCTAAACATCACTAAACGACTCAACTTTTGATACTGATTTCACTGAAATGCTTCTTTCAGTCAGATAAGCACATCAGAAGGCCAAAATCTCAACTTCACCAAAACACCCAATTTTCGAAACCAGGATTTACACAAATGCTTATTTCAGTGAGATAAGCACTTCAGAATGCCAAAATCCCAACCTCACCAAACGACTCAACTTTTGATACTGGTTTCACTGAAATGCTTATTTCAGTGAGATAAGCACTTCAGAATGCCAATATCCCAACCTCACCAACGACTCAACTTTTGACGCTGGTTCCACTGAATTGCTTATTTCAGTGAGATAAGCACTTCAGAAGGCCAAAATCTAAACTTCACTAAACGACTCAACTTTTGATGCTGATTTCACTGAAATGCTTCTTTCAGTCAGATATGCACATCAGAAGGCCAAAATCTCAACTTCACCAAACCACCCAACTTTCGATCCAGGATATACCCAAAGGCTAATTTCAGTGAAATAAGCACTTCAGAAGACAAAAATCTAAACTTCACCAAACCACTCAACTTTCGATGCTGGGATCACTGAAGTGCTTATTTCAGTGAGATAAGCACTTCAGAAGAGCAAAAACTCAACTTCACAAAACCACTCAACTTTCGATGCTGGGCTCACTGCAGTGCTTATTTCAGTGAGATAAGCACTTCAGAATGCCAAAATCCCAACCTCACCAAACGACTCAACTTTTGATACTGGTTTCACTGAAATGCTTCTTTCATTCAGATAAGCACTTCAGAAGTCCAAAATCTCAACTTCACAAAACCAGCCAACTTTCGATACTGGATTTACCCAAATGCTTATTTCAGTGAAATAAGCACTTCAGAAGACCAAAATCTAAACTTCACCAAACCACCCAACTTTCAATGCTGGGTTCACTGACGTGCATATTTCAGTGAGATAAGCACTTCAGAAGACCAAAATCTAAACTTCACCAAACCACCCAACTTTCAATGCAGGGTTCACTGAAGTGCTTATTTCAGTGAGATAAGCACTTCAGAAGACAAAAATCTCAACATCTCAAAACCACTCAACTTTCGATGCTGTGTTCACTGATGTGCTTATTTCAGTGAGATAAGCACTTCAGAAGAGCAAAAACTCAACTTCACAAAACCACTCAACTTTCGATGCTGGGCTCACTGCAGTGCTTATTTCAGTGAGATTACCACTTCAGAAGACCAAAATCTCAACATCACAAAACCACTCAAATTTCGATGCTGGGTTCACTGAAGTGCTTATTTCATTGAGATAAGCACTTCACTGCGCCAAAATCCCAACCTCACCAAACGAATCAACTTTTGATGCAGGTTCCTCTGAATTGCTTATTTCAGTGAGATAAGCACTTCAGAAGGCCAAAATCTAAACATCACTAAACGACTCAACTATTGATACTGATTTCACTGAAATGCTTCTTTCAGTCATTAAGCACATCAGAAGGCCAAAATCTCAACTTCACCAAAACACCAAATTTTCGAAACCAGGATGTACACAAATGCTTATTTCAGTGAGATAAGCACTTCAGAAGACAAAAATCTAAACTTCACCAAACCACCCAACTTTCAATGCTGGGTTCACTGAAATGCTTCTTTCAGTGAGATAAGCACTTCAGAATGCCAAAATCCCAACCTCACCAAACGACTCAACTTTTGATACTGGTTTCACTGAAATGCTTATTTCAGTGAGATAAGCACTTCAGAATGCCAAAATCCCAACCTCACCAAACGACTCAACTTTTGACGCTGGTTCCACTGAATTGCTTATTTCAGTGAGATAAGCACTTCAGAAGGCCAAAATCTAAACTTCACTAAACGACTCAACTTTTGATGCTGATTTCACTGAAATGCTTCTTTCAGTCAGATAAGCACATCAGAAGGCCAAAATCTCAACTTCTCCAAAACACCCAACTTTCGATACTGGATTTACCCAAATGCTTATTTCAGTGAGATAAGCACTTCAGAAGACCAAAATCTAAACTTCACCAAACCACCCAACTTTCAATGCTGGGTTCACTGACGTGCATATTTCAGTGAGATAAGCACTTCAGAAGACTAAAATCTAAACTTCACCAAACCACCCAACTTTCAATGCTGGGTTCACTGAAGTGCTTATTTCAGTGAGATAAGCACTTCAGAAGACAAAAATCTCAACATCTCAAAACCACTCAACTTTCGATGCTGTGTTCACTGAAGTGCTTATTTCAGTGAGATAAGCACTTCAGAAGACCAAAATCTAACCTTCAACAAACCATCCAACTTTCAATGCTGGGTTCACTGAAATGCTTCTTTCAGTCAGATAAGCACTTCAGAAGAACAAAATGTCAACATCTCAAAACCACTCAACTTTCGTTGCTGGGTTCACTGAAGTGCTTAGTTCAGTGAGATAAGCACTTCAGAAGACCGAAATCTCTACATCACCAAACTACTCAAATTTCGATGCTGGGTTCACTGAAGTGATTATTTCAGTGAGATAAGCACTTCAGAAGACCAAAATCTCAACTTCACCAAACCTCCCAACTTTCAATGCTGGATTCACTGACGTGCTTATTTCATTGAGATAAGCACTTCAGAAGACAAAAATCTCAACATCTCAAAACCACTCAACGTTCGATGCTGTGTTCACTGAATTGCTTATTTCAGTGAGATAAGCACTTCAGAAGACCAAAATCTAAACTTCACCATACCATCCAACTTTCAATGCTGGGTTCACTGAAATGCTTCTTTCAGTCAGATAAGCACTTCAGAAAAACAAAATATCAACATCTCAAAACCACTCAACTTTCATTGCTGGGTTCACTGAAGTGCTTATTTCAGTGAGACAAGCACTTCAGAAGACCAAAATCTCAACTTCACCAAACCACCCAACTTTCAATGCTGGGTTCACTGAAGTGCTTATTTCAGTGAGATAAGCACTTCAGAAGACCAAAATCTCAACATCACAAAACCACTCAAATTTCGATGCTGTGTTCACTGAAGTTCTTATTTCAGTGAGATAAGCACTTCAGAAGACCGAAATCTCTACATCACCAAACCACTCAAATTTCGATGCTGGGTTGTCTGAAGTGCTTATTTCAGTCAGATTACCACTTACGAAGACCAAAATCTCAACATCACAAAACCACTCAAATTTCGATGCTTGGTTCACTGAAGTGCTTATTTCATTGAGATAAGCACTTCACTGCGCCAAAATCCCAACCTCACCAAACGAATCAACTTTTGATGCTGGTTCCTCTGAATTGCTTATTTCAGTGAGATAAGCACTTCAGAAGGCCAAAATCTAAACATCACTAAACGACTCAACTTTTGATACTGATTTCACTGAAATGCTTCTTTCAGTCAGATAAGCACATCAGAAGGCCAAAATCTCAACTTCACCACAACACCCAACTTTCGATCCAGGATTTACACAAATGCTTATATCAGTGAGATAAGCACTTCAGAAGACTAAAATCTTAACTTCACCAAAACACTCAACTTTCGATGCTGGGTTCACTGAAGTGCTTATTTCAGTGAGATAAGCACTTCAGAAGACCAAAATCTAAACTTCACCAAACCACCCAACTTTCAATGCTGGGTTCACTGAAATGCTTCTTTCAGTGAGATAAGCACTTCAGAATGCCAAAATCCCAACCTCACCAAACGACTCAACTTTTGACGCTGGTTCCACTGAATTGCTTATTTCAGTGAGATAAGCACTTCAGAAGGCCAAAATCTAAACTTCACTAAACGACTCAACTTTTGATGCTGATTTCACTGAAATGCTTCTTTCAGTCAGATATGCACATCAGAAGGCCAAAATCTCAACTTCACCAAACCACCCAACTTTCGATCCAGGATATACCCAAAGGCTAATTTCAGTGAGATAAGCACTTCAGAAGACAAAAATCTAAACTTCACCAAACCACTCAACTTTCGATGCTGGGATCACTGAAGTGCTTATTTCAGTGAGATAAGCACTTCAGAAGAGCAAAAACTCAACTTCACAAAACCACTCAACTTTCGATGCTGGGCTCACTGCAGTGCTTATTTCAGTGAGATAAGCACTTCAGAAGACCGAAATCTCTACATCACCAAACCACTCAAATTTCGATGCTGGGTTCACTGAAGTGCTTATTTCAGTGAGATAAGCACTTCAGAAGGCCAAAATCTCAACTTCACAAAACCAGCCAACTTTCGATACTGGATTTACCCAAATGCTTATTTCAGTGAGATAAGCACTTCAGAAGACCAAAATCTAAACTTCACCAAAGCACCCAACTTTCAATGCTGGGTTCACTGACGTGCTTATTTCAGTGAGATAAGCACTTCAGAAGACCGAAATCTCTACATCACCAAACCACTCAAATTTCGATGCTGGGTTGTCTGAAGTGCTTATTTCAGTGAGATTACCACTTCAGAAGACCAAAATCTCAACATCACAAAACCACTCAAATTTCGATGCTGGGTTCACTGAAGTGCTTATTTCATTGAGATAAGCACTTCACTGCGCCAAAATCCCAACCTCACCAAACGAATCAACTTTTGATGCAGGTTCCTCTGAATTGCTTATTTCAGTGAGATAAGCACTTCAGAAGGCCAAAATCTAAACATCACTAAACGACTCAACTTTTGATACTGATTTCACTGAAATGCTTCTTTCAGTCAGATAAGCACATCAGAAGGCCAAAATCTCAACTTCACCAAAACACCCAATTTTCGAAACCAGGATTTACACAAATGCTTATTTCAGTGAGATAAGCACTTCAGAAGACTAAAATCTTAACTTCACCAAAACACTCAACTTTCGATGCTGGGATCACTGAAGTGCTTATTTCAGTGAGATAAGCACTTCAGAAGACCAAAATCTAAACTTCACCAAACAACCCAACTTTCAATGCTGGGTTCACTGAAATGCTTCTTTCAGTGAGATAAGCACTTCAGAATGCCAAAATCCCAACCTCACCAAACGACTCAACTTTTGATACTGGTTTCACTGAAATGCTTATTTCAGTGAGATAAGCACTTCAGAATGCCAATATCCCAACCTCACCAACGACTCAACTTTTGACGCTGGTTCCACTGAATTGCTTATTTCAGTGAGATAAGCACTTCAGAAGGCCAAAATCTAAACTTCACTAAACGACTCAACTTTTGATGCTGATTTCACTGAAATGCTTCTTTCAGTCAGATATGCACATCAGAAGGCCAAAATCTCAACTTCACCAAACCACCCAACTTTCGATCCAGGATATACCCAAAGGCTAATTTCAGTGAAATAAGCACTTCAGAAGACAAAAATCTAAACTTCACCAAACCACTCAACTTTCGATGCTGGGATCACTGAAGTGCTTATTTCAGTGAGATAAGCACTTCAGAAGAGCAAAAACTCAACTTCACAAAACCACTCAACTTTCGATGCTGGGCTCACTGCAGTGCTTATTTCAGTGAGATAAGCACTTCAGAATGCCAAAATCCCAACCTCACCAAACGACTCAACTTTTGATACTGGTTTCACTGAAATGCTTCTTTCATTCAGATAAGCACTTCAGAAGTCCAAAATCTCAACTTCACAAAACCAGCCAACTTTCGATACTGGATTTACCCAAATGCTTATTTCAGTGAAATAAGCACTTCAGAAGACCAAAATCTAAACTTCACCAAACCACCCAACTTTCAATGCTGGGTTCACTGACGTGCATATTTCAGTGAGATAAGCACTTCAGAAGACCAAAATCTAAACTTCACCAAACCACCCAACTTTCAATGCAGGGTTCACTGAAGTGCTTATTTCAGTGAGATAAGCACTTCAGAAGACAAAAATCTCAACATCTCAAAACCACTCAACTTTCGATGCTGTGTTCACTGATGTGCTTATTTCAGTGAGATAAGCACTTCAGAAGAGCAAAAACTCAACTTCACAAAACCACTCAACTTTCGATGCTGGGCTCACTGCAGTGCTTATTTCAGTGAGATAAGCACTTCAGAATGCCAAAATCCCAACCTCACCAAACGACTCAACTTTTGATACTGGTTTCACTGAAGTGCTTATTTCAGTGAGATAAGTACTTCACTACGCGAAAATCCCAACCTCACCAAGCGACTCAAAATTTGATGCTGGTTCCACTGAATTGCTTATTTCAGTGAGATAAGCACTTCAGTAGGCCAAAAACTAAACTTCACTAAACGACTCAACTTTTGATGCTGATTTCACTGAAATGCTTCTTTCAGTGAGATATGCACATCAGAAGGCCAAAATCTCAACTTCACCAAACCACCCAATTTTCGATCCAGGATATACCCAAAGGCTAATTTCAGTGAGATAAGCAATTCAGAAGACCAAAATCTAAACTTCAACAAACCATCCAACTTTCAATGCTGGGTTCACTGAAATGCTTCTTTCAGTCAGATAAGCACTTCAGAAGAACAAAATATCAACATCTCAAAACCACTCAACTTTCGTTGCTGGGTTCACTGAAGTGCTTAGTTCAGTGAGATAAGCACTGCAGAAGACCGAAATCTCTACATCACCAAAACACTGAAATTTCGATGCTGGGTTCACTGAAGTGATTATTTCAGTGAGATAAGCACTTCAGAAGAACAAAATCTCAACTTCACCAAACCACCCAACTTTCAATGCTGGGTTCACTGACGTGCTTAATTCATTGAGATAAGCACTTCAGAAGACCAAAATGTCAACATCTCAAAACCACTCAACTTTCGTTGCTGGGTTCACTGAAGTGCTTATTTCAGTGAGATAAGCACTTCAGAAGACCGAAATCTCTACATCACCAAACTACTCAAATTTCGATGCTGGGTTCACTGAAGTGATTATTTCAGTGAGATAAGCACTTCAGAAGACCAAAATCTCAACTTCACCAAACCACCCAACTTTCAATGCTGGGTTCACTGACGTGCTTATTTCATTGAGATAAGCACTTCAGAAGACCAAAATCTCAACATCTCAAAACCACTCAACGTTCGATGCTGTGTTCACTGAATTGCTTATTTCAGTGAGATAAGCACTTCAGAAGACCAAAATCTAAACTTCACCATACCATCCAACTTTCAATGCTGGGTTCACTGAAATGCTTCTTTCAGTCAGATAAACACTTCAGAAAAATAAAATATCAACATCTCAAAACCACTCAACTTTCATTGCTGGGTTCACTGAAGTGCTTATTTCAGTGAGACAAGCACTTCAGAAGACCAAAATCTCAACTTCACCAAACCACCCAACTTTCAATGCTGGGTTCACTGAAGTGCTTATTTCAGTGAGATAAGCACTTCAGAAGACCAAAATCTCAACATCACAAAACCACTCAAATTTCGATGCTGTGTTCACTGAAGTTCTTATTTCAGTGAGATAAGCACTTCAGAAGACCGAAATCTCTACATCACCAAACCACTCAAATTTCGATGCTGGGTTGTCTGAAGTGCTTATTTCAGTGAGATTACCACTTCAGAAGACCAAAATCTCAACATCACAAAACCACTCAAATTTCGATGCTGGGTTCACTGAAGTGCTTATTTCATTGAGATAAGAACTTCACTGCGCCAAAATCCCAACCTCACCAAACGAATCAACTTTTGATGCTGGTTCCTCTGAATTGCTTATTTCAGTGAGATAAGCACTTCAGAAGGCCAAAATCTAAACATCACTAAACGACTCAACTTTTGATACTGATTTCACTGAAATGCTTCTTTCAGTCAGATAAGCACTTCAGAAGGCCAAAATCTCAACTTCACAAAACCAGCCAACTTTCGATACTGGATTTACCCAAATGCTTATATCAGTGAGATAAGCACTTCAGAAGACCAAAATCTAAACTTCACCAAAGCACCCAACTTTCAATGCTGGGTTCACTGACGTGCTTATTTCAGTGAGATAAGCACTTCAGAAGACCGAAATCTCTACATCACCAAACCACTCAAATTTCGATGCTGGGTTGTCTGAAGTGCTTATTTCAGTCAGATTACCACTTCAGAAGACCAAAATCTCAACATCACAAAACCACTCAAATTTCGATGCTGGGTTCACTGAAGTGCTTATTTCATTGAGATAAGCACTTCACTGCGCCAAAATCCCAACCTCACCAAACGAATCAACTTTTGATGCTGGTTCCTCTGAATTGCTTATTTCAGTGAGATAAGCACTTCAGAAGGCCAAAATCTAAACATCACTAAACGACTCAACTTTTGATACTGATTTCACTGAAATGCTTCTTTCAGTCAGATAAGCACATCGGAAGGCCAAAATCTCAACTTCACCAAACCACCCAACTTTCGATCCAGGATTTACACAAATGCTTATTTCAGTGAGATAAGCACTTCAGAAGACAAAAATCTTAACTTCACCAAAACACTCAACTTTCGATGCTGGGATCACTGAAGTGCTTATTTCAGTGAGATAAGCACTTCAGAAGACCAAAATCTAAACTTCACCAAACCACCCAACTTTCAATGCTGGGTTCACTGAAATGCTTCTTTCAGTGAGATAAGCACTTCAGAATGCCAAAATCCCAACCTCACCAAACGACTCAACTTTTGATACTGGTTTCACTGAAATGCTTATTTCAGTGAGATAAGCACTTCAGAATGCCAAAATCCCAACCTCACCAAACGACTCAACTTTTGACGCTGGTTCCACTGAATTGCTTATTTCAGTGAGATAAGCACGTCAGGAGGCCAAAATCTAAACTTCACTAAACGACTCAACTTTTGATGCTGATTTCACTGAAATGCTTCTTTCAGTCAGATATGCACATCAGAAGGCCAAAATCTCACCTTCACCAAACCACCCAACTTTCGATCCAGGATATACCCAAAGGCTAATTTCAGTGAAATAAGCACTTCAGAAGACAAAAATCTAAACTTCACCAAACCACTCAACTTTCGATGCTGGGATCACTGAAGTGCTTATTTCAGTGAGATAAGCACTTCAGAAGAGCAAAAACTCAACTTCACAAAACCACTCAACTTTCGATGCTGGGCTCACTGCAGTGCTTATTTCAGTGAGATAAGCACTTCAGAATGCCAAAATCCCAACCTCACCAAACGACTCAACTTTTGATACTGGTTTCACTGAAATGCTTCTTTCATTCAGATAAGCACTACAGAAGTCCAAAATCTCAACTTCACAAAACCAGCCAACTTTCGATACTGGATTTACACAAATGCTTATTTCAGTGAAATAAGCACTTCAGAAGACCAAAATCTAAACTTCACCAAACCACCCAACTTTCAATGCTGGGTTCACTGACGTGCATATTTCAGTGAGATAAGCACTTCAGAAGACTAAAATCTTAACTTCACCAAAACACTCAACTTTCGATGCTGGGATCACTGAAGTGCTTATTTCAGTGAGATAAGCACTTCAGAAGACCAAAATCTAAACTTCACCAAACCACCCAACTTTCAATGCTGGGTTCACTGAAATGCTTCTTTCAGTGAGATAAGCACTTCAGAATGCCAAAATCCCAACCTCACCAAACGACTCAACTTTTGATACTGGTTTCACTGAAATGCTTATTTCAGTGAGATAAGCACTTCAGAATGCCAATATCCCAACCTCACCAACGACTCAACTTTTGACGCTGGTTCCACTGAATTGCTTATTTCAGTGAGATAAGCACTTCAGAAGGCCAAAATCTAAACTTCACTAAACGACTCAACTTTTGATGCTGATTTCACTGAAATGCTTCTTTCAGTCAGATATGCACATCAGAAGGCCAAAATCTCAACTTCACCAAACCACCCAACATTCGATCCAGGATATACCCAAAGGCTAATTTCAGTGAAATAAGCACTTCAGAAGACAAAAATCTAAACTTCACCAAACCACTCAACTTTCGATGCTGGGATCACTGAAGTGCTTATTTCAGTGAGATAAGCACTTCAGAAGAGCAAAAACTCAACTTCACAAAACCACTCAACTTTCGATGCTGGGCTCACTGCAGTGCTTATTTCAGTGAGATAAGCACTTCAGAATGCCAAATTCCCAACCTCACCAAACGACTCAACTTTTGATACTGGTTTCACTGAAATGCTTCTTTCATTCAGATAAGCACTTCAGAAGTCCAAAATCTCAACTTCACAAAACCAGCCAACTTTCGATACTGGATTTACCCAAATGCTTATTTCAGTGAAATAAGCACTTCAGAAGACCAAAATCTAAACTTCACCAAACCACCCAACTTTCAATGCTGGGTTCACTGACGTGCATATTTCAGTGAGATAAGCACTTCAGAAGACCAAAATCTAAACTTCACCAAACCACCCAACTTTCAATGCAGGGTTCACTGAAGTGCTTATTTCAGTGAGATAAGCACTTCAGAAGACAAAAATCTCAACATCTCAAAACCACTCAACTTTCGATGCTGTGTTCACTGATGTGCTTATTTCAGTGAGATAAGCACTTCAGAAGAGCAAAAACTCAACTTCACAAAACCACTCAACTTTCGATGCTGGGCTCACTGCAGTGCTTATTTCAGTGAGATAAGCACTTCAGAATGCCAAAATCCCAACCTCACCAAACGACTCAACTTTTGATACTGGTTTCACTGAAGTGCTTATTTCAGTGAGATAAGTACTTCACTACGCGAAAATCCCAACCTCACCAAGCGACTCAACATTTGATGCTGGTTCCACTGAATTGCTTATTTCAGTGAGATTATCACTTCAGTAGGCCAAAAACTAAACTTCACTAAACGACTCAACTTTTGATGCTGATTTCACTGAAATGCTTCTTTCAGTGAGATATGCACATCAGAAGGCCAAAATCTCAACTTCACCAAACCACCCAATTTTCGATCCAGGATATACCCAAAGGCTAATTTCAGTGAGATAAGCACTTCAGAAGACCGAAATCTCTACATCACCAAACCACTCAAATTTCGATGCTGGGTTGTCTGAAGTGCTTATTTCATTGAGATTACCACTTCAGAAGACCAAAATCTCAACATCACAAAACCACTCAAATTTCGATGCTGGGTTCACTGAAGTGCTTATTTCATTGAGATAAGAACTTCACTGCGCCAAAATCCCAACCTCACCAAACGAATCAACTTTTGATGCTGGTTCCTCTGAATTGCTTATTTCAGTGAGATAAGCACTTCAGAAGGCCAAAATCTAAACATCACTAAACGACTCAACTTTTGATACTGATTTCACTGAAATGCTTCTTTCAGTCAGATAAGCACTTCAGAAGGCCAAAATCTCAACTTCACAAAACCAGCCAACTTTCGATACTGGATTTACCCAAATGCTTATATCATTGAGATAAGCACTTCAGAAGACCAAAATCTAAACTTCACCAAAGCACCCAACTTTCAATGCTGGGTTCACTGACGTGCTTATTTCAGTGAGATAAGCACTTCAGAAGACCGAAATCTCTACATCACCAAACCACTCAAATTTCGATGCTGGGTTGTCTGAAGTGCTTATTTCAGTCAGATTACCACTTCAGAAGACCAAAATCTCAACATCACAAAACCACTCAAATTTCGATGCTGGGTTCACTGAAGTGCTTATTTCATTGAGATAAGCACTTCACTGCGCCAAAATCCCAACCTCACCAAACGAATCAACTTTTGATGCTGGTTCCTCTGAATTGCTTATTTCAGTGAGATAAGCACTTCAGAAGGCCAAAATCTAAACATCACTAAACGACTCAACTTTTGATACTGATTTCACTGAAATGCTTCTTTCAGTCAGATAAGCACATCGGAAGGCCAAAATCTCAACTTCACCAAAACACCCAACTTTCGATCCAGGATTTACACAAATGCTTATTTCAGTGAGATAAGCACTTCAGAAGACTAAAATCTTAACTTCACCAAAACACTCAACTTTCGATGCTGGGATCACTGAAGTGCTTATTTCAGTGAGATAAGCACTTCAGAAGACCAAAATCTAAACTTCACCAAACCACCCAACTTTCAATGCTGGGTTCACTGAAATGCTTCTTTCAGTGAGATAAGCACTTCAGAATGCCAAAATCCCAACCTCAACAAACGACTCAACTTTTGATACTGGTTTCACTGAAATGCTTATTTCAGTGAGATAAGCACTTCAGAATGCCAAAATCCCAACCTCACCAAACGACTCAACTTTTGACGCTGGTTCCACTGAATTGCTTATTTCAGTGAGATAAGCACGTCAGAAGGCCAAAATCTAAACTTCACTAAACGACTCAACTTTTGATGCTGATTTCACTGAAATGCTTCTTTCAGTCAGATATGCACATCAGAAGGCCAAAATCTCACCTTCACCAAACCACCCAACTTTCGATCCAGGATATACCCAAAGGCTAATTTCAGTGAAATAAGCACTTCAGAAGACAAAAATCTAAACTTCACCAAACCACTCAACTTTCGATGCTGGGATCACTGAAGTGCTTATTTCAGTGAGATAAGCACTTCAGAAGAGCAAAAACTCAACTTCACAAAACCACTCAACTTTCGATGCTGGGCTCACTGCAGTGCTTATTTCAGTGAGATAAGCACTTCAGAATGCCAAAATCCCAACCTCACCAAACGACTCAACTTTTGATACTGGTTTCACTGAAATGCTTCTTTCAGTCAGATAAGCACTTCAGAAGGCCAAAATCTCAACTTCACAAAACCAGCCAACTTTCGATACTGGATTTACCCAAATACTTATTTCAGTGAAATAAGCACTTCAGAAGACCAAAATCTCAACTTCACCAAACCACCCAACTTTCAATGCTGGGTTCACTGAAGTGCTTATTTCAGTGAGATAAGCACTTCAGAAGACCAAAATCTCAACATCACAAAACCACTCAAATTTCGATGCTGTGTTCACTGAAGTTCTTATTTCAGTGAGATAAGCACTTCAGAAGACCGAAATCTCTACATCACCAAACCACTCAAATTTCGATGCTGGGTTGTCTGAAGTGCTTATTTCAGTGAGATTACCACTTCAGAAGACCAAAATCTCAACATCACAAAACCACTCAAATTTCGATGCTGGGTTCACTGAAGTGCTTATTTCATTGAGATAAGAACTTCACTGCGCCAAAATCCCAACCTCACCAAACGAATCAACTTTTGATGCTGGTTCCTCTGAATTGCTTATTTCAGTGAGATAAGCACTTCAGAAGGCCAAAATCTAAACATCACTAAACGACTCAACTTTTGATACTGATTTCACTGAAATGCTTCTTTCAGTCAGATAAGCACTTCAGAAGGCCAAAATCTCAACTTCACAAAACCAGCCAACTTTCGATACTGGATTTACCCAAATGCTTATATCAGTGAGATAAGCACTTCAGAAGACCAAAATCTAAACTTCACCAAAGCACCCAACTTTCAATGCTGGGTTCACTGACGTGCTTATTTCAGTGAGATAAGCACTTCAGAAGACCGAAATCTCTACATCACCAAACCACTCAAATTTCGATGCTGGGTTGTCTGAAGTGCTTATTTCAGTGAGATTACCACTTCAGAAGACCAAAATCTCAACATCACAAAACCACTCAAATTTCGATGCTGGGTTCACTGAAGTGCTTATTTCATTGAGATAAGCACTTCACTGCGCCAAAATCCCAACCTCACCAAACGAATCAACTTTTGATGCTGGTTCCTCTGAATTGCTTATTTCAGTGAGATAAGCACTTCAGAAGGCCAAAATCTAAACATCACTAAACGACTCAACTTTTGATACTGATTTCACTGAAATGCTTCTTTCAGTCAGATAAGCACATCGGAAGGCCAAAATCTCAACTTCACCAAAACACCCAACTTTCGATCCAGGATTTACACAAATGCTTATTTCAGTGAGATAAGCACTTCAGAAGACAAAAATCTTAACTTCACCAAAACACTCAACTTTCGATGCTGGGATCACTGAAGTGCTTATTTCAGTGAGATAAGCACTTCAGAAGACCAAAATCTAAACTTCACCAAACCACCCAACTTTCAATGCTGGGTTCACTGAAATGCTTCTTTCAGTGAGATAAGCACTTCAGAATGCCAAAATCCCAACCTCACCAAACGACTCAACTTTTGATACTGGTTTCACTGAAATGCTTATTTCAGTGAGATAAGCACTTCAGAATGCCAAAATCCCAACCTCACCAAACGACTCAACTTTTGACGCTGGTTCCACTGAATTGCTTATTTCAGTGAGATAAGCACGTCAGGAGGCCAAAATCTAAACTTCACTAAACGACTCAACTTTTGATGCTGATTTCACTGAAATGCTTCTTTCAGTCAGATATGCACATCAGAAGGCCAAAATCTCACCTTCACCAAACCACCCAACTTTCGATCCAGGATATACCCAAAGGCTAATTTCAGTGAAATAAGCACTTCAGAAGACAAAAATCTAAACTTCACCAAACCACTCAACTTTCGATGCTGGGATCACTGAAGTGCTTATTTCAGTGAGATAAGCACTTCAGAAGAGCAAAAACTCAACTTCACAAAACCACTCAACTTTCGATGCTGGGCTCACTGCAGTGCTTATTTCAGTGAGATAAGCACTTCAGAATGCCAAAATCCCAACCTCACCAAACGACTCAACTTTTGATACTGGTTTCACTGAAATGCTTCTTTCATTCAGATAAGCACTACAGAAGTCCAAAATCTCAACTTCACAAAACCAGCCAACTTTCGATACTGGATTTACCCAAATGCTTATTTCAGTGAAATAAGCACTTCAGAAGACCAAAATCTAAACTTCACCAAACCACCCAACTTTCAATGCTGGGTTCACTGACGTGCATATTTCAGTGAGATAAGCACTTCAGAAGACCAAAATCTAAACTTCACCAAACCACCCAAATTTCAATGCAGGGTTCACTGAAGTGCTTATTTCAGTGAGATAAGCACTTCAGAAGACAAAAATCTCAACATCTCAAAACCACTCAACTTTCGATGCTGTGTTCACTGATGTGCTTATTTCAGTGAGATAAGCACTTCAGAAGAGCAAAAACTCAACTTCACAAAACCACTCAACTTTCGATGCTGGGCTCACTGCAGTGCTTATTTCAGTGAGATAAGCACTTCAGAATGCCAAAATCCCAACCTCACCAAACGACTCAACTTTTGATACTGGTTTCACTGAAGTGCTTATTTCAGTGAGATAAGTACTTCACTACGCGAAAATCCCAACCTCACCAAGCGACTCAACATTTGATGCTGGTTCCACTGAATTGCTTATTTCAGTGAGATAAGCACTTCAGTAGGCCAAAAACTAAACTTCACTAAACGACTCAACTTTTGATGCTGATTTCACTGAAATGCTTCTTTCAGTGAGATATGCACATCAGAAGGCCAAAATCTCAACTTCACCAAACCACCCAATTTTCGATCCAGGATATACCCAAAGGCTAATTTCAGTGAGATAAGCACTTCAGAAGACCGAAATCTCTACATCACCAAACCACTCAAATTTCGATGCTGGGTTGTCTGAAGTGCTTATTTCAGTGAGATTACCACTTCAGAAGACCAAAATCTCAACATCACAAAACCACTCAAATTTCGATGCTGGGTTCACTGAAGTGCTTATTTCATTGAGATAAGAACTTCACTGCGCCAAAATCCCAACCTCACCAAACGAATCAACTTTTGATGCTGGTTCCTCTGAATTGCTTATTTCAGTGAGATAAGCACTTCAGAAGGCCAAAATCTAAACATCATTAAACGACTCAACTTTTGATACTGATTTCACTGAAATGCTTCTTTCAGTCAGATAAGCACTTCAGAAGGCCAAAATCTCAACTTCACAAAACCAGCCAACTTTCGATACTGGATTTACCCAAATGCTTATATCATTGAGATAAGCACTTCAGAAGACCAAAATCTAAACTTCACCAAAGCACCCAACTTTCAATGCTGGGTTCACTGACGTGCTTATTTCAGTGAGATAAGCACTTCAGAAGACCGAAATCTCTACATCACCAAACCACTCAAATTTCGATGCTGGGTTGTCTGAAGTGCTTATTTCAGTCAGATTACCACTTCAGAAGACCAAAATCTCAACATCACAAAACCACTCAAATTTCGATGCTGGGTTCACTGAAGTGCTTATTTCATTGAGATAAGCACTTCACTGCGCCAAAATCCCAACCTCACCAAACGAATCAACTTTTGATGCTGGTTCCTCTGAATTGCTTATTTCAGTGAGATAAGCACTTCAGAAGGCCAAAATCTAAACATCACTAAACGACTCAACTTTTGATACTGATTTCACTGAAATGCTTCTTTCAGTCAGATAAGCACATCGGAAGGCCAAAATCTCAACTTCACCAAAACACCCAACTTTCGATCCAGGATTTACACAAATGCTTATTTCAGTGAGATAAGCACTTCAGAAGACTAAAATCTTAACTTCACCAAAACACTCAACTTTCGATGCTGGGATCACTGAAGTGCTTATTTCAGTGAGATAAGCACTTCAGAAGACCAAAATCTAAACTTCACCAAACCACCCAACTTTCAATGCTGGGTTCACTGAAATGCTTCTTTCAGTGAGATAAGCACTTCAGAATGCCAAAATCCCAACCTCAACAAACGACTCAACTTTTGATACTGGTTTCACTGAAATGCTTATTTCAGTGAGATAAGCACTTCAGAATGCCAAAATCCCAACCTCACCAAACGACTCAACTTTTGACGCTGGTTCCACTGAATTGCTTATTTCAGTGAGATAAGCACGTCAGAAGGCCAAAATCTAAACTTCACTAAACGACTCAACTTTTGATGCTGATTTCACTGAAATGCTTCTTTCAGTCAGATATGCACATCAGAAGGCCAAAATCTCAACTTCACCAAACCACCCAACTTTCGATCCAGGATATACCCAAAGGCTAATTTCAGTGAGATAAGCACTTCAGAAGACAAAAATCTAAACTTCACCAAACCACTCAACTTTCGATGCTGGGATCACTGAAGTGCTTATTTCAGTGAGATAAGCACTTCAGAAGAGCAAAAACTCAACTTCACAAAACCACTCAACTTTCGATGCTGGGCTCACTGCAGTGCTTATTTCAGTGAGATAAGCACTTCAGAATGCCAAAATCCCAACCTCACCAAACGACTCAACTTTTGATACTGGTTTCACTGAAATGCTTCTTTCAGTCAGATAAGCACTTCAGAAGGCCAAAATCTCAACTTCACAAAACCAGCCAACTTTCGATACTGGATTTACCCAAATACTTATTTCAGTGAAATAAGCACTTCAGAAGACCAAAATCTCAACTTCACCAAACCACCCAACTTTCAATGCTGGGTTCACTGAAGTGCTTATTTCAGTGAGATAAGCACTTCAGAAGACCAAAATCTCAACATCACAAAACCACTCAAATTTCGATGCTGTGTTCACTGAAGTTCTTATTTCAGTGAGATAAGCACTTCAGAAGACCGAAATCTCTACATCACCAAACCACTCAAATTTCGATGCTGGGTTGTCTGAAGTGCTTATTTCAGTGAGATTACCACTTCAGAAGACCAAAATCTCAACATCACAAAACCACTCAAATTTCGATGCTGGGTTCACTGAAGTGCTTATTTCATTGAGATAAGAACTTCACTGCGCCAAAATCCCAACCTCACCAAACGAATCAACTTTTGATGCTGGTTCCTCTGAATTGCTTATTTCAGTGAGATAAGCACTTCAGAAGGCCAAAATCTAAACATCACTAAACGACTCAACTTTTGATACTGATTTCACTGAAATGCTTCTTTCAGTCAGATAAGCACTTCAGAAGGCCAAAATCTCAACTTCACAAAACCAGCCAACTTTCGATACTGGATTTACCCAAATGCTTATATCAGTGAGATAAGCACTTCAGAAGACCAAAATCTAAACTTCACCAAAGCACCCAACTTTCAATGCTGGGTTCACTGACGTGCTTATTTCAGTGAGATAAGCACTTCAGAAGACCGAAATCTCTACATCACCAAACCACTCAAATTTCGATGCTGGGTTGTCTGAAGTGCTTATTTCAGTGAGATTACCACTTCAGAAGACCAAAATCTCAACATCACAAAACCACTCAAATTTCGATGCTGGGTTCACTGAAGTGCTTATTTCATTGAGATAAGCACTTCACTGCGCCAAAATCCCAACCTCACCAAACGAATCAACTTTTGATGCTGGTTCCTCTGAATTGCTTATTTCAGTGAGATAAGCACTTCAGAAGGCCAAAATCTAAACATCACTAAACGACTCAACTTTTGATACTGATTTCACTGAAATGCTTCTTTCAGTCAGATAAGCACATCGGAAGGCCAAAATCTCAACTTCACCAAAACACCCAACTTTCGATCCAGGATTTACACAAATGCTTATTTCAGTGAGATAAGCACTTCAGAAGACAAAAATCTTAACTTCACCAAAACACTCAACTTTCGATGCTGGGATCACTGAAGTGCTTATTTCAGTGAGATAAGCACTTCAGAAGACCAAAATCTAAACTTCACCAAACCACCCAACTTTCAATGCTGGGTTCACTGAAATGCTTCTTTCAGTGAGATAAGCACTTCAGAATGCCAAAATCCCAACCTCACCAAACGACTCAACTTTTGATACTGGTTTCACTGAAATGCTTATTTCAGTGAGATAAGCACTTCAGAATGCCAAAATCCCAACCTCACCAAACGACTCAACTTTTGACGCTGGTTCCACTGAATTGCTTATTTCAGTGAGATAAGCACGTCAGGAGGCCAAAATCTAAACTTCACTAAACGACTCAACTTTTGATGCTGATTTCACTGAAATGCTTCTTTCAGTCAGATATGCACATCAGAAGGCCAAAATCTCACCTTCACCAAACCACCCAACTTTCGATCCAGGATATACCCAAAGGCTAATTTCAGTGAAATAAGCACTTCAGAAGACAAAAATCTAAACTTCACCAAACCACTCAACTTTCGATGCTGGGATCACTGAAGTGCTTATTTCAGTGAGATAAGCACTTCAGAAGAGCAAAAACTCAACTTCACAAAACCACTCAACTTTCGATGCTGGGCTCACTGCAGTGCTTATTTCAGTGAGATAAGCACTTCAGAATGCCAAAATCCCAACCTCACCAAACGACTCAACTTTTGATACTGGTTTCACTGAAATGCTTCTTTCATTCAGATAAGCACTACAGAAGTCCAAAATCTCAACTTCACAAAACCAGCCAACTTTCGATACTGGATTTACCCAAATGCTTATTTCAGTGAAATAAGCACTTCAGAAGACCAAAATCTAAACTTCACCAAACCACCCAACTTTCAATGCTGGGTTCACTGACGTGCATATTTCAGTGAGATAAGCACTTCAGAAGACCAAAATCTAAACTTCACCAAACCACCCAAATTTCAATGCAGGGTTCACTGAAGTGCTTATTTCAGTGAGATAAGCACTTCAGAAGACAAAAATCTCAACATCTCAAAACCACTCAACTTTCGATGCTGTGTTCACTGATGTGCTTATTTCAGTGAGATAAGCACTTCAGAAGAGCAAAAACTCAACTTCACAAAACCACTCAACTTTCGATGCTGGGCTCACTGCAGTGCTTATTTCAGTGAGATAAGCACTTCAGAATGCCAAAATCCCAACCTCACCAAACGACTCAACTTTTGATACTGGTTTCACTGAAGTGCTTATTTCAGTGAGATAAGTACTTCACTACGCGAAAATCCCAACCTCACCAAGCGACTCAACATTTGATGCTGGTTCCACTGAATTGCTTATTTCAGTGAGATAAGCACTTCAGTAGGCCAAAAACTAAACTTCACTAAACGACTCAACTTTTGATGCTGATTTCACTGAAATGCTTCTTTCAGTGAGATATGCACATCAGAAGGCCAAAATCTCAACTTCACCAAACCACCCAATTTTCGATCCAGGATATACCCAAAGGCTAATTTCAGTGAGATAAGCACTTCAGAAGACCGAAATCTCTACATCACCAAACCACTCAAATTTCGATGCTGGGTTGTCTGAAGTGCTTATTTCAGTGAGATTACCACTTCAGAAGACCAAAATCTCAACATCACAAAACCACTCAAATTTCGATGCTGGGTTCACTGAAGTGCTTATTTCATTGAGATAAGAACTTCACTGCGCCAAAATCCCAACCTCACCAAACGAATCAACTTTTGATGCTGGTTCCTCTGAATTGCTTATTTCAGTGAGATAAGCACTTCAGAAGGCCAAAATCTAAACATCATTAAACGACTCAACTTTTGATACTGATTTCACTGAAATGCTTCTTTCAGTCAGATAAGCACTTCAGAAGGCCAAAATCTCAACTTCACAAAACCAGCCAACTTTCGATACTGGATTTACCCAAATGCTTATATCATTGAGATAAGCACTTCAGAAGACCAAAATCTAAACTTCACCAAAGCACCCAACTTTCAATGCTGGGTTCACTGACGTGCTTATTTCAGTGAGATAAGCACTTCAGAAGACCGAAATCTCTACATCACCAAACCACTCAAATTTCGATGCTGGGTTGTCTGAAGTGCTTATTTCAGTCAGATTACCACTTCAGAAGACCAAAATCTCAACATCACAAAACCACTCAAATTTCGATGCTGGGTTCACTGAAGTGCTTATTTCATTGAGATAAGCACTTCACTGCGCCAAAATCCCAACCTCACCAAACGAATCAACTTTTGATGCTGGTTCCTCTGAATTGCTTATTTCAGTGAGATAAGCACTTCAGAAGGCCAAAATCTAAACATCACTAAACGACTCAACTTTTGATACTGATTTCACTGAAATGCTTCTTTCAGTCAGATAAGCACATCGGAAGGCCAAAATCTCAACTTCACCAAAACACCCAACTTTCGATCCAGGATTTACACAAATGCTTATTTCAGTGAGATAAGCACTTCAGAAGACTAAAATCTTAACTTCACCAAAACACTCAACTTTCGATGCTGGGATCACTGAAGTGCTTATTTCAGTGAGATAAGCACTTCAGAAGACCAAAATCTAAACTTCACCAAACCACCCAACTTTCAATGCTGGGTTCACTGAAATGCTTCTTTCAGTGAGATAAGCACTTCAGAATGCCAAAATCCCAACCTCAACAAACGACTCAACTTTTGATACTGGTTTCACTGAAATGCTTATTTCAGTGAGATAAGCACTTCAGAATGCCAAAATCCCAACCTCACCAAACGACTCAACTTTTGACGCTGGTTCCACTGAATTGCTTATTTCAGTGAGATAAGCACGTCAGAAGGCCAAAATCTAAACTTCACTAAACGACTCAACTTTTGATGCTGATTTCACTGAAATGCTTCTTTCAGTCAGATATGCACATCAGAAGGCCAAAATCTCACCTTCACCAAACCACCCAACTTTCGATCCAGGATATACCCAAAGGCTAATTTCAGTGAAATAAGCACTTCAGAAGACAAAAATCTAAACTTCACCAAACCACTCAACTTTCGATGCTGGGATCACTGAAGTGCTTATTTCAGTGAGATAAGCACTTCAGAAGAGCAAAAACTCAACTTCACAAAACCACTCAACTTTCGATGCTGGGCTCACTGCAGTGCTTATTTCAGTGAGATAAGCACTTCAGAATGCCAAAATCCCAACCTCACCAAACGACTCAACTTTTGATACTGGTTTCACTGAAATGCTTCTTTCAGTCAGATAAGCACTTCAGAAGGCCAAAATCTCAACTTCACAAAACCAGCCAACTTTCGATACTGGATTTACCCAAATACTTATTTCAGTGAAATAAGCACTTCAGAAGACCAAAATCTAAACTTCACCAAACCACCCAACTTTCAATGCTGGGTTCACTGACGTGCATATTTCAGTGAGATAAGCACTTCAGAAGACCAAAATCTAAACTTCACCAAACCACCCAACTTTCAAAGCAGGGTTCACTGAAGTGCTTATTTCAGTGAGATAAGCACTTCAGAAGACAAAAATCTCAACATCTCAAAACCACTCAACTTTCGATGCTGTGTTCACTGAAGTGCTTATTTCAGTGAGATAAGCACTTCAGAAGACCAAAATCTAAACTTCAACAAACCATCCAACTTTCAATGCTGGGTTCACTGAAATGCTTCTTTCAGTCAGATAAGCACTTCAGAAGACCAAAATATCAACATCTCAAAACCACTCAACTTTCGTTGCTGGGTTCACTGAAGTGCTTCTTTCAGTGAGATAAGCACTTCAGATGACCGAAATCTCTACATCACCAAACCACTCAAATTTCGATGCTGGGTTCACTGAAGTGCTTATTTCAGTGAGATTAGCACTTCAGAAGACCAAAATCTCAACTTCACCAAACCACCCAACTTTCAATGCTGGGTTCACTGAAGTGCTTATTTCAGTGAGATAAGCACTTCAGAAGACCAAAATCTCACCATCACAAAACCACTCAAATTTCGATGCTGGGTTCACTGAAGTGCTTATTTCAGTGAGATAAGCACTTCAGAAGACCGAAATCTCTACATCACCAAACCACTCAAATTTCGATGCTGGGTTGTCTGAAGTGCTTATTTCAGTGAGATTACCACTTCAGAAGACCAAAATCTCAACATCACAAAACCACTCAAATTTCGATGCTGGGTTCACTGAAGTGCTTATTTCATTGAGATAAGCACTTCACTGCGCCAAAATCCCAACCTCACCAAACGAATCAACTTTTGATGCTGGTTCCTCTGAATTGCTTATTTCAGTGAGATAAGCACTTCAGAAGGCCAAAATCTAAACATCACTAAACGACTCAACTTTTGATACTGATTTCACTGAAATGCTTCTGTCAGTCAGATAAGCACATCAGAAGGCCAAAATCTCAACTTCTCCAAAACACCCAACTTTCGATCCAGGATTTACACAAATGCTTATTTCAGTGAGATAAGCACTTCAGAAGACTAAAATCTTAACTTAACCAAAACACTCAACTTTCGATGCTGAGATCACTGAAGTGCTTATTTCAGTGAGATAAGCACTTCAGAAGACAAAAATCTATACTTCACCAAACCACCCAACTTTCAATGCTGGGTTCACTGAAATGCTTCTTTCAGTGAGATAAGCACTTCAGAATGCCAAAATCCCAACCTCACCAAACGACTCAACTTTTGATACTGGTTTCACTGAAATGCTTATTTCAGTGAGATAAGCACTTCAGAATGCCAAAATCCCAACCTCACCAAACGACTCAACTTTTGACGCTGGTTCCACTGAATTGCTTATTTCAGTGAGATAAGCACTTCAGAAGGCCAAAATCTAAACTTCACTAAACGACTCAACTTTTGATGCTGATTTCACTGAAATGCTTCTTTCAGTCAGATATGCACATCAGAAGTCCAAAATCTCAACTTCACCAAACCACCCAACTTTCGATCCAGGATATACCCAAAGGCTAATTTCAGTGAGATAAGCACTTCAGAAGAAAAAAATCTAAACTTCACCAAACCACTCAACTTTCGATGCTGGGATCACTGAAGTGCTTATTTCAGTGAGATAAGCACTTCAGAAGAGCAAAAACTCAACTTCACAAAACCACTCAAATTTCGATGCTGGGCTCACTGCAGTGCTTATTTCAGTGAGATAAGCACTTCAGAATGCCAAAATCCCAACCTCACCAAACGACTCAACTTTTGATACTGGTTTCACTGAAATGCTTCTTTCAGTCAGATAAGCACTTCAGAAGGCCAAAATCTCAACTTCACAAAACCAGCCAACTTTCGATACTGGATTTACCCAAATGCTTATTTCAGTGAGATAAGCACTTCAGAAGACCAAAATCTAAACTTCACCAAACCACCCAACTTTCAATGCTGGGTTCAGTGACGTGCATATTTCAGTGAGATAAGCACTTCAGAAGACTAAAATCTAAACTTCACCAAACCACCCACCTTTCAATGCTGGGTTCACTGAAGTGCTTATTTCAGTGAGATAAGCACTTCAGAAGACAAAAATCTCAACATCTCAAAACCACTCAACTTTCGATGCTGTGTTCACTGAAGTGCTTATTTCAGTGAGATAAGCACTTCAGAAGACCAAAATCTAACCTTCAACAAACCATCCAACTTTCAATGCTGGGTTCACTGAAATGCTTCTTTCAGTCAGATAAGCACTTCAGAAGAACAAAATGTCAACATCTCAAAACCACTCAACTTTCGTTGCTGGGTTCACTGAAGTGCTTAGTTCAGTGAGATAAGCACTTCAGAAGACCGAAATCTCTACATCACCAAACTACTCAAATTTCGATGCTGGGTTCACTGAAGTGATTATTTCAGTGAGATAAGCACTTCAGAAGACCAAAATCTCAACTTCACCAAACCTCCCAACTTTCAATGCTGGATTCACTGACGTGCTTATTTCATTGAGATAAGCACTTCAGAAGACAAAAATCTCAACATCTCAAAACCACTCAACGTTCGATGCTGTGTTCACTGAATTGCTTATTTCAGTGAGATAAGCACTTCAGAAGACCAAAATCTAAACTTCACCATACCATCCAACTTTCAATGCTGGGTTCACTGAAATGCTTCTTTCAGTCAGATAAGCACTTCAGAAAAACAAAATATCAACATCTCAAAACCACTCAACTTTCATTGCTGGGTTCACTGAAGTGCTTATTTCAGTGAGACAAGCACTTCAGAAGACCAAAATCTCAACTTCACCAAACCACCCAACTTTCAATGCTGGGTTCACTGAAGTGCTTATTTCAGTGAGATAAGCACTTCAGAAGACCAAAATCTCAACATCACAAAACCACTCAAATTTCGATGCTGTGTTCACTGAAGTTCTTATTTCAGTGAGATAAGCACTTCAGAAGACCGAAATCTCTACATCACCAAACCACTCAAATTTCGATGCTGGGTTGTCTGAAGTGCTTATTTCAGTGAGATTACCACTTCAGAAGACCAAAATCTCAACATCACAAAACCACTCAAATTTCGATGCTGGGTTCACTGAAGTGCTTATTTCATTGAGATAAGCACTTCACTGCGCCAAAATCCCAACCTCACCAAACGAATCAACTTTTGATGCTGGTTCCTCTGAATTGCTTATTTCAGTGAGATAAGCACTTCAGAAGGCCAAAATCTAAACATCACTAAACGACTCAACTTTTGATACTGATTTCACTGAAATGCTTCTTTCAGTCAGATAAGCACATCAGAAGGCCAAAATCTCAACTTCTCCAAAACACCCAACTTTCGATCCAGGATTTACACAAATGCTTATTTCAGTGAGATAAGCACTTCAGAAGACTAAAATCTTAACTTCACCAAAACACTCAACTTTCGATGCTGGGATCACTGAAGTGCTTATTTCAGTGAGATAAGCACTTCAGAAGACCAAAATCTAAACTTCACCAAACCACCCAACTTTCAATGCTGGGTTCACTGAAATGCTTCTTTCAGTGAGATAAGCACTTCAGAATGCCAAAATCCCAACCTCACCAAACGACTCAACTTTTGACGCTGGTTCCACTGAATTGCTTATTTCAGTGAGATAAGCACTTCAGAAGGCCAAAATCTAAACTTCACTAAACGACTCAACTTTTGATGCTGATTTCACTGAAATGCTTCTTTCAGTCAGATATGCACATCAGAAGGCCAAAATCTCAACTTCACCAAACCACCCAACTTTCGATCCAGGATTTACACAAATGCTTATTTCAGTGAGATAAGCACTTCAGAAGACTAAAATCTTAACTTCACCAAAACACTCAACTTTCGATGCTGGGATCACTGAAGTGCTTATTTCAGTGAGATAAGCACTTCAGAAGACAAAAATCTAAACTTCACCAAACCACCCAACTTTCAATGCTGGGTTCACTGAAATGCTTCTTTCAGTGAGATAGGCACTTCAGAATGCCAAAATCCCAACCTCACCAAACGGCTCAACTTTTGACGCTGGTTCCACTGAATTGCTTATTTCAGTGAGATAAGCACTTCAGAAGGCCAAAATCTAAACTTCACTAAACGACTCAACTTTTGATGCTGATTTCACTGAAATGCTTCTTTCAGTCAGATATGCACATCAGAAGGCCAAAATCTCAACTTCACCAAACCACCCAACTTTCGATCCAGGATATACCCAAAGGCTAATTTCAGTGAGATAAGCACTTCAGAAGACAAAAATCTAAACTTCACCAAACCACTCAACTTTCGATGCTGGGATCACTGAAGTGCTTATTTCAGTGAGATAAGCACTTCAGAAGAGCAAAAACTCAACTTCACAAAACCACTCAACTTTCGATGCTGGGCTCACTGCAGTGCTTATTTCAGTGAGATAAGCACTTCAGAAGACCGAAATCTCTACATCACCAAACCACTCAAATTTCGATGCTGGGTTCACTGAAGTGCTTATTTCAGTGAGATAAGCACTTCAGAAGGCCAAAATCTCAACTTCACAAAACCAGCCAACTTTCGATACTGGATTTACCCAAATGCTTATTTCAGTGAGATAAGCACTTCAGAAGACCAAAATCTAAACTTCACCAAAGCACCCAACTTTCAATGCTGGGTTCACTGACGTGCTTATTTCAGTGAGATAAGCACTTCAGAAGACCGAAATCTCTACATCACCAAACCACTCAAATTTCGATGCTGGGTTGTCTGAAGTGCTTATTTCAGTGAGATTACCACTTCAGAAGTCCAAAATCTCAACATCACAAAACCACTCAAATTTCGATGCTGGGTTCACTGAAGTGCTTATTTCATTGAGATAAGCACTTCACTGCGCCAAAATCCCAACCTCACCAAACGAATCAACTTTTGATGCTGGTTCCTCTGAATTGCTTATTTCAGTGAGATAAGCACTTCAGAAGGCCAAAATCTAAACATCACTAAACGACTCAACTTTTGATACTGATTTCACTGAAATGCTTCTTTCAGTCAGATAAGCACATCAGAAGGCCAAAATCTCAACTTCACCAAAACACCCAATTTTCGAAACCAGGATTTACACAAATGCTTATTTCAGTGAGATAAGCACTTCAGAAGACCAAAATCTAAACTTCAACAAACCATCCAACTTTCAATGCTGGGTTCACTGAAATGCTTCTTTCAGTCAGATAAGCACTTCAGAAGAACAAAATATCAACATCTCAAAACCACTCAACTTTCGTTGCTGGGTTCACTGAAGTGCTTAGTTCAGTGAGATAAGCACTTCAGAAGACCGAAATCTCTACATCACCAAAACACTCAAATTTCGATGCTGGGTTCACTGAAATGATTATTTCAGTGAGATAAGCACTTCAGAAGACCAAAATCTCAACATCTCAAAACCACTCAACTTTCGATGCTGTGTTCACTGAAGTGCTTATTTCAGTGAGATAAGCACTTCAGAAGACCAAAATGTCAACATCTCAATACCACTCAACTTTCGTTGCTGGGTTCACTGAAGTGCTTATTTCAGTGAGATAAGCACTTCAGAAGACCGAAATCTCTACATCACCAAACTACTCAAATTTCGATGCTGGGTTCACTGAAGTGTTCATTTCAGTGAGATAAGCACTTCAGAAGACCAAAATCAAAACATCTCAAAACCACTCAACTTTCGATGCTGTGTTCACTGAAGTGCTTATTTCAGTGAGATAAGCACTTCAGAAGTCCAAAATCTAAACTTCACCATACCATCCAACTTTCAATGCTGGGTTCACTGAAATGCTTCTTTCAGTCAGATAAGCACTTCAGAAAAACAAAATATCAACATCTCAAAACCACTCAACTTTCGTTGCTGGGTTCAGTGAAGTGCTTATTTCAGTGAGATAAGCACTTCAGAAGACCGAAATCTCTACATCACCAAACCACTCAAATTTCGATGCTGGGTTCACTGAAGTGCTTATTTCAGTGAGATAAGCACTTCAGAAGGCCAAAATCTCAATTTCACCAAACCACCCAACTTTCAATGCTGGGTTCACTGAAGTGCTTATTTCAGTGAGATAAGTACTTCACTACGCCAAAATCCCAACCTCACCAAGCGAGTCCACTTTTGACGCTGGTTCCACTGAATTGCTCATTTCAGTGAGATAAGCACTTCAGAAGGCCAAAATCTAAACATCACTAATCGACTCAACTTTTGATGCTGATTTCACTGAAATGCTTCTTTCAGTCAGATAAGCACATCAGAAGGCCAAAATCTCAACTTCACCAAACCACCCAACTTTCGATCCAGGATTTACACAAATGCTTATTTCAGTGAGATAAGCACTTCAGAATGCCAAAATACCAACCTCACCAAACGACTCAACGTTCGATGCTGGGCTCACTGCAGTGCTTGTTTTAGTGAGATAAGCACTTCAGAGAGCCAAAATCCCAACCTCACCAAACGACTCAACTTTTGATACTGGTTTCACTGAAATGCTTCTTTCAGTCAGATAAGCACTTCAGAAGGCCAAAATCTCAACTTCACAAAACCAGCCAACTTTCGATACTGGATTTACCCAAATGCTTATTTCAGTGAGATAAGCACTTCAGAAGACCAAAATCTAAACTTCACCAAACCACCCAACTTTCAATGCTGGGTTCAGTGACGTGCATATTTCAGTGAGATAAGCACTTCAGAAGACTAAAATCTAAACTTCACCAAACCACCCACCTTTCAATGCTGGGTTCACTGAAGTGCTTATTTCAGTGAGATAAGCACTTCAGAAGACAAAAATCTCAACATCTCAAAACCACTCAACTTTCGATGCTGTGTTCACTGAAGTGCTTATTTCAGTGAGATAAGCACTTCAGAAGACCAAAATCTAACCTTCAACAAACCATCCAACTTTCAATGCTGGGTTCACTGAAATGCTTCTTTCAGTCAGATAAGCACTTCAGAAGAACAAAATGTCAACATCTCAAAACCACTCAACTTTCGTTGCTGGGTTCACTGAAGTGCTTAGTTCAGTGAGATAAGCACTTCAGAAGACCGAAATCTCTACATCACCAAACTACTCAAATTTCGATGCTGGGTTCACTGAAGTGATTATTTCAGTGAGATAAGCACTTCAGAAGACCAAAATCTCAACTTCACCAAACCTCCCAACTTTCAATGCTGGATTCACTGACGTGCTTATTTCATTGAGATAAGCACTTCAGAAGACAAAAATCTCAACATCTCAAAACCACTCAACGTTCGATGCTGTGTTCACTGAATTGCTTATTTCAGTGAGATAAGCACTTCAGAAGACCAAAATCTAAACTTCACCATACCATCCAACTTTCAATGCTGGGTTCACTGAAATGCTTCTTTCAGTCAGATAAGCACTTCAGAAAAACAAAATATCAACATCTCAAAACCACTCAACTTTCATTGCTGGGTTCACTGAAGTGCTTATTTCAGTGAGACAAGCACTTCAGAAGACCAAAATCTCAACTTCACCAAACCACCCAACTTTCAATGCTGGGTTCACTGAAGTGCTTATTTCAGTGAGATAAGCACTTCAGAAGACCAAAATCTCAACATCACAAAACCACTCAAATTTCGATGCTGTGTTCACTGAAGTTCTTATTTCAGTGAGATAAGCACTTCAGAAGACCGAAATCTCTACATCACCAAACCACTCAAATTTCGATGCTGGGTTGTCTGAAGTGCTTATTTCAGTGAGATTACCACTTCAGAAGACCAAAATCTCAACATCACAAAACCACTCAAATTTCGATGCTGGGTTCACTGAAGTGCTTATTTCATTGAGATAAGCACTTCACTGCGCCAAAATCCCAACCTCACCAAACGAATCAACTTTTGATGCTGGTTCCTCTGAATTGCTTATTTCAGTGAGATAAGCACTTCAGAAGGCCAAAATCTAAACATCACTAAACGACTCAACTTTTGATACTGATTTCACTGAAATGCTTCTTTCAGTCAGATAAGCACATCAGAAGGCCAAAATCTCAACTTCTCCAAAACACCCAACTTTCGATCCAGGATTTACACAAATGCTTATTTCAGTGAGATAAGCACTTCAGAAGACTAAAATCTTAACTTCACCAAAACACTCAACTTTCGATGCTGGGATCACTGAAGTGCTTATTTCAGTGAGATAAGCACTTCAGAAGACCAAAATCTAAACTTCACCAAACCACCCAACTTTCAATGCTGGGTTCACTGAAATGCTTCTTTCAGTGAGATAAGCACTTCAGAATGCCAAAATCCCAACCTCACCAAACGACTCAACTTTTGACGCTGGTTCCACTGAATTGCTTATTTCAGTGAGATAAGCACTTCAGAAGGCCAAAATCTAAACTTCACTAAACGACTCAACTTTTGATGCTGATTTCACTGAAATGCTTCTTTCAGTCAGATATGCACATCAGAAGGCCAAAATCTCAACTTCACCAAACCACCCAACTTTCGATCCAGGATTTACACAAATGCTTATTTCAGTGAGATAAGCACTTCAGAAGACTAAAATCTTAACTTCACCAAAACACTCAACTTTCGATGCTGGGATCACTGAAGTGCTTATTTCAGTGAGATAAGCACTTCAGAAGACAAAAATCTAAACTTCACCAAACCACCCAACTTTCAATGCTGGGTTCACTGAAATGCTTCTTTCAGTGAGATAGGCACTTCAGAATGCCAAAATCCCAACCTCACCAAACGGCTCAACTTTTGACGCTGGTTCCACTGAATTGCTTATTTCAGTGAGATAAGCACTTCAGAAGGCCAAAATCTAAACTTCACTAAACGACTCAACTTTTGATGCTGATTTCACTGAAATGCTTCTTTCAGTCAGATATGCACATCAGAAGGCCAAAATCTCAACTTCACCAAACCACCCAACTTTCGATCCAGGATATACCCAAAGGCTAATTTCAGTGAGATAAGCACTTCAGAAGACAAAAATCTAAACTTCACCAAACCACTCAACTTTCGATGCTGGGATCACTGAAGTGCTTATTTCAGTGAGATAAGCACTTCAGAAGAGCAAAAACTCAACTTCACAAAACCACTCAACTTTCGATGCTGGGCTCACTGCAGTGCTTATTTCAGTGAGATAAGCACTTCAGAAGACCGAAATCTCTACATCACCAAACCACTCAAATTTCGATGCTGGGTTCACTGAAGTGCTTATTTCAGTGAGATAAGCACTTCAGAAGGCCAAAATCTCAACTTCACAAAACCAGCCAACTTTCGATACTGGATTTACCCAAATGCTTATTTCAGTGAGATAAGCACTTCAGAAGACCAAAATCTAAACTTCACCAAAGCACCCAACTTTCAATGCTGGGTTCACTGACGTGCTTATTTCAGTGAGATAAGCACTTCAGAAGACCGAAATCTCTACATCACCAAACCACTCAAATTTCGATGCTGGGTTGTCTGAAGTGCTTATTTCAGTGAGATTACCACTTCAGAAGTCCAAAATCTCAACATCACAAAACCACTCAAATTTCGATGCTGGGTTCACTGAAGTGCTTATTTCATTGAGATAAGCACTTCACTGCGCCAAAATCCCAACCTCACCAAACGAATCAACTTTTGATGCTGGTTCCTCTGAATTGCTTATTTCAGTGAGATAAGCACTTCAGAAGGCCAAAATCTAAACATCACTAAACGACTCAACTTTTGATACTGATTTCACTGAAATGCTTCTTTCAGTCAGATAAGCACATCAGAAGGCCAAAATCTCAACTTCACCAAAACACCCAATTTTCGAAACCAGGATTTACACAAATGCTTATTTCAGTGAGATAAGCACTTCAGAAGACCAAAATCTAAACTTCAACAAACCATCCAACTTTCAATGCTGGGTTCACTGAAATGCTTCTTTCAGTCAGATAAGCACTTCAGAAGAACAAAATATCAACATCTCAAAACCACTCAACTTTCGTTGCTGGGTTCACTGAAGTGCTTAGTTCAGTGAGATAAGCACTTCAGAAGACCGAAATCTCTACATCACCAAAACACTCAAATTTCGATGCTGGGTTCACTGAAATGATTATTTCAGTGAGATAAGCACTTCAGAAGACCAAAATCTCAACATCTCAAAACCACTCAACTTTCGATGCTGTGTTCACTGAAGTGCTTATTTCAGTGAGATAAGCACTTCAGAAGACCAAAATGTCAACATCTCAATACCACTCAACTTTCGTTGCTGGGTTCACTGAAGTGCTTATTTCAGTGAGATAAGCACTTCAGAAGACCGAAATCTCTACATCACCAAACTACTCAAATTTCGATGCTGGGTTCACTGAAGTGTTCATTTCAGTGAGATAAGCACTTCAGAAGACCAAAATCAAAACATCTCAAAACCACTCAACTTTCGATGCTGTGTTCACTGAAGTGCTTATTTCAGTGAGATAAGCACTTCAGAAGTCCAAAATCTAAACTTCACCATACCATCCAACTTTCAATGCTGGGTTCACTGAAATGCTTCTTTCAGTCAGATAAGCACTTCAGAAAAACAAAATATCAACATCTCAAAACCACTCAACTTTCGTTGCTGGGTTCAGTGAAGTGCTTATTTCAGTGAGATAAGCACTTCAGAAGACCGAAATCTCTACATCACCAAACCACTCAAATTTCGATGCTGGGTTCACTGAAGTGCTTATTTCAGTGAGATAAGCACTTCAGAAGGCCAAAATCTCAATTTCACCAAACCACCCAACTTTCAATGCTGGGTTCACTGAAGTGCTTATTTCAGTGAGATAAGTACTTCACTACGCCAAAATCCCAACCTCACCAAGCGAGTCCACTTTTGACGCTGGTTCCACTGAATTGCTCATTTCAGTGAGATAAGCACTTCAGAAGGCCAAAATCTAAACATCACTAATCGACTCAACTTTTGATGCTGATTTCACTGAAATGCTTCTTTCAGTCAGATAAGCACATCAGAAGGCCAAAATCTCAACTTCACCAAACCACCCAACTTTCGATCCAGGATTTACACAAATGCTTATTTCAGTGAGATAAGCACTTCAGAATGCCAAAATACCAACCTCACCAAACGACTCAACGTTCGATGCTGGGCTCACTGCAGTGCTTGTTTTAGTGAGATAAGCACTTCAGAGAGCCAAAATCCCAACCTCACCAAACGACTCAACTTTTGATACTGGTTTCACTGAAATGCTTCTTTCAGTCAGATAAGCACTTCAGAAGGCCAAAATCTCAACTTCACAAAACCAGCCAACTTTCGATACTGGATTTACCCAAATGCTTATTTCAGTGAGATAAGCACTTCAGAAGACCAAAATCTAAACTTCACCAAACCACCCAACTTTCAATGCTGGGTTCACTGAAGTGCTTATTTCAGTGAGATAAGCACTTCAGAAGACCAAAATCTAAACTTCACCAAACCACCCAACTTTGAATGTTGGGTTCACTGAAGTGCTTATTTCAGTGAGATAAGCACTTCAGAAGACCATAATCTAAACATCTCAAAACCACTCAACTTTCGATGCTGTGTTCACTGAAGTGCTTATTTCAGTGAGATAAGCACTTCAGAAGACCAAAATCTAAACTTCACCAAACCACCCAACTTTCAATGCTGGGTTCACTGAAGTGCTTATTTCAGTGAGATAAGCACTTCAGAAGACCAAAATCTCAACTTCACCAAACCACCCAACTTTCAATGCTGGGTTCACTGAAGTGCTTATTTCAGTGAGATAAGTACTTCACTACGCGAAAATCCCAACCTCACCAAGCGACTCAACATTTGATGCTGGTTCCACTGAATTGCTTATTTCAGTGAGATAAGCACTTCAGTAGGCCAAAAACTAAACTTCACTAAACGACTCAACTTTTGATGCTGATTTCACTGAAATGCTTCTTTCAGTCAGATATGCACATCAGAAGGCCAAAATCTCAACTTCACCAAACCACCCAACTTTCGATCCAGGATATACCCAAAGGCTAATTTCAGTGAGATAAGCACTTCAGAAGACAAAAATCTAAACTTCACCAAACCACTCAACTTTCGATGCTGGGATCACTGAAGTGCTTATTTCAGTGAGATAAGCACTTCAGAAGAGCAAAAACTCAACTTCACCACAACACCCAACTTTCGATCCAGGATTTACACAAATGCTTATTTCAGTGAGATAAGCACTTCAGAAGACTAAAATCTTAACTTCACCAAAACACTCAACTTTCGATGCTGGGATCACTGAAGTGCTTATTTCAGTGAGATAAGCACTTCAGAAGACCAAAATCTAAACTTCACCAAACCACCCAACTTTCAATGCTGGGTTCACTGAAATGCTTCTTTCAGTGAGATAAGCACTTCAGAATGCCAAAATCCCAACCTCACCAAACGACTCAACTTTTGACGCTGGTTCCACTGAATTGCTTATTTCAGTGAGATAAGCACTTCAGAAGGCCAAAATCTAAACTTCACTAAACGACTCAACTTTTGATGCTGATTTCACTGAAATGCTTCTTTCAGTCAGATATGCACATCAGAAGGCCAAAATCTCAACTTCACCAAACCACCCAACTTTCGATCCAGGATATACCCAAAGGCTAATTTCAGTGAGATAAGCACTTCAGAAGACAAAAATCTAAACTTCACCAAACCACTCAACTTTCGATGCTGGGATCACTGAAGTGCTTATTTCAGTGAGATAAGCACTTCAGAAGAGCAAAAACTCACCTTCACAAAACCACTCAACTTTCGATGCTGGGCTCACTGCAGTGCTTATTTCAGTGAGATAAGCACTTCAGAAGACCGAAATCTCTACATCACCAAACCACTCAAATTTCGATGCTGGGTTCACTGAAGTGCTTATTTCAGTGAGATAAGCACTTCAGAAGGCCAAAATCTCAACTTCACAAAACCAGCCAACTTTCGATACTGGATTTACCCAAATGCTTATTTCAGTGAGATAAGCACTTCAGAAGACCAAAATCTAAACTTCACCAAAGCACCCAACTTTCAATGCTGGGTTCACTGACGTGCTTATTTCAGTGAGATAAGCACTTCAGAAGACCGAAATCTCTACATCACCAAACCACTCAAATTTCGATGCTGGGTTGTCTGAAGTGCTTATTTCAGTGAGATTACCACTTCAGAAGACCAAAATCTCAACATCACAAAACCACTCAAATTTCGATGCTGGGTTCACTGAAGTGCTTATTTCATTGAGATAAGAACTTCACTGCGCCAAAATCCCAACCTCACCAAACGAATCAACTTTTGATGCTGGTTCCTCTGAATTGCTTATTTCAGTGAGATAAGCACTTCAGAAGGCCAAAATCTAAACATCACTAAACGACTCAACTTTTGATACTGATTTCACTGAAATGCTTCTTTCAGTCAGATAAGCACTTCAGAAGGCCAAAATCTCAACTTCACAAAACCAGCCAACTTTCGATACTGGATTTACCCAAATGCTTATATCAGTGAGATAAGCACTTCAGAAGACCAAAATCTAAACTTCACCAAAGCACCCAACTTTCAATGCTGGGTTCACTGACGTGCTTATTTCAGTGAGATAAGCACTTCAGAAGACCGAAATCTCTACATCACCAAACCACTCAAATTTCGATGCTGGGTTGTCTGAAGTGCTTATTTCAGTGAGATTACCACTTCAGAAGACCAAAATCTCAACATCACAAAACCACTCAAATTTCGATGCTGGGTTCACTGAAGTGCTTATTTCATTGAGATAAGCACTTCACTGCGCCAAAATCCCAACCTCACCAAACGAATCAACTTTTGATGCTGGTTCCTCTGAATTGCTTATTTCAGTGAGATAAGCACTTCAGAAGGCCAAAATCTAAACATCACTAAACGACTCAACTTTTGATACTGATTTCACTGAAATGCTTCTTTCAGTCAGATAAGCACATCGGAAGGCCAAAATCTCAACTTCACCAAAACACCCAACTTTCGATCCAGGATTTACACAAATGCTTATTTCAGTGAGATAAGCACTTCAGAAGACAAAAATCTTAACTTCACCAAAACACTCAACTTTCGATGCTGGGATCACTGAAGTGCTTATTTCAGTGAGATAAGCACTTCAGAAGACCAAAATCTAAACTTCACCAAACCACCCAACTTTCAATGCTGGGTTCACTGAAATGCTTCTTTCAGTGAGATAAGCACTTCAGAATGCCAAAATCCCAACCTCACCAAACGACTCAACTTTTGATACTGGTTTCACTGAAATGCTTATTTCAGTGAGATAAGCACTTCAGAATGCCAAAATCCCAACCTCACCAAACGACTCAACTTTTGACGCTGGTTCCACTGAATTGCTTATTTCAGTGAGATAAGCACGTCAGGAGGCCAAAATCTAAACTTCACTAAACGACTCAACTTTTGATGCTGATTTCACTGAAATGCTTCTTTCAGTCAGATATGCACATCAGAAGGCCAAAATCTCACCTTCACCAAACCACCCAACTTTCGATCCAGGATATACCCAAAGGCTAATTTCAGTGAAATAAGCACTTCAGAAGACAAAAATCTAAACTTCACCAAACCACTCAACTTTCGATGCTGGGATCACTGAAGTGCTTATTTCAGTGAGATAAGCACTTCAGAAGAGCAAAAACTCAACTTCACAAAACCACTCAACTTTCGATGCTGGGCTCACTGCAGTGCTTATTTCAGTGAGATAAGCACTTCAGAATGCCAAAATCCCAACCTCACCAAACGACTCAACTTTTGATACTGGTTTCACTGAAATGCTTCTTTCATTCAGATAAGCACTACAGAAGTCCAAAATCTCAACTTCACAAAACCAGCCAACTTTCGATACTGGATTTACCCAAATGCTTATTTCAGTGAAATAAGCACTTCAGAAGACCAAAATCTAAACTTCACCAAACCACCCAACTTTCAATGCTGGGTTCACTGACGTGCATATTTCAGTGAGATAAGCACTTCAGAAGACCAAAATCTAAACTTCACCAAACCACCCAAATTTCAATGCAGGGTTCACTGAAGTGCTTATTTCAGTGAGATAAGCACTTCAGAAGACAAAAATCTCAACATCTCAAAACCACTCAACTTTCGATGCTGTGTTCACTGATGTGCTTATTTCAGTGAGATAAGCACTTCAGAAGAGCAAAAACTCAACTTCACAAAACCACTCAACTTTCGATGCTGGGCTCACTGCAGTGCTTATTTCAGTGAGATAAGCACTTCAGAATGCCAAAATCCCAACCTCACCAAACGACTCAACTTTTGATACTGGTTTCACTGAAGTGCTTATTTCAGTGAGATAAGTACTTCACTACGCGAAAATCCCAACCTCACCAAGCGACTCAACATTTGATGCTGGTTCCACTGAATTGCTTATTTCAGTGAGATAAGCACTTCAGTAGGCCAAAAACTAAACTTCACTAAACGACTCAACTTTTGATGCTGATTTCACTGAAATGCTTCTTTCAGTGAGATATGCACATCAGAAGGCCAAAATCTCAACTTCACCAAACCACCCAATTTTCGATCCAGGTTATACCCAAAGGCTAATTTCAGTGAGATAAGCACTTCAGAAGACCGAAATCTCTACATCACCAAACCACTCAAATTTCGATGCTGGGTTGTCTGAAGTGCTTATTTCAGTGAGATTACCACTTCAGAAGACCAAAATCTCAACATCACAAAACCACTCAAATTTCGATGCTGGGTTCACTGAAGTGCTTATTTCATTGAGATAAGAACTTCACTGCGCCAAAATCCCAACCTCACCAAACGAATCAACTTTTGATGCTGGTTCCTCTGAATTGCTTATTTCAGTGAGATAAGCACTTCAGAAGGCCAAAATCTAAACATCATTAAACGACTCAACTTTTGATACTGATTTCACTGAAATGCTTCTTTCAGTCAGATAAGCACTTCAGAAGGCCAAAATCTCAACTTCACAAAACCAGCCAACTTTCGATACTGGATTTACCCAAATGCTTATATCATTGAGATAAGCACTTCAGAAGACCAAAATCTAAACTTCACCAAAGCACCCAACTTTCAATGCTGGGTTCACTGACGTGCTTATTTCAGTGAGATAAGCACTTCAGAAGACCGAAATCTCTACATCACCAAACCACTCAAATTTCGATGCTGGGTTGTCTGAAGTGCTTATTTCAGTCAGATTACCACTTCAGAAGACCAAAATCTCAACATCACAAAACCACTCAAATTTCGATGCTGGGTTCACTGAAGTGCTTATTTCATTGAGATAAGCACTTCACTGCGCCAAAATCCCAACCTCACCAAACGAATCAACTTTTGATGCTGGTTCCTCTGAATTGCTTATTTCAGTGAGATAAGCACTTCAGAAGGCCAAAATCTAAACATCACTAAACGACTCAACTTTTGATACTGATTTCACTGAAATGCTTCTTTCAGTCAGATAAGCACATCGGAAGGCCAAAATCTCAACTTCACCAAAACACCCAACTTTCGATCCAGGATTTACACAAATGCTTATTTCAGTGAGATAAGCACTTCAGAAGACTAAAATCTTAACTTCACCAAAACACTCAACTTTCGATGCTGGGATCACTGAAGTGCTTATTTCAGTGAGATAAGCACTTCAGAAGACCAAAATCTAAACTTCACCAAACCACCCAACTTTCAATGCTGGGTTCACTGAAATGCTTCTTTCAGTGAGATAAGCACTTCAGAATGCCAAAATCCCAACCTCAACAAACGACTCAACTTTTGATACTGGTTTCACTGAAATGCTTATTTCAGTGAGATAAGCACTTCAGAATGCCAAAATCCCAACCTCACCAAACGACTCAACTTTTGACGCTGGTTCCACTGAATTGCTTATTTCAGTGAGATAAGCACGTCAGAAGGCCAAAATCTAAACTTCACTAAACGACTCAACTTTTGATGCTGATTTCACTGAAATGCTTCTTTCAGTCAGATATGCACATCAGAAGGCCAAAATCTCACCTTCACCAAACCACCCAACTTTCGATCCAGGATATACCCAAAGGCTAATTTCAGTGAAATAAGCACTTCAGAAGACAAAAATCTAAACTTCACCAAACCACTCAACTTTCGATGCTGGGATCACTGAAGTGCTTATTTCAGTGAGATAAGCACTTCAGAAGAGCAAAAACTCAACTTCACAAAACCACTCAACTTTCGATGCTGGGCTCACTGCAGTGCTTATTTCAGTGAGATAAGCACTTCAGAATGCCAAAATCCCAACCTCACCAAACGACTCAACTTTTGATACTGGTTTCACTGAAATGCTTCTTTCAGTCAGATAAGCACTTCAGAAGGCCAAAATCTCAACTTCACAAAACCAGCCAACTTTCGATACTGGATTTACCCAAATACTTATTTCAGTGAAATAAGCACTTCAGAAGACCAAAATCTAAACTTCACCAAACCACCCAACTTTCAATGCTGGGTTCACTGACGTGCATATTTCAGTGAGATAAGCACTTCAGAAGACCAAAATCTAAACTTCACCAAACCACCCAACTTTCAAAGCAGGGTTCACTGAAGTGCTTATTTCAGTGAGATAAGCACTTCAGAAGACAAAAATCTCAACATCTCAAAACCACTCAACTTTCGATGCTGTGTTCACTGAAGTGCTTATTTCAGTGAGATAAGCACTTCAGAAGACCAAAATCTAAACTTCAACAAACCATCCAACTTTCAATGCTGGGTTCACTGAAATGCTTCTTTCAGTCAGATAAGCACTTCAGAAGACCAAAATATCAACATCTCAAAACCACTCAACTTTCGTTGCTGGGTTCACTGAAGTGCTTCTTTCAGTGAGATAAGCACTTCAGATGACCGAAATCTCTACATCACCAAACCACTCAAATTTCGATGCTGGGTTCACTGAAGTGCTTATTTCAGTGAGATTAGCACTTCAGAAGACCAAAATCTCAACTTCACCAAACCACCCAACTTTCAATGCTGGGTTCACTGAAGTGCTTATTTCAGTGAGATAAGCACTTCAGAAGACCAAAATCTCACCATCACAAAACCACTCAAATTTCGATGCTGGGTTCACTGAAGTGCTTATTTCAGTGAGATAAGCACTTCAGAAGACCGAAATCTCTACATCACCAAACCACTCAAATTTCGATGCTGGGTTGTCTGAAGTGCTTATTTCAGTGAGATTACCACTTCAGAAGACCAAAATCTCAACATCACAAAACCACTCAAATTTCGATGCTGGGTTCACTGAAGTGCTTATTTCATTGAGATAAGCACTTCACTGCGCCAAAATCCCAACCTCACCAAACGAATCAACTTTTGATGCTGGTTCCTCTGAATTGCTTATTTCAGTGAGATAAGCACTTCAGAAGGCCAAAATCTAAACATCACTAAACGACTCAACTTTTGATACTGATTTCACTGAAATGCTTCTGTCAGTCAGATAAGCACATCAGAAGGCCAAAATCTCAACTTCTCCAAAACACCCAACTTTCGATCCAGGATTTACACAAATGCTTATTTCAGTGAGATAAGCACTTCAGAAGACTAAAATCTTAACTTAACCAAAACACTCAACTTTCGATGCTGAGATCACTGAAGTGCTTATTTCAGTGAGATAAGCACTTCAGAAGACAAAAATCTATACTTCACCAAACCACCCAACTTTCAATGCTGGGTTCACTGAAATGCTTCTTTCAGTGAGATAAGCACTTCAGAATGCCAAAATCCCAACCTCACCAAACGACTCAACTTTTGATACTGGTTTCACTGAAATGCTTATTTCAGTGAGATAAGCACTTCAGAATGCCAAAATCCCAACCTCACCAAACGACTCAACTTTTGACGCTGGTTCCACTGAATTGCTTATTTCAGTGAGATAAGCACTTCAGAAGGCCAAAATCTAAACTTCACTAAACGACTCAACTTTTGATGCTGATTTCACTGAAATGCTTCTTTCAGTCAGATATGCACATCAGAAGTCCAAAATCTCAACTTCACCAAACCACCCAACTTTCGATCCAGGATATACCCAAAGGCTAATTTCAGTGAGATAAGCACTTCAGAAGAAAAAAATCTAAACTTCACCAAACCACTCAACTTTCGATGCTGGGATCACTGAAGTGCTTATTTCAGTGAGATAAGCACTTCAGAAGAGCAAAAACTCAACTTCACAAAACCACTCAAATTTCGATGCTGGGCTCACTGCAGTGCTTATTTCAGTGAGATAAGCACTTCAGAATGCCAAAATCCCAACCTCACCAAACGACTCAACTTTTGATACTGGTTTCACTGAAATGCTTCTTTCAGTCAGATAAGCACTTCAGAAGGCCAAAATCTCAACTTCACAAAACCAGCCAACTTTCGATACTGGATTTACCCAAATGCTTATTTCAGTGAGATAAGCACTTCAGAAGACCAAAATCTAAACTTCACCAAACCACCCAACTTTCAATGCTGGGTTCAGTGACGTGCATATTTCAGTGAGATAAGCACTTCAGAAGACTAAAATCTAAACTTCACCAAACCACCCACCTTTCAATGCTGGGTTCACTGAAGTGCTTATTTCAGTGAGATAAGCACTTCAGAAGACAAAAATCTCAACATCTCAAAACCACTCAACTTTCGATGCTGTGTTCACTGAAGTGCTTATTTCAGTGAGATAAGCACTTCAGAAGACCAAAATCTAACCTTCAACAAACCATCCAACTTTCAATGCTGGGTTCACTGAAATGCTTCTTTCAGTCAGATAAGCACTTCAGAAGAACAAAATGTCAACATCTCAAAACCACTCAACTTTCGTTGCTGGGTTCACTGAAGTGCTTAGTTCAGTGAGATAAGCACTTCAGAAGACCGAAATCTCTACATCACCAAACTACTCAAATTTCGATGCTGGGTTCACTGAAGTGATTATTTCAGTGAGATAAGCACTTCAGAAGACCAAAATCTCAACTTCACCAAACCTCCCAACTTTCAATGCTGGATTCACTGACGTGCTTATTTCATTGAGATAAGCACTTCAGAAGACAAAAATCTCAACATCTCAAAACCACTCAACGTTCGATGCTGTGTTCACTGAATTGCTTATTTCAGTGAGATAAGCACTTCAGAAGACCAAAATCTAAACTTCACCATACCATCCAACTTTCAATGCTGGGTTCACTGAAATGCTTCTTTCAGTCAGATAAGCACTTCAGAAAAACAAAATATCAACATCTCAAAACCACTCAACTTTCATTGCTGGGTTCACTGAAGTGCTTATTTCAGTGAGACAAGCACTTCAGAAGACCAAAATCTCAACTTCACCAAACCACCCAACTTTCAATGCTGGGTTCACTGAAGTGCTTATTTCAGTGAGATAAGCACTTCAGAAGACCAAAATCTCAACATCACAAAACCACTCAAATTTCGATGCTGTGTTCACTGAAGTTCTTATTTCAGTGAGATAAGCACTTCAGAAGACCGAAATCTCTACATCACCAAACCACTCAAATTTCGATGCTGGGTTGTCTGAAGTGCTTATTTCAGTGAGATTACCACTTCAGAAGACCAAAATCTCAACATCACAAAACCACTCAAATTTCGATGCTGGGTTCACTGAAGTGCTTATTTCATTGAGATAAGCACTTCACTGCGCCAAAATCCCAACCTCACCAAACGAATCAACTTTTGATGCTGGTTCCTCTGAATTGCTTATTTCAGTGAGATAAGCACTTCAGAAGGCCAAAATCTAAACATCACTAAACGACTCAACTTTTGATACTGATTTCACTGAAATGCTTCTTTCAGTCAGATAAGCACATCAGAAGGCCAAAATCTCAACTTCACCACAACACCCAACTTTCGATCCAGGATTTACACAAATGCTTATTTCAGTGAGATAAGCACTTCAGAAGACTAAAATCTTAACTTCACCAAAACACTCAACTTTCGATGCTGGGATCACTGAAGTGCTTATTTCAGTGAGATAAGCACTTCAGAAGACCAAAATCTAAACTTCACCAAACCACCCAACTTTCAATGCTGGGTTCACTGAAATGCTTCTTTCAGTGAGATAAGCACTTCAGAATGCCAAAATCCCAACCTCACCAAACGACTCAACTTTTGACGCTGGTTCCACTGAATTGCTTATTTCAGTGAGATAAGCACTTCAGAAGGCCAAAATCTAAACTTCACTAAACGACTCAACTTTTGATGCTGATTTCACTGAAATGCTTCTTTCAGTCAGATATGCACATCAGAAGGCCAAAATCTCAACTTCACCAAACCACCCAACTTTCGATCCAGGATTTACACAAATGCTTATTTCAGTGAGATAAGCACTTCAGAAGACTAAAATCTTAACTTCACCAAAACACTCAACTTTCGATGCTGGGATCACTGAAGTGCTTATTTCAGTGAGATAAGCACTTCAGAAGACAAAAATCTAAACTTCACCAAACCACCCAACTTTCAATGCTGGGTTCACTGAAATGCTTCTTTCAGTGAGATAGGCACTTCAGAATGCCAAAATCCCAACCTCACCAAACGGCTCAACTTTTGACGCTGGTTCCACTGAATTGCTTATTTCAGTGAGATAAGCACTTCAGAAGGCCAAAATCTAAACTTCACTAAACGACTCAACTTTTGATGCTGATTTCACTGAAATGCTTCTTTCAGTCAGATATGCACATCAGAAGGCCAAAATCTCAACTTCACCAAACCACCCAACTTTCGATCCAGGATATACCCAAAGGCTAATTTCAGTGAGATAAGCACTTCAGAAGACAAAAATCTAAACTTCACCAAACCACTCAACTTTCGATGCTGGGATCACTGAAGTGCTTATTTCAGTGAGATAAGCACTTCAGAAGAGCAAAAACTCAACTTCACAAAACCACTCAACTTTCGATGCTGGGCTCACTGCAGTGCTTATTTCAGTGAGATAAGCACTTCAGAAGACCGAAATCTCTACATCACCAAACCACTCAAATTTCGATGCTGGGTTCACTGAAGTGCTTATTTCAGTGAGATAAGCACTTCAGAAGGCCAAAATCTCAACTTCACAAAACCAGCCAACTTTCGATACTGGATTTACCCAAATGCTTATTTCAGTGAGATAAGCACTTCAGAAGACCAAAATCTAAACTTCACCAAAGCACCCAACTTTCAATGCTGGGTTCACTGACGTGCTTATTTCAGTGAGATAAGCACTTCAGAAGACCGAAATCTCTACATCACCAAACCACTCAAATTTCGATGCTGGGTTGTCTGAAGTGCTTATTTCAGTGAGATTACCACTTCAGAAGTCCAAAATCTCAACATCACAAAACCACTCAAATTTCGATGCTGGGTTCACTGAAGTGCTTATTTCATTGAGATAAGCACTTCACTGCGCCAAAATCCCAACCTCACCAAACGAATCAACTTTTGATGCTGGTTCCTCTGAATTGCTTATTTCAGTGAGATAAGCACTTCAGAAGGCCAAAATCTAAACATCACTAAACGACTCAACTTTTGATACTGATTTCACTGAAATGCTTCTTTCAGTCAGATAAGCACATCAGAAGGCCAAAATCTCAACTTCACCAAAACACCCAATTTTCGAAACCAGGATTTACACAAATGCTTATTTCAGTGAGATAAGCACTTCAGAAGACCAAAATCTAAACTTCAACAAACCATCCAACTTTCAATGCTGGGTTCACTGAAATGCTTCTTTCAGTCAGATAAGCACTTCAGAAGAACAAAATATCAACATCTCAAAACCACTCAACTTTCGTTGCTGGGTTCACTGAAGTGCTTAGTTCAGTGAGATAAGCACTTCAGAAGACCGAAATCTCTACATCACCAAAACACTCAAATTTCGATGCTGGGTTCACTGAAATGATTATTTCAGTGAGATAAGCACTTCAGAAGACCAAAATCTCAACATCTCAAAACCACTCAACTTTCGATGCTGTGTTCACTGAAGTGCTTATTTCAGTGAGATAAGCACTTCAGAAGACCAAAATGTCAACATCTCAATACCACTCAACTTTCGTTGCTGGGTTCACTGAAGTGCTTATTTCAGTGAGATAAGCACTTCAGAAGACCGAAATCTCTACATCACCAAACTACTCAAATTTCGATGCTGGGTTCACTGAAGTGTTCATTTCAGTGAGATAAGCACTTCAGAAGACCAAAATCAAAACATCTCAAAACCACTCAACTTTCGATGCTGTGTTCACTGAAGTGCTTATTTCAGTGAGATAAGCACTTCAGAAGTCCAAAATCTAAACTTCACCATACCATCCAACTTTCAATGCTGGGTTCACTGAAATGCTTCTTTCAGTCAGATAAGCACTTCAGAAAAACAAAATATCAACATCTCAAAACCACTCAACTTTCGTTGCTGGGTTCAGTGAAGTGCTTATTTCAGTGAGATAAGCACTTCAGAAGACCGAAATCTCTACATCACCAAACCACTCAAATTTCGATGCTGGGTTCACTGAAGTGCTTATTTCAGTGAGATAAGCACTTCAGAAGGCCAAAATCTCAATTTCACCAAACCACCCAACTTTCAATGCTGGGTTCACTGAAGTGCTTATTTCAGTGAGATAAGTACTTCACTACGCCAAAATCCCAACCTCACCAAGCGAGTCCACTTTTGACGCTGGTTCCACTGAATTGCTCATTTCAGTGAGATAAGCACTTCAGAAGGCCAAAATCTAAACATCACTAATCGACTCAACTTTTGATGCTGATTTCACTGAAATGCTTCTTTCAGTCAGATAAGCACATCAGAAGGCCAAAATCTCAACTTCACCAAACCACCCAACTTTCGATCCAGGATTTACACAAATGCTTATTTCAGTGAGATAAGCACTTCAGAATGCCAAAATACCAACCTCACCAAACGACTCAACGTTCGATGCTGGGCTCACTGCAGTGCTTGTTTTAGTGAGATAAGCACTTCAGAGAGCCAAAATCCCAACCTCACCAAACGACTCAACTTTTGATACTGGTTTCACTGAAATGCTTCTTTCAGTCAGATAAGCACTTCAGAAGGCCAAAATCTCAACTTCACAAAACCAGCCAACTTTCGATACTGGATTTACCCAAATGCTTATTTCAGTGAGATAAGCACTTCAGAAGACCAAAATCTAAACTTCACCAAACCACCCAACTTTCAATGCTGGGTTCACTGAAGTGCTTATTTCAGTGAGATAAGCACTTCAGAAGACCAAAATCTAAACTTCACCAAACCACCCAACTTTGAATGTTGGGTTCACTGAAGTGCTTATTTCAGTGAGATAAGCACTTCAGAAGACCATAATCTAAACATCTCAAAACCACTCAACTTTCGATGCTGTGTTCACTGAAGTGCTTATTTCAGTGAGATAAGCACTTCAGAAGACCAAAATCTAAACTTCACCAAACCACCCAACTTTCAATGCTGGGTTCACTGAAGTGCTTATTTCAGTGAGATAAGCACTTCAGAAGACCAAAATCTCAACTTCACCAAACCACCCAACTTTCAATGCTGGGTTCACTGAAGTGCTTATTTCAGTGAGATAAGTACTTCACTACGCGAAAATCCCAACCTCACCAAGCGACTCAACATTTGATGCTGGTTCCACTGAATTGCTTATTTCAGTGAGATAAGCACTTCAGTAGGCCAAAAACTAAACTTCACTAAACGACTCAACTTTTGATGCTGATTTCACTGAAATGCTTCTTTCAGTCAGATATGCACATCAGAAGGCCAAAATCTCAACTTCACCAAACCACCCAACTTTCGATCCAGGATATACCCAAAGGCTAATTTCAGTGAGATAAGCACTTCAGAAGACAAAAATCTAAACTTCACCAAACCACTCAACTTTCGATGCTGGGATCACTGAAGTGCTTATTTCAGTGAGATAAGCACTTCAGAAGAGCAAAAACTCAACTTCACCACAACACCCAACTTTCGATCCAGGATTTACACAAATGCTTATTTCAGTGAGATAAGCACTTCAGAAGACTAAAATCTTAACTTCACCAAAACACTCAACTTTCGATGCTGGGATCACTGAAGTGCTTATTTCAGTGAGATAAGCACTTCAGAAGACCAAAATCTAAACTTCACCAAACCACCCAACTTTCAATGCTGGGTTCACTGAAATGCTTCTTTCAGTGAGATAAGCACTTCAGAATGCCAAAATCCCAACCTCACCAAACGACTCAACTTTTGACGCTGGTTCCACTGAATTGCTTATTTCAGTGAGATAAGCACTTCAGAAGGCCAAAATCTAAACTTCACTAAACGACTCAACTTTTGATGCTGATTTCACTGAAATGCTTCTTTCAGTCAGATATGCACATCAGAAGGCCAAAATCTCAACTTCACCAAACCACCCAACTTTCGATCCAGGATATACCCAAAGGCTAATTTCAGTGAGATAAGCACTTCAGAAGACAAAAATCTAAACTTCACCAAACCACTCAACTTTCGATGCTGGGATCACTGAAGTGCTTATTTCAGTGAGATAAGCACTTCAGAAGAGCAAAAACTCACCTTCACAAAACCACTCAACTTTCGATGCTGGGCTCACTGCAGTGCTTATTTCAGTGAGATAAGCACTTCAGAAGACCGAAATCTCTACATCACCAAACCACTCAAATTTCGATGCTGGGTTCACTGAAGTGCTTATTTCAGTGAGATAAGCACTTCAGAAGGCCAAAATCTCAACTTCACAAAACCAGCCAACTTTCGATACTGGATTTACCCAAATGCTTATTTCAGTGAGATAAGCACTTCAGAAGACCAAAATCTAAACTTCACCAAAGCACCCAACTTTCAATGCTGGGTTCACTGACGTGCTTATTTCAGTGAGATAAGCACTTCAGAAGACCGAAATCTCTACATCACCAAACCACTCAAATTTCGATGCTGGGTTGTCTGAAGTGCTTATTTCAGTGAGATTACCACTTCAGAAGACCAAAATCTCAACATCACAAAACCACTCAAATTTCGATGCTGGGTTCACTGAAGTGCTTATTTCATTGAGATAAGCACTTCACTGCGCCAAAATCCCAACCTCACCAAACGAATCAACTTTTGATGCAGGTTCCTCTGAATTGCTTATTTCAGTGAGATAAGCACTTCAGAAGGCCAAAATCTAAACATCACTAAACGACTCAACTTTTGATACTGATTTCACTGAAATGCTTCTTTCAGTCAGATAAGCACATCAGAAGGCCAAAATCTCAACTTCACCAAAACACCCAATTTTCGATCCAGGATTTACACAAATGCTTATTTCAGTGAGATAAGCACTTCAGAAGACTAAAATCTTAACTTCACCAAAACACTCAACTTTCGATGCTGGGATCACTGAAGTTCTTATTTCAGTGAGATAAGCACTTCAGAAGACCAAAATCTAAACTTCACCAAACCACCCAACTTTCAATGCTGGGTTCACTGAAATGCTTCTTTCAGTGAGATAAGCACTTCAGAATGCCAAAATCCCAACCTCACCAAACGACTCAACTTTTGATACTGGTTTCACTGAAATGCTTATTTCAGTGAGATAAGCACTTCAGAATGCCAATATCCCAACCTCACCAACGACTCAACTTTTGACGCTGGTTCCACTGAATTGCTTATTTCAGTGAGATAAGCACTTCAGAAGGCCAAAATCTAAACTTCACTAAACGACTCAACTTTTGATGCTGATTTCACTGAAATGCTTCTTTCAGTCAGATATGCACATCAGAAGGCCAAAATCTCAACTTCACCAAACCACCCAACTTTCGATCCAGGATATACCCAAAGGCTAATTTCAGTGAAATAAGCACTTCAGAAGACAAAAATCTAAACTTCACCAAACCACTCAACTTTCGATGCTGGGATCACTGAAGTGCTTATTTCAGTGAGATAAGCACTTCAGAAGAGCAAAAACTCAACTTCACAAAACCACTCAACTTTCGATGCTGGGCTCACTGCAGTGCTTATTTCAGTGAGATAAGCACTTCAGAATGCCAAAATCCCAACCTCACCAAACGACTCAACTTTTGATACTGGTTTCACTGAAATGCTTCTTTCATTCAGATAAGCACTTCAGAAGTCCAAAATCTCAACTTCACAAAACCAGCCAACTTTCGATACTGGATTTACCCAAATGCTTATTTCAGTGAAATAAGCACTTCAGAAGACCAAAATCTAAACTTCACCAAACCACCCAACTTTCAATGCTGGGTTCACTGACGTGCATATTTCAGTGAGATAAGCACTTCAGAAGACCAAAATCTAAACTTCACCAAACCACCCAACTTTCAATGCAGGGTTCACTGAAGTGCTTATTTCAGTGAGATAAGCACTTCAGAAGACAAAAATCTCAACATCTCAAAACCACTCAACTTTCGATGCTGTGTTCACTGATGTGCTTATTTCAGTGAGATAAGCACTTCAGAAGAGCAAAAACTCAACTTCACAAAACCACTCAACTTTCGATGCTGGGCTCACTGCAGTGCTTATTTCAGTGAGATAAGCACTTCAGAATGCCAAAATCCCAACCTCACCAAACGACTCAACTTTTGATACTGGTTTCACTGAAGTGCTTATTTCAGTGAGATAAGTACTTCACTACGCGAAAATCCCAACCTCACCAAGCGACTCAACATTTGATGCTGGTTCCACTGAATTGCTTATTTCAGTGAGATAAGCACTTCAGTAGGCCAAAAACTAAACTTCACTAAACGACTCAACTTTTGATGCTGATTTCACTGAAATGCTTCTTTCAGTGAGATATGCACATCAGAAGGCCAAAATCTCAACTTCACCAAACCACCCAATTTTCGATCCAGGATATACCCAAAGGCTAATTTCAGTGAGATAAGCACTTCAGAAGACCAAAATCTAAACTTCAACAAACCATCCAACTTTCAATGCTGGGTTCACTGAAATGCTTCTTTCAGTCAGATAAGCACTTCAGAAGAACAAAATATCAACATCTCAAAACCACTCAACTTTCGTTGCTGGGTTCACTGAAGTGCTTAGTTCAGTGAGATAAGCACTGCAGAAGACCGAAATCTCTACATCACCAAAACACTGAAATTTCGATGCTGGGTTCACTGAAGTGATTATTTCAGTGAGATAAGCACTTCAGAAGACCAAAATCTCAACTTCACCAAACCACCCAACTTTCAATGCTGGGTTCACTGACGTGCTTAATTCATTGAGATAAGCACTTCAGAAGACCAAAATGTCAACATCTCAAAACCACTCAACTTTCGTTGCTGGGTTCACTGAAGTGCTTATTTCAGTGAGATAAGCACTTCAGAAGACCGAAATCTCTACATCACCAAACTACTCAAATTTCGATGCTGGGTTCACTGAAGTGATTATTTCATTGAGATAAGCACTTCACTGCGCCAAAATCCCAACCTCAACAAACGAATCAACTTTTGATGCAGGTTCCTCTGAATTGCTTATTTCAGTGAGATAAGCACTTCAGAAGGCCAAAATCTAAACATCACTAAACGACTCAACTTTTGATGCTGATTTCACTGAAATGCTTCTTTCAGTCAGATATGCACATCAGAAGGCCAAAATCTCAACTTCACCAAACCACCCAACTTTCGATCCAGGATATACCCAAAGGCTAATTTCAGTGAGATAAGCACTTCAGAAGACAAAAATCTAAACTTCACCAAACCACTCAACTTTCGATGCTGGGATCACTGAAGTGCTTATTTCAGTGAGATAAGCACTTCAGAAGAGCAAAAACTCAACTTCAAAAACCACTCAACTTTCGATGCTGGGCTCACTGCAGTGCTTATTTCAGTGAGATAAGCACTTCAGAAGACCGAAATCTCTACATCACCAAACCACTCAAATTTCGATGCTGGGTTCACTGAAGTGCTTATTTCAGTGAGATAAGCACTTCAGAAGGCCAAAATCTCAACTTCACAAAACCAGCCAACTTTCGATACTGGATTTACCCAAATGCTTATTTCAGTGAGATAAGCACTTCAGAAGACCAAAATCTAAACTTCACCAAAGCACCCAACTTTCAATGCTGGGTTCACTGACGTGCTTATTTCAGTGAGATAAGCACTTCAGAAGACCGAAATCTCTACATCACCAAACCACTCAAATTTCGATGCTGGGTTGTCTGAAGTGCTTATTTCAGTGAGATTACCACTTCAGAAGACCAAAATCTCAACATCACAAAACCACTCAAATTTCGATGCTGGGTTCACTGAAGTGCTTATTTCATTGAGATAAGCACTTCACTGCGCCAAAATCCCAACCTCACCAAACGAATCAACTTTTGATGCAGGTTCCTCTGAATTGCTTATTTCAGTGAGATAAGCACTTCAGAAGGCCAAAATCTAAACATCACTAAACGACTCAACTTTTGATACTGATTTCACTGAAATGCTTCTTTCAGTCAGATAAGCACATCAGAAGGCCAAAATCTCAACTTCACCTAAACACCCAATTTTCGATCCAGGATTTACACAAATGCTTATTTCAGTGAGATAAGCACTTCAGAAGACTAAAATCTTAACTTCACCAAAACACTCAACTTTCGATGCTGGGATCACTGAAGTTCTTATTTCAGTGAGATAAGCACTTCAGAAGACCAAAATCTAAACTTCACCAAACCACCCAACTTTCAATGCTGGGTTCACTGAAATGCTTCTTTCAGTGAGATAAGCACTTCAGAATGCCAAAATCCCAACCTCACCAAACGACTCAACTTTTGATACTGGTTTCACTGAAATGCTTATTTCAGTGAGATAAGCACTTCAGAATGCCAATATCCCAACCTCACCAACGACTCAACTTTTGACGCTGGTTCCACTGAATTGCTTATTTCAGTGAGATAAGCACTTCAGAAGGCCAAAATCTAAACTTCACTAAACGACTCAACTTTTGATGCTGATTTCACTGAAATGCTTCTTTCAGTCAGATATGCACATCAGAAGGCCAAAATCTCAACTTCACCAAACCACCCAACTTTCGATCCAGGATATACCCAAAGGCTAATTTCAGTGAAATAAGCACTTCAGAAGACAAAAATCTAAACTTCACCAAACCACTCAACTTTCGATGCTGGGATCACTGAAGTGCTTATTTCAGTGAGATAAGCACTTCAGAAGAGCAAAAACTCAACTTCACAAAACCACTCAACTTTCGATGCTGGGCTCACTGCAGTGCTTATTTCAGTGAGATAAGCACTTCAGAATGCCAAAATCCCAACCTCACCAAACGACTCAACTTTTGATACTGGTTTCACTGAAATGCTTCTTTCATTCAGATAAGCACTTCAGAAGTCCAAAATCTCAACTTCACAAAACCAGCCAACTTTCGATACTGGATTTACCCAAATGCTTATTTCAGTGAAATAAGCACTTCAGAAGACCAAAATCTAAACTTCACCAAACCACCCAACTTTCAATGCTGGGTTCACTGACGTGCATATTTCAGTGAGATAAGCACTTCAGAAGACCAAAATCTAAACTTCACCAAACCACCCAACTTTCGATGCTGTGTTCACTGATGTGCTTATTTCAGTGAGATAAGCACTTCAGAAGAGCAAAAACTCAACTTCACAAAACCACTCAACTTTCGATGCTGGGCTCACTGCAGTGCTTATTTCAGTGAGATAAGCACTTCAGAATGCCAAAATCCCAACCTCACCAAACGACTCAACTTTTGATACTGGTTTCACTGAAGTGCTTATTTCAGTGAGATAAGTACTTCACTACGCGAAAATCCCAACCTCACCAAGCGACTCAACATTTGATGCTGGTTCCACTGAATTGCTTATTTCAGTGAGATAAGCACTTCAGTAGGCCAAAAACTAAACTTCACTAAACGACTCAACTTTTGATGCTGATTTCACTGAAATGCTTCTTTCAGTGAGATATGCACATCAGAAGGCCAAAATCTCAACTTCACCAAACCACCCAATTTTCGATCCAGGATATACCCAAAGGCTAATTTCAGTGAGATAAGCACTTCAGAAGACCAAAATCTAAACTTCAACAAACCATCCAACTTTCAATGCTGGGTTCACTGAAATGCTTCTTTCAGTCAGATAAGCACTTCAGAAGAACAAAATATCAACATCTCAAAACCACTCAACTTTCGTTGCTGGGTTCACTGAAGTGCTTAGTTCAGTGAGATAAGCACTGCAGAAGACCGAAATCTCTACATCACCAAAACACTGAAATTTCGATGCTGGGTTCACTGAAGTGATTATTTCAGTGAGATAAGCACTTCAGAAGACCAAAATCTCAACTTCACCAAACCACCCAACTTTCAATGCTGGGTTCACTGACGTGCTTAATTCATTGAGATAAGCACTTCAGAAGACCAAAATCTAAACTTCACCAAACCACCCAACTTTCAATGCTGGGTTCACTGAAGTGCTTATTTCAGTGAGATAAGCACTTCAGAAGACCAAAATCTCAACATCTCAAAACCACTCAACTTTCGATGCTGTGTTCACTGAAGTGCTTATTTCAGTGAGATAAGCACTTCAGAAGACCAAAATCTAAACTTCACCATACCATCCAACTTTCAATGCTGGGTTCACTGAAATGCTTCTTTCAGTCAGATAAGCACTTCAGAAAAACAAAATATCAACATCTCAAAACCACTCAACTTTCGTTGCTGGGTTCAGTGAAGTGCTTATTTCAGTGAGATAAGCACTTCAGAAGACCGAAATCTCTACATCACCAAACCACTCAACTTTCGATGCTGGGTTCACTGAAGTGCTTATTTCAGTGAGATAAGCACTTCAGAAGGCCAAAATCTCAATTTCACCAAACCACCCAACTTTCAATGCTGGGTTCACTGAAGTGCTTATTTCAGTGAGATAAGTACTTCACTACGCCAAAATCCCAACCTCACCAAGCGAGTCCACTTTTGACGCTGGTTCCACTGAATTGCTCATTTCAGTGAGATAAGCACTTCAGAAGGCCAAAATCTAAACATCACTAATCGACTCAACTTTTGATGCTGATTTCACTGAAATGCTTCTTTCAGTCAGATAAGCACATCAGAAGGCCAAAATCTCAACTTCACCAAACCACCCAACTTTCGATCCAGGATTTACACAAATGCTTATTTCAGTGAGATAAGCACTTCAGAATGCCAAAATACCAACCTCACCAAACGACTCAACGTTCGAAGCTGGGCTCACTGCAGTGCTTGTTTTAGTGAGATAAGCACTTCAGAGAGCCAAAATCCCAACCTCACCAAACGACTCAACTTTTGATACTGGTTTCACTGAAATGCTTCTTTCAGTCAGATAAGCACTTCAGAAGGCCAAAATCTCTACTTCACAAAACCAGCCAACTTTCGATACTGGATTTACCCAAAAGCTTATTTCAGTGAGATAAGCACTTCAGAAGACCAAAATCTAAACTTCACCAAACCACCCAACTTTCAATGCTGGGTTCACTGAAGTGCTTATTTCAGTGAGATAAGCACTTCAGAAGACCAAAATCTAAACTTCACCAAACCACCCAACTTTGAATGTTGGGTTCACTGAAGTGCTTATTTCAGTGAGATAAGCACTTCAGAAGACCATAATCTAAACATCTCAAAACCACTCAACTTTCGATGCTGTGTTCACTGAAGTGCTTATTTCAGTGAGATAAGCACTTCAGAAGACCAAAATCTAAACTTCACCAAACCACCCAACTTTCAATGCTGGGTTCACTGAAGTGCTTATTTCAGTGAGATAAGCACTTCAGAAGACCAAAATCTCAACTTCACCAAACCACCCAACTTTCAATGCTTGGTTCACTGAAATGCTTATTTCAGTGAGATAAGTACTTCACTACGCGAAAATCCCAACCTCACCAAGCGACTCAACATTTGATGCTGGTTCCACTGAATTGCTTATTTCAGTGAGATAAGCACTTCAGTAGGCCAAAAACTAAACTTCACTAAACGACTCAACTTTTGATGCTGATTTCACTGAAATGCTTCTTTCAATGAGATATGCACATCAGAAGGCCAAAATCTCAACTTCACCAAACCACCCAATTTTCGATCCAGGATATACCCAAAGGCTAATTTCAGTGAGATAAGCACTTCAGAAGACAAAAATCTAAACTTCACCAAACCACTCAACTTTCGATGCTGGGATCACTGAAGTGCTTATTTCAGTGAGATAAGCACTTCAGAATGCCAAAATCCCAACCTCACCAAACGAATCAACTTTTGATACTGGTTTCACTGAAATGCTTCTTTCAGTCAGATAAGCACTTCAGAAGGCCAAAATCTCAACGTCACAAAACCGGCCAACTTTCGATACTGGATTTACCAAAATGCTTATTTCAGTGAGATAAGCACTTCAGAAGACCAAAATCTAAACTTCACCAAAGCACCCAACTTTCAATGCTGGGTTCACTGACGTGCTTATTTCAGTGAGATAAGCACTTCAGAAGACCAAAATCTAAACTTCACCAAACCACCCAACTTTCAATGCTGGGTTCACTGAAGTGCTTATTTCAGTGAGATAAGCACTTCAGAAGACCAAAATCTCAACATCTCAAAACCACTCAACTTTCGATGCTGTGTTCACTGAAGTGCTTATTTCAGTGAGATAAGCACTTCAGAAGACCAAAATCTAAACTTCACCAAACCATCCAACTTTCAATGCTGGGTTCACTGAAATGCTTCTTTCAGTCAGATAAGCACTTCAGAAGAACAAAATATCAACATCTCAAAACCACTCAACTTTCGTTGCTGGGTTCACTGAAGTGCTTAGTTCAGTGAGATAAGCACTGCAGAAGACCGAAATCTCTACATCACCAAAACACTGAAATTTCGATGCTGGGTTCACTGATAGGGTTAGGGTTAGGGTTAGGGTTAGGGTTAGGGTTAGGGTTAGGGTTAGGGTTAGGGTTAGGGTTAGGGTTAGGGTTAGGGTTAGGGTTAGGGTTAGGGTTAGGGTTAGGGTTAGGGTTAGGGTTAGGGTTAGGGTTAGGGTTAGGGTTAGGGTTAGGGTTAGGGTTAGGGTTAGGGTTAGGGTTAGGGTTAGGGTTAGGGTTAGGGTTAGGGTTAGGGTTAGGGTTAGGGTTAGGGTTAGGGTTAGGGTTAGGGTTAGGGTTAGGGTTAGGGTTAGGGTTAGGGTTAGGGTTAGGGTTAGGGTTAGGGTTAGGGTTAGGGTTAGGGTTAGGGTTAGGGTTAGGGTTAGGGTTAGGGTTAGGGTTAGGGTTAGGGTTAGGGTTAGGGTTTAGGGTTAGGGTTAGGGTTAGGGTTAGGGTTAGGGTTAGGGTTAGGGTTAGGGTTAGGGTTAGGGTTAGGGTTAGGGTTAGGGTTAGGGTTAGGGTTAGGGTTAGGGTTAGGGTTAGGGTTAGGGTTAGGGTTAGGGTTAGGGTTAGGGTTAGGGTTAGGGTTAGGGTTAGGGTTAGGGTTAGGGTTAGGGTTAGGGTTAGGGTTAGGGTTAGGGTTAGGGTTAGGGTTAGGGTTAGGGTTAGGGTTAGGGTTAGGGTTAGGGTTAGGGTTAGGGTTAGGGTTAGGGTTAGGGTTAGGGTTAGGGTTAGGGTTAGGGTTAGGGTTAGGGTTAGGGTTAGGGTTAGGGTTAGGGTTAGGGTTAGGGTTAGGGTTAGGGTTAGGGTTAGGGTTAGGGTTAGGGTTAGGGTTAGGGTTAGGGTTAGGGTTAGGGTTAGGGTTAGGGTTAGGGTTAGGGTTAGGGTTAGGGTTAGGGTTAGGGTTAGGGTTAGGGTTAGGGTTAGGGTTAGGGTTAGGGTTAGGGTTAGGGTTAGGGTTAGGGTTAGGGTTAGGGTTAGGGTTAGGGTTAGGGTTAGGGTTAGGGTTAGGGTTAGGGTTAGGGTTAGGGTTAGGGTTAGGGTTAGGGTTAGGGTTAGGGTTAGGGTTAGGGTTAGGGTTAGGGTTAGGGTTAGGGTTAGGGTTAGGGTTAGGGTTAGGGTTAGGGTTAGGGTTAGGGTTAGGGTTAGGGTTAGGGTTAGGGTTAGGGTTAGGGTTAGGGTTAGGGTTAGGGTTAGGGTTAGGGTTAGGGTTAGGGTTAGGGTTAGGGTTAGGGTTAGGGTTAGGGTTAGGGTTAGGGTTAGGGTTAGGGTTAGGGTTAGGGTTAGGGTTAGGGTTAGGGTTAGGGTTAGGGTTAGGGTTAGGGTTAGGGTTAGGGTTAGGGTTAGGGTTAGGGTTAGGGTTAGGGTTAGGGTTAGGGTTAGGGTTAGGGTTAGGGTTAGGGTTAGGGTTAGGGTTAGGGTTAGGGTTAGGGTTAGGGTTAGGGTTAGGGTTAGGGTTAGGGTTAGGGTTAGGGTTAGGGTTAGGGTTAGGGTTAGGGTTAGGGTTAGGGTTAGGGTTAGGGTTAGGGTTAGGGTTAGGGTTAGGGTTAGGGTTAGGGTTAGGGTTAGGGTTAGGGTTAGGGTTAGGGTTAGGGTTAGGGTTAGGGTTAGGGTTAGGGTTAGGGTTAGGGTTAGGGTTAGGGTTAGGGTTAGGGTTAGGGTTAGGGTTAGGGTTAGGGTTAGGGTTAGGGTTAGGGTTAGGGTTAGGGTTAGGGTTAGGGTTAGGGTTAGGGTTAGGGTTAGGGTTAGGGTTAGGGTTAGGGTTAGGGTTAGGGTTAGGGTTAGGGTTAGGGTTAGGGTTAGGGTTAGGGTTAGGGTTAGGGTTAGGGTTAGGGTTAGGGTTAGGGTTAGGGTTAGGGTTAGGGTTAGGGTTAGGGTTAGGGTTAGGGTTAGGGTTAGGGTTAGGGTTAGGGTTAGGGTTAGGGTTAGGGTTAGGGTTAGGGTTAGGGTTAGGGTTAGGGTTAGGGTTAGGGTTAGGGTTAGGGTTAGGGTTAGGGTTAGGGTTAGGGTTAGGGTTAGGGTTAGGGTTAGGGTTAGGGTTAGGGTTAGGGTTAGGGTTAGGGTTAGGGTTAGGGTTAGGGTTAGGGTTAGGGTTAGGGTTAGGGTTAGGGTTAGGGTTAGGGTTAGGGTTAGGGTTAGGGTTAGGGTTAGGGTTAGGGTTAGGGTTAGGGTTAGGGTTAGGGTTAGGGTTAGGGTTAGGGTTAGGGTTAGGGTTAGGGTTAGGGTTAGGGTTAGGGTTAGGGTTAGGGTTAGGGTTAGGGTTAGGGTTAGGGTTAGGGTTAGGGTTAGGGTTAGGGTTAGGGTTAGGGTTAGGGTTAGGGTTAGGGTTAGGGTTAGGGTTAGGGTTAGGGTTAGGGTTAGGGTTAGGGTTAGGGTTAGGGTTAGGGTTAGGGTTAGGGTTAGGGTTAGGGTTAGGGTTAGG